>NW_028274816.1:96542825-96855158 GCF_037043125.1 Eumetopias jubatus
CTATGTGACCTTAAGCAAGTCTCCAAGCCTTCTTTTCTTCATCTGTCTAATGTGAGTGATGATACCTCACAAAATGGTTGTAAAAATTAAATGAAATTATCTTTGAAAAATAGCACAAAGCCTGGTATAGAGTAAGTGCTTAGGAAGCAGTAGCTTATTCTTTTTGCACCCAGATTTACCCTATTCGATTCTCCTTTGGGTTTTTTGTTTGTTTATTTTAAAGATTACTTTGAATCTCAGCCTTTGTGAGTTTCACTGAGGCTAATATTCTTTCCCACAAGAAATAACAAAAGGCAGTCAGGGGTGTACTGTGTTAGTTTTCAAACTAGTTCAGGTAGCAGTACTTAGAAATTATTGTGCTCATTGTGGAACACCATGAAATATTGATAGATTTAATTCTGCCATATGGACATGACAATTTTACCAGCACTAAATCTAGCTATATTATGTTTATGCAGATCTCTCACATATTTTAAAAAAATGTATTTTTAAGAAATAATAGGTCCATGTTTTTCCTTTAAAATTTGTTTGCAACTTTTCACAAAGTAGAAAGTACCAAAAGTTTAATAACAATTCACAAAATGAAAACCTTGAAGTCCATTTTTCCTAGAAATTAGAAAAACACTGTAATTGTTCAGTTTTAGCAGCAGAGTTCTCTTTATTGGATTTTCCCACAGTAAGCTCTAATAGCTGTGACCCACAGGGTCTCTTGCTCTGATGAAGTGAGTAACTCTGACTCACTGTCCTCATCATACTCCCAAAGATCAGTCTCCATTTCTTTTGGCTGACCTTTCCCAGATCCCATGTTCACAGTGAGCAGTACGAGTACCCACTGAATGAACTCCCTGCCTTGCTGTTTTGATCATCCAGCATGATTCTATTCAGCCCATTCTCTTCCACATAACACTGCTGTTAAGTCTTGCAATTTGCTGCCACAGTCTAACTTTGTGGAGGAAACCCTGTGTCCCTGACAGAGGTAAGGGTGGGGTATAGTAGGGATGGTGAGCAACACTGTAGAGAGAAGTCAACCCTGTTCTCAGCTCTTCTCCCTGATTTGCTTTTCTGTCAGTGATACCTGAAATCCTGAGAATGCTAATTTTTTAACCTACTAAAAGTCCATTCTAGTCAAAATGACCATTTAGTCTGTAACTTAAATTTGGAAACATAATGCATGCCATGTAAGAGGAACATGCAAATGTGCATAAATTAGCCCAACCTTACCTTATACCTACCAACTCATCAGTGCCATCTGTACCAGTCAAAATGCCCTTTCTTGGTCTATCAACTCTGCACACTTGTACTCACCTCTGCATATGTCTTCCCCTGGTACCTCTAAGTCTCTGAAGCAAACCATCAGGCTCACCTTGCCTACCCTTTTTCCTCAATTCTCTCCCTGTTGAATAAAGAATAATGATATCCACTATTGATTGATTGCCTACTGGCCACAAATGCTTTACCAAATGCCTTAAATATTCTTTCTCATTTAATTCTCACAACATCCCATCAATATTAACTCAGTTTTCTAGATTGTTGAGGGGGGGGGGCTTTGAGAGGTTAAATGCCCAGGTCAAGATCACACTGAATGGGTGGGCAGAGCCACAATCTAAACCCAAACAAACTTTATCCTCTATCAGTTACCCTCAAGATAATGGCCTATGAAATATAAATGAGAACACAGAATACATCATTTGAAAAATGTGAACCATATTATACCATGAAAGTATATCTCAAAAGTTGATTTAAAAGAGATTTTTCTCATTGATTGTTTTTCATAATCTCCTTTCTTTTTAACTGCAATTAATAATTCCAAACTCAATAGCTTCAACATTTTCCCCACCAACCCCCACCTTGGTCTTTTGATGAATATTTAATAATTTCAAGACTAACACTTAAAAGCATTTCCACATAGAGGAAATACTACTTAAAAGAAGTTTCCAGGGTGCCTGGGTGGCTCAGACGGTTAAGCGTCTGCCTTTGGCTCAGGTCATGATCTCAGGGTCCTGGGATCAAGCCCCACATCGGGCTCCCTGCTCAGCGGGGAGCCTGCTTCTCCCTCTGCCTCTGCCTGCTGCTTCCTCTGCTTGTGCTCTCTCTCTGTCAAAAAAAAAAAAAAAAAAGTTTCCAGTATATCTCTTTTTTTTTCGGAAACTGAAAAATTCATGTACAGTATGAAGAAGCAAAACTCCATATATTTTTACATTGACATTTATAAATACTTGACAAGTATTTGTGCCTACTGTATGCTTATAACTGTGGTAAGTACCACAGAGTATACTTAACTAATTTGAGAGATGTCTTGCCTACTAGAAACACATAATCTATTCAGGAAACAAAATACTTTAAATATTTAAATATTAATACAGCATAATATAGAACTAAGTGTTAAAACATGAGTTAAACAGTAGGTTCTGTGATCATCCTTAAAAGGAAGAAAGATACGTTTGACTGGAATGGTATGAGACTGCTACTTGAGGAAAGTAGAATAGGAAAAAATACAGATGGAAAGAAGGAAGAACTATTCCAGGGAGGACCCTAGAGAATCAACAAAAGTTTAAAGCAGGGAATAAGTATAAGAACTCTTAAGTCAAAGAATAAGTCCCTTTTGGAGGTGAGTTGCTTTCTTAACAAAGACAAGTATTGGTGTGAACTACAAATAGACAAGGTGCAAATCGAAAGAAACAGACCAATGAGCAACAAGTGTGGATGAATAGAAGAGTATTTACTAGTTAAGAGATAAAGCATCTGGTAACATCTTACCAACATCTGGTTGGTGAGAGGTTAGAAAAATGGCCCAGGACCAAACTGCAGAGGGTGCTGCCCAGAAAAGGAAGATACCATGATGTCTTTGAATAGAAGAATGACAAGAAGACAGTGTTTAAAACTTTATCTAGTTGGGTGGATTTCAGCACGGAAGGACTAGTGATACGGACATGGTTAAGAAGATATTACTATTTTATGAGCTAAAGAAGGTGACAGCTGATAGTCAAGAATTGTGGCAGTGGGAATAGAATGGAATAGTTCCAATAGCTATTGCATGGAAAGAATTAACAGAACTTTCTGAATAACTGAATGCAAAGGGTAAAGAGTGAGAAATCAAAATACAGCAAGGTGATAAAACTCTAGAAGACCATGGTACCTATGACAGAAGCAGGGGAGTCAACAGGAATGGTTTGAAAGAGAAGACAGAAAGAGATGGTGTTGGCATATTTTGTGTTTGTAGTAGTTTTTTATTGCTTTTGAATTACAAATCACTTAAGAATCTGATGGAACCAATGGATTCTCTCTTTTATTAAAAAAAAATTATTCATACTTGTACATGCTACACATTTGTAATGGATACCCTTGGAACTAACTGCCAAAAAGCTCTTGACACAAGCTTGGCCCATCAGAGCCCTGTCTGGAATTTTTGTGCTTTATATCCAGAGGTTCAAATCAGTCTCTCCATAGTAGCTGAAACTATGATGCTGTTAGCTGATCTGTTTCCTAACACGAGCATGAGAAAGAGAAAATGCTTAAATGCAGAATGAGAGGAAAAAGGAAGAGAGTCTCATAGAGAAAAACAAAGATCAGAAGTGAGAGAGGGAACATACCTTAATGGCATTTGAGTCCATGGGTCCATCACATTTCTATCCTTGAATTACAGGAGATAACCTAGTCCTTTATTGAAATTCCTCCATGGTTAAACTTGTTTGAGCTGCATTTCTGCAATTTATATATGAGAATTCTGATTAATTCAGGGGTTAAAGCTATTAACTGAAACCCACCCATGGGCTCCAGGTAAGAATTCTTGATTCAAGATATTGGAAAGTCACCCAAGTGGAAATAGACCAGTAAACAGGTTGAATTTTGGTGAGAAAGGGAAGAAAATGAATACTGATGCAGAGAGACTATAGATAGCACAGGTGTTTTAAGAGCAAGGACACTGGATCCAGACTGACTGCACTCAAATCCTAATTTAATTATTTACTAAATGTGTGATCTCAAGAAAGTTATTCTACATTTCTAGATCTCAGGTTACCTATCTGTGAATGGCAAATTAAAAACTATATTTTATAGGATTGATATGAAGATTTTAAGTTGGTACATGTAGAAGTACCTGGCCTATACATAGCAGGTCTCTGTGGACTATTATCATTCGATGTAATAGGCCTATACCTACGTGTTTTGCGTAGGTTATATTTTTTTTTAAAGATTTATTTATTTATAGTTTAGAGGGTGGGGGAGAGGAAGAGGGAGAGAGAGAATCCCAAGCAGACTCCCCGCTGAGAGGGGACCCCCCCCCCACGCTGGGCTCGATCTCACAACCCTGAAATCATGACCTGAGCTAAAACCAAGAGTCAGATGCTTAACCAACTGAGCCACCCAGGTGCCACACATATGTTACATTATTTAATTTAATCCTCATAAAGACATCATCATCAAGGGTATTTATTATACCCAAACACAAAGATGAAGCCACTGACCCACCATTAATAAAACATGATGTTTGAGTTGATTCTCCAATATTGCATGGGTTTTATTGAACCTGCTATATCCCCTCACTCAAAGCACCTAAGTAGTTACAAGGTAGTTAGTAAATATTAGGAGAGGCAATTAGAAGCAAATGGGGAATGACTGGCCTTTACAGAGAATGCCCACACAATCTTGGTTTAGAACCCAGCCCTATCAATTAACCATGAGTAAAAGTAAAGATGAGAATACAGTAGTTGTGTAAATTGTCTTTGCTTTCCTTCATATAATGGAATATGCTTCACTTCTTTTTAATCAAAAGAATCTTTAGATAAAAAATGAATTCTTTTAAATATAAGGGAATTGTAGTTTTGTTGATGTGAAATAAAGAGAAGTTTTAATTATTAAAAAGAGGTGCAAGAAAGAAAAGATAAGGGAAGTGAAGGTTTCCACTGGACCTTATCTCACACATCTGAAGCCCAATTAACATTTTCTCTAGATTGAGTCAACCAGCCTGACACACAATGTGAAAGGAACAAAAGAAAGTAAAGAATCAAAATTCAGCAGAGGAAAAGAAAAAGAGGCGTCTTAATGTTACCAATATAATAATTGTAATGGAACTTCATTTATGTGGAACTCGGTTATCTGACAATCTCATTTATCTGGAGCAAGCAAAGACCCAGGGAAGTAAAGATGAAAAAAGACCTTTGCAAAAACAAAACAGAAATCACCAAAGTCCATGCCCTGAAGATCATGCCCATTACTGCTAGAGCTTCAATTCATCGAAGTCTTTTCTCAGAGGCTATTAATTTTTATTTGGAATCGATTTTAAAAGACCTGGCAATCTGGTTTCCAAACTCATAAAAAATTAAAAGCAGTAAACTAGAAGAGGGAGGAGAAACTATCGCATGCAGGCATGCAGATAGCAGTGAGAAGAGAAAGCTGGAAGTCTTAAATACAGCAGAGATGAAAAAAGGCATAAAAATTTACTTAATGATCAAAAAACACAACAATTGGGCGCCTGGGTGGCTCAGTCATTAAGCGTCTGCCTTCGGCTCAGGTCATGATCCCAGGGTCCTGGGATTGAGTCCCACATCGGGCTCCCTGCTCAGCGGGAAGCCTGCTTCTCCCTCTCCCACTCCCCCTGCTTGTGTTCCTGCTTTCACTGTCTCTCTCTGTCAAATAAATAAATAAACTCTTTAAAAAAAACAAACAACAATTTAGCACCTTTAGCATAGGAGAAAACAGTCCTACGTACCTCCATAGGCCTTAGGGAAGAAATTTCTAAAATTGATTCTATATTAACCCTGAGGAATCAAGAAAATTAAATTACATTCAGTATAAAGACATTCCCTGAGTTATGCAGCACTCAGCTTTATGTAAATAGTTCCATAAGGCACATAATAAAATTTTGAAGATGTGAGAGATTTTATATCACACTGAGAAATGCAAAGAAGTCAAGGGTACAAATGAACAATGAGAAGAAAGAATGTAAGGGCTAAAGTTGCAAGAACAAGGAGATAATGGCCTTCCGTGGTCAGTCTTGCATGGCTTTTGGTCCCACATAGACTCTCATGCATCAGTTTGGGTTATGGAACTGCTATTTGTTTATGCCCCATTTTGTTACTTTCTAATCATGTCCAGAAAGTGACTAAGAGTTAGGAAGAATGCAGGTACAGTTTGTAAGAATAAGTAATTGAATAAGAGCAAAATATTAAAACTTTAAAAAAGTATGAAGATAATTTCAACTTACCCTGATTTTGTGTTAAACAAAGATTTATGCACAAAGATGTTCATCACAGTAGTATTTAGCATTTTAAAAATCAGAAGCAATCTACCAACCCTAAAGAATGGTTAAATAGGGGCGCCTGGGTGGCTCAGTTGGTTAAGGGACTGCCTTCAGCTCAGGTCATGATCCTGGAATCCCGGGATCGAGTCCGACATCGGGCTCCCTGCTCAGCAGGGAGTCTGCCTCTCCCTCTGACCCTCTTCCCTCTCGTGCTCTCTATCTCTCATTCTCTCTCTCTCAAATAAATAAATAAAGTCTTTAAAAAAAAAAAGAATGGTTAAATTATGGCACATAAAATACTTGTTGGACAATTATGCAACCATAAAAACAATATTTTTATTAGGAAACATATGGCAAAATATTAAGTTAAAAAACAGGGTACAGAATTGTATATGTAGCATAATCTTGACAACATACAAAATATATGGAAAGAAAATGAAATGAAAAGATGTCATTAATAATGCCCTGCCCCCCCCAAGTTTTTGCAAACCTAGGAACAAACTATATGTTCAATACTCACACAAAAAAACTATAAATATTCACTGAAGGAAACTGAAAAACTGCATAAGAGGCATACCATTTTCCCTGATGAGAAGACTCATTATTGTAAAGATGCCATTTTACCCAAATAATTTACAAATTCAAGGTAATTCCAACCAAAATTACAGTAGGAATTTTAACAAAATTGACATGCTAGTTCTAAAATTCATCTGGATGAGTGAATACTTAAGAATAGCTAGACTTTTGTTAAGTATCATGAGGGTCTTCTTCTTATCAGATATCAAAACCTGTTATACAATCACAGTAATTAAAGTATCGTATTGGCGGGCGCCTGGGTGGCTCGGTTGGTTAAGCGACTGCCTTCAGCTTGGGTCATGATCCCAGAGTCCCAGGATCGAGTCCCACATCAGGCTCCCTGCTCGGCGAGGAGCCTGCTTCTCCCTCTGACCCTCACCCCTCTCATGTACTCTCTCTCTCTCATTCTCGCTCTCTCAAATAAATAAATCTTTAAAAAAAATAATAAAGTATCATATTGGCTCATAAATAGAAGAATAGATTAATGAAAAAGGATAGATCCTCAGCTACTGACACAAACATGTGAAAGAATTTCAAATAATTGAGAATACTGGTTATTCATTTAAAGGAAAAAATGTATATCTCTTACATCACATCATTCAAAAATAATTAACTTCCTCTACTCGGCAATTGGCATGGTCAGGGCCAAGGCCTGGAGAGGCAGCTGCCAGCATGCTGGAGGTTGGCATGGCTAGGATTGGCATAGGTGGAGCCAAGCAAGCAGCAGACAGTAGGGGTGGGGCAGAGGAGACAACTGGCATGGCAGGGAGATCTGTCATATTCAGGGGTGTTGGACAAATGAAGAAATACATGGAGGATGGTGAAAGCAGTTTTCTGTTGGAGACGGGTGTTACAAATGTGGAAAGTGAGAAGCCTAAAATGAACTCTGTGATGTTGGATTGGAGAAATTGGTGTGAATTCAAAGTTATATTTCTATGTCCTGATTCGGATTCCTGCACTAAAGTTACATAAGAGCATGCCCTTGTGTTGAGGAAGTATACACTGAAGTGTTTATAAGTAAGGGCTTTATGGCCACAATGGACCAGCGGTCTCAAATGGATCAGAAAAAATAATCATACGTATATGATAACAGTTGGGGGATTGAGCTGAAGAGGATATGGCAGTGTATTATAAGCTATTCTTGCAGCTTTTCTGTGTATTTGAAATTATTTCAAAATATAAAGTTTTTAAAGATAATTTCCAGTATGAAAAATGTAAATAATCATACTTCTTCAAAGACATCCCCCAAAATACTCTTGTATGCACACACACAAAGATGTATAAGAGTTCTTATTTCATCATTCTTGGTCATAAAAATTGGAAATATAGGAAATATGCATCATTAGGGAGTGATTACATATAACCATACCATAGAAGGATATACAGGCCTAAGAAAGGAGGTAGATTTATATGTACTGACATGGAAAGATCTCCCATATATTATTAAATAGAAAAGCAAGTGATAGACCAGAAGGTAGAGTACGATCCTATTTATGTTTTAAAAAAAAAAAGTTAAAAACAACCTGCTATGGGTATAAGTGTGTGTGCCGCGCATGTGTGTGTGTGTGTGTGTGTGTGTGTGTGTGTGCTTATAAACAGATTTTTAAAAAGGTCTGAAAGAATACACACCAAACTATAGGCAATGGTTGACTACAGGGAAGGAAAATGGCACTATATTTTCCGAGTTTTGGGTGGCCATGTAATACTTTCATTATCAGTTGAAAAAAGCCTGAGTACAAAAAGGCAGGAGTATAAACAATGCATTCTGAAAGATTTCCTCTCAAGATGATTATAATATTAAATGCTGGGAATTACTTTTGGTTATCTGGAAAATTCCTGGTCCAAACCCCACATATAGGGAATTGGCTTTTCAGGGGATGGTGCCCGGGTACACTTTATCATTAACTTAATAGAGGATTAGGCAGCCTGCTGAGCCACTCCTTGCTTGCCGGGCCACCGTCCAGAAGTGAATTCTCTTGCAGCACTCCAAAAGGAGGTCAAACAAGTCCCCAGGGACTCTCAACAGAAAGAAGTTGCCAAAGGCTAAATCTGGCATCGAAGTCAGGTCCTGGACTGGGATAAACTGTGCCAGCACTTTTCATTTATGCTTTCAAGATCTCGATCAGAATAAGCAGGACTAGATACCTGTTTCCAAGAGTGGCTTAGCAGCCCAAATTGGAAACAATTGTTAAAACCAGAGTTTTGGGGTGAACCTGAAAACATACAATTGCTTCTTTTCCCCCTTGACCCCTACTGTCTCTTATTCGAAGGATATTTAAATTCCCCTTCCTTTCTCTTGCTCCAAGCAATTCATCCTAGTGAAAATTCCTGCCAACCTGATCAGATCCTCAGTTTAGCCCTACTTAAGACAGGAAAGGCAGGCTAAGCATCTTTTTCTTTTTCTTTTTCCTTTTTTAGGTATAAGTGGCCAGTTTTATATTTATACACTGCTTTTTTTTTTGCCTTTTTAAATTTAAATTTATTTTTTTTAAAGACTTTATTTATTTATTTGACAGAGAGAGACACAGCAAGAAAGGGAACACAAGCAGGGGGAGTGGGAGAGGGAGAAGCAGGCTTTCCGCTGAGCAGGGAGCCCAATGCTGGGCTCGATCCCAGGACCCTGGGATCATGACCGGAGCCGAAGGCAGACGCTTAATGACTGAGCCACCCAGGCGCCCCTTTTATTGCCTTTTTTTAATAATACTTTGAGTTGTAATTCATATACCATTAAATTCATCATTTAAAGTATATAATTCAGTGGTTTTTTAGTATATTCACAGAGTTGTGAAACCATCACCACAATAGATTTTAGAACATTTCATTGCCCCCAAAAGAAACCCTTTACGCATTAGCAATCATTCCTCATTTCCTCTCAACCCTTTCAGCCCTCGGCAACCACTAATCTACTTTCTGTCTCTTATAGATTTGCTTACTGTGGACATTTCATATAAATGAAATTATTCAGCGTGTGGTCTTTTGTGTGTGGTTCCTTTCGCTTAGCGTAATGTTTTTGAGGATCGTCTATGCTGTAGCATATGTCAGTACCCTATTGTTTTTTAAAGCTGAATAATATTCAATTGTATGGCTATATCACATTTTATTTATCCATTCATCAGTTTATGGATATTTGAGTTGTATTCCACTTTGGCACTATTATGAATAGTGCTGCTATGAACATTCATCTACATATTTTTGTGTGCATATACATTTTCAGTTTTCTTGGGTATATACTAGGTGTAGAATTGCTGGGTCATATGGTAACTCTATGTTTATTTGAGAAACTGCCAAATTATTTTCCAGAGCAGCTGTACCATTTTACATTCCCACCAGCAATGTATGTCGGTTCCAATTTCTCCACATCCTTGCCAACACTTCATGTTGTATGTCGTTTCGATTATACCTATCCTCTTGGGTGTAAAGTGGTATTTCATTGTGGTTTTGATTTGCATTTCCCTGATGACTAATGATGTTGAACATATTTTCATGTGCTTATTGGCCATTGTGTATTTCTTTTGGAGAAATAGGTATTAAAATCCTTTTCCCATTCTTTAATTGGGTTGTCTTTTTATCGCTGAGTTGTAAGAGTTCTTTATATATTCTGGATAATAGTCCCCTATCAGATATATGGTTTGCAGATATTTTCTCCCATTCTGTGGATTACCTTTTCACCTTCTTGATGGTGAAGAGGAAGAGGGAATAATAGAGAATTACTGTTAATGGGTAAGCAGTTTCTTTTTTTTTTAAGATTTTATTCATTTATTTGAGAGAGAGAGAGCACAAGCAAGGGGAGCAGCAGGCAGAGGGAGAGGGGGAAGCAGGCTCCCCACCAAGCAGGAGGCCTGATGTGGGTCTCGATCCCAGGACCCTGGGATCATGACCTGAGCCAAAGGCAGTTGCTTAACCAACTGAGCCACCCAGGCGCCCCATGTAAGCAGTTTCTTTTTCAGGTGACAAAAATATTCTGGAATTAAATAGTGGTGATGTTTGCACAACTATGAATATACCAAAAACCACTGAGTATACTAAAATGGTGGATTTAATCTCAGTTTTTAAAGAATAATGACCATGTTAAAAAGTGTTATCTGATCCACCTGACTTCAAACCTGATGTCAACCATTTCACTTGAATTTAATGATTTTTTACTGACACAGCCAGATGTGCTGAGATAAAAACATTGAAAAGACTTTGCCTCTACCTTTAAAGAGCCCAGAGTCTAAAAGGGGAGACAATCACATACACATTACGTTTTAAATTACCTTGGTTGGGACTAAGATAGAGGTGTGCTTTGGGATCATGAGGGCCATAAGAAACCTGGGCTTCATTTAGAGGAAGAAGGGAACCATCGAGTTTTTAAGATGGGGGTTGACAAGGTGATTAACATAACAATAAAAAAAATTTAAGAAAAGATGGGGGTTGACATGATCAGTGTGTTTCAGACATACCGTCTTGGCAGCTGTATAGAAGACTGTTATGAAGGCAGCATGGCTGGTATCAGACCAGTTAGGAGGCAACTGCAGCAGTTTGAGTGAGAAATGGTGGAAGCTTGAATAAAAGCAGTGGTGGTAAGAATGGAGAAGAAAAAGTCAGACCCAAAAAATAGTTAATAGTTAAACTCTATAGGATTTGGTGTGATGATGAGTAAGGGAGAGGGAGAAGTCTGACATGATTCACAGATTTCTGGCTTGGGTCACTGGGTAGATGGCTGTACCATTAACTGAGAAAAGGAATATAAGAAGAGGAAGTTTGTGGGCCAAAATAATGAGTTCAGTTTTGGACAATATTTAGGTATAAGACACCTGGAAAATGATCAAAGCAGATGTATCCAGCAAGCACTGTAACTTTAATCTTCTGATGCAGTTTCCTGATCTATAAAATATGTGTATTTTATATTTATTATAATAATTCATAAATATATTTACTATATATTCTATATTTAAAATTTACATGTAAAATATAAATATATACTTATATAGATATATATATAAAATCACAACAGAATTGGGGTATTAGAGGTATTCACCAAATCTGCTTTGTGGAAATTACAAACTCTATTCACTATTTATTAAACATATGTTTAGCTTTCTACAAGAAAACTTGCTCAGTGACACCGTAGGCATACTTATATTTACAGGTGCAACTTGATTTAAGCCAACTCAATGAAAATACAGATGCACCAAAAAAGATCAGTCAGAGGGTGATAATTTGCTGCCCACCAAAGACTCAGCAGAAGATTCTTTTAATTAGGCATTCCTCTTAGTATAAACCAGTTTGCCTTAGAGAAATTACACTAACATAAATTTCAAAAAAAAAAAAGGTAACATTTATTTTGTGCTTGCTGCATGTTAGGCAAAGTACTAAGCTCTTTGTCAGTACTATCTTTTTTATTCTCACAATAATTCCATTGAGGGAGATACTATTAGCATTCACATTTTATAAATAAAGAAACAAGGACTTAGAGAGGTTAAGTAATAGAATCAAAATCATTAATCTGGTGTGCAGTAAATCCAGGATACAAACCCAGGTCTCTCTGACTCCAAAGTACAGGTTCATGGCCAGGAGCTATTATTTTATATGTAAAGCCACAGTTATATGCATGCTTAGTTCAATGAACAAAGAATGTGGAAACTATCGACCCTTCACTGTTCCATTTATATCCTTCTTCCTCTTTAGCATTCCCAGTTAATTTCCAGATTCATGCTGTACTCTTCATGTGAGGTCCCATTTTCTCCCTGTCCATCTTCCCATGCTCTCAACACATTGCTCTCTTCAGCACACAAATTGAATGCATTCAGTAAACAAGGAAGGCTTTGCCTTGAAATAGCATTTATGATATCTCTCAGAAGGCCCTTTGTCAAACTCATTCCTTATCTGTGTTCCTGGATGTAGGGCTGTGGAACTGACTATGGCTAAGCCCAGAAGCCCATCAACACAAAAACTTACTGGAGGAGGAAGAAGGGCTAAAGCAAACGTATGTTCATGATGAGATGGGCCAATGGTGCCAGAGGAATTTGCTGAGTGGGGATGGAGAAGTGAAGACTCATTTGTTTTCCATGAGAAAGTGTGGCTGTGCTTTTTCCAGAAAATGAAAAGGAAACCAGGTGATCAGGGTCATCTCTAGCACTGACACATTTGGGTACATAGAGAATGGGCACAACAGAAGTCTTCACAAGATGGGGCTAGGCTGGCAGTGACTGGCCTAAAATATGTTTGAATGAGGGCATCTGAACTCCTCAGACCAGATTGTTTAGGCAACGAATAATCCCTGCCCACAGTTATTCATCTGAATAGTAACCAAAAGTTCAGAGAAGAACCTTGCCAAAGAACAGAACTTTAAATTAATCTAACATGCAGATTTTCTTTTGTTAACTGTTGGACTGAATTTATCTTTTGATGATGGGAAGGCACCTCAAATAATTAGGATGCACTTCGTTCAGGATCTAATTTCCCAAATGTCAACATGCAGTACATTTCAAAAATAATTCACTTGCAGTATGTTTTTCCCATTATACTCATATGGCTAAAATTATTGCAGATAGTAGCCTAGAAAGCTGGGATCGTCATTATATCAGCTAAGGGCTCTGACTGGGCTGTTGACATAAAGGTTATTTCTATTGAAAAGAGAACTAAAATTCTACACTATTTCAAAAATAAACATATTTGATGTCTTCTGTCAACTGCCCCCCTGCCTCTCTCTAGCTTCACATATTCCCTCCGTTCCTCAAGCTTGTCTGTAATATAGTTGCCTGAACATGACTTACTATTTTGCCTCTGTGCTTTGCATGTATCGTGTAGACTAAAGTTGCACACATCTTGAGTGTGATCACTTAACTATTTTTAGCTTTCTTATCTCTTGTAGCTTTAGTCTACACGATACCTTATTTTCTGGCAGTTACTGAAATATTTCTTTAGATTTCATCTCAACTTGTTTTGTATATATATGTTTTAGCCTCCAATTAGATTTTACATCGTCTGGAGAACTCAAGAGTTGTGACTTTTATTTCTTTAGCATCCAGGAATAGTATGAATGACTCACATTAAGGGGTGCCTGAGTGGCATAGTTGGTTAAGCCTCTGACTCTTGATTTCAGCTCAGATCATGATCTCGGTGTTGTGGGATCAAGTCCCACATTGGGCTCCATGCTCAGCGGGGGGCTGCTTGAGATTCTCTCTCTCTCTCTCCCTCTACCCATCCCCCCAAGCCGTGTGCAAGTGTTCTTTCTCTCTCCAAAATGAATAAATGTTAAAATAAATAAACGAAATGAAATTAAATAACTGCCATACCTGTGACATACTGCAACCAGCCTTATACATTGGACAATGATACCAAGAAAGATTTTATTAAACAGGCATAAAATTGGAGGGGAGGGGAGAAAAAAGAAAAAAAGAAAAAAGAAAAACAGGCATAAAATCAATTTCAAAGAAATTATGGATGTAATGTGAGTATCCAATCTGTCCCTCATGGATCTTTCATCCAAGGAGTTACTAAAACTTTTTTTTAATTAATTTATTTATTTGAGAGAGCGAGAATGAGAGAGAGAGAGTACATGAGAGGGGGGAGGGTTAGAGGGAGAAGCAGGCTCCCCACCGAGCAGGGAGCCCGGTGCGGGACTCGATCCCGGCACTCCAGGATCATGACCTGAGCCGAAGGCAGTCGCTTAACCAACTGAGCCACCCAGGCACCCCAATTACTAAAACTTTTTTTGTATATGTTTATAGTAGATGCCTTTATCAAATCTCAGAATAATTAACTAATGGAGGGAAGATTCTATCCTAGAAAACAAGGTCAGCCCACTCATTACCAATTTATTTGTCAACAAATTTAATTTTTCAACATCTGTTTAGCACATACTATATAGATAACACAGAGTAGACACTTTGAAAGGACATTAAAATTACATTCTATCTGAGAAACCAAAAAACACAGAGTGAAATAAAAACAAAAAATAGAGCAAAAAGTTGTCTCCATTTGAGGTCTGAATAAGGGACCCACATGACGTGCTGCTGAGTTAGAGGGGTGAGGAGGAGACATAAATGAAGGAGTGGCCAGTGATCTCTTCCCTAAGCCGTGATGATGTACATCTAGCCTCGAGGAATGGGCAAGGGAGAGACCAGAGGCACAGAGGCAAGAATATACAGGCTGGGTTTGAATGACAATGATGTTCTGTATAAAAGGTACCCGAAAAGTTTTTAAACACCACAAGACGTTGTTGTTTTAAACAATCAGTACTAATTTAGATGTCTTCTTTCTGATCCTGTTTCTCCCTTCTTGAATTTCTGGGCTCCTTGCTGATTCTGTTGAGTTGTATTGAAGAATTCTTTTTATTATTTCTTTTAGTGACCACCTGCTGACACTGGACTCTGTAGGTTCTTGTTTTTATGAAAATGTCTGTTCTACCTTAATTTTTGGAGAACATTTTTGCTAATATTGCATAATTTTTGCTAATATTTTGCATAATTTTCCCCCACTCCATTGTCTTCTGGTCACTCCATTATCTGGATGTCACTCCATTGTCTTCTGGTTTCCATCAGTTCTGTTGGAAAAGTTATCTGTCAGTTTTGTTTTTGCTCATTTGAAGATAATGTGCCTTTTTTTCCTCTGGCTGTTTTGTTTTGTTTTGTTTTAAGATTTATATTTATTTATTTGAGAGAGAGAGACACAGCGAGAGAGGGAACGCAAACAGGGGGAGTGGGAGAGGGAGAAGCAGGCTTCCCGCTGAGCAGGGAGCCCGATGTGGGGCTCGATCCCAGGACCCTGGGATCATGACCTGAGCCGAAGGCAGACGCTTAACGACTGAGCCACCCAGGCGTCCCTTCTCTGGCTGATTTTAACACTTTAGTATTAGCATTTAGTTTTCAGTAGTTTGACTAGGTGCAGTTTTCCTTGTATTTATCTTGCATCAGATTTACAGAGCTTCTTGATTCTGTGACTTAATGTCTTCTGACGGGGGAAATTCTTGGCTAGTGTCTCTTCAAATATGTCTCCTGACACATTTCTTGTCTCCTTCTGGAACTCCACTGACAATAATAACAAAATCTTTCATCATGTCCCATATGTTTCTTATATTCTTTTCTCTATATTCCATAGTTTTTTCTCTATGTTTCAATCTGGATATTTTCTATCAACCGATCTTCTAATTCACTAATCTCTTCTGCAGAGTTGTTGTTGTTTTTTTAATTGAAGTATAGTTGACACACAATGTTACATTAGGTTTAGGTATAAAACATAGTGATTCAACAAGTCTGTACATTGTGCTGTGCTCACTATGAGTAGAGCTGCCATCTGTCACCGTACAGCACTGTTATAATACCATCTCAACTCTATTCCCTGTGTTGTACCTTTTATTCTTGTCTCTTATTTATTCCATAACTGGAGGCCTGTATCTCCCACTTCCATTTACCCATTTTGCCTGTCTCCCTGACCCACCTCCCCTCTGACAACCATTTGTTTGTTCTCTATGTTTATGGGGCTGATTCTGCTTTTTGTTTATTTATTTATTTAGATTCCACAGTTAAGTGAAATCATATGGTATTTGCCTTGGTCTGTTTGATTTATTTCACTTAGCCTAATACCCTCTAGGTCCATCCATGTTGTCACAAATGGCAAGATCTCATTCTTTTGTATGGCTAAGTAATATTCCAGTGTGTGTGTGTGTGCACGCGCGTGTGCGTGCATGTGCACACATGCGCTTGTGTACCACATCTTCTTTATCTATTCATCTATCAATGGACACTTGATATGGACGCTTCTGTATCTTGGTTATTGTAAATAATGCTGCAATAAACTAAGTGTGCAAATATCTTTACAAATTAGTGTTTTAATTTTCCTGGGGTAAATCCCCAGGAGATTACTGGACCACATAGTATTTTTATTTTTAATTTTTTGAGGAACCTCCATACTGTTTTCCACAATGGTTGCACCAATTTACATTCCCACCTACAGTACACAAGTGTGCATCTATTGGATTCTGATTTCAGTTACTATATTTTTCACTTCTAGGATTTATAATGATTTTTTTTATTAATACTAATTCTCTGGTGAAATTCTCCATCTTTTCATCTAGTTCCTTAAACATACTAATCATATTTTTTTAATTGCAACTGAATAAATAAGACAAGTATGATTGTCCCCTATAGGTTTATTTCCATGGTCTGTTTTGTCTTTTTTTTTTTTTTAAAGATTATTTATTTGTTTATTCATGAGAGACAGAGAGAAAGAGAGAGAGGCAGAGGGAGAAGCAGGCTCCCAAGGAGCAGGGAGCCCGATGTGGGACTCGATCCCAGGACCCTGGGATCATGACCTGAGCCGAAGGCAGATGCTTAACCATCTGAGCCACCCAGGCGCCCCTGTTTTGTCTCTTGATTTTCAGTCATTTAGTCCTGTTTCCCAGCATTACTGATTTTTTAAATTGAATGCTAGACTTTGTAAATGAGAAATTACAAGACTCTGAATGATGATATTACTCTCCACAGAAGATTTCATTTTCTTCTGGCAGTGAGACAGACTTCAGGAACCTCATCTTTATCCGGGTAAGACTAACTTGCCCAGAGGCTTGCCCTAGGGCATAGCCTTTCCAGGACTCTTCATTAAAACCCCTGTTTGTTTATCAGGGTTCTTTCTCCTTGATGGACCCTCTGATGCTTAATTTTATGTGCAAACTTGACTGGGCTAAGGGATGCCCAGATAGCTGGTAAATCATTATTTCTGGGAGTGTTTGTGAGAGTGTTTCCAAAAGAGATTAGCATTTGAATCAGTAGACTGAGTAAGCGTGCCCTCACCAATGTGGGCAGGCATCATTCAATCTGTTGAGGGTCCAAATAGAACAAAATGGTGGAGGAAGGGTGAATTCTCTTTCTCTCTCTCTCTCTCTCTCTCTCCTTGAGCTAGGATGTCCATCCTCTCCTGCCCTTGGACATCAGCATTTCAGGTTCTCAGGCCTTTTGACTCCGGTACTTATACAAGCAGGCCCCCATTCTCAGGCCTTTGGCCTTGGACTAGGAGTTACATCATCAGTTTTTCTAGTTCTCAGCCTTCAGACTTGAACTAAATTAATCTACCAGCTTTCCTGGTTCTCCAGCCTGCAGATGGCAGATCATGGGATTTCTTGATGTCTGTAACTGCTTAAGCCAATTCCTATAATCTCCTCTTATACATATCTTTCTCTATATCCCATTGGTTCTGTTTCTCTGGAGAATCCTAATATAGACCCTGAAGTCCAACTTTTGTCTCCTCTGGACAGTCTTAATACTAATACCACCACCATTTTTTTAAGTTTTTTTTTTTTTTTTGACAGAGAAAGAGTGAGAGAGCACAAATGGGGGGGCAGCAGAGGGAGAGGGAGAAGCAGGCCCCCCACTGAGCAGGGAGCCTGATGCAGAACTCGATCGCAGGACCCTGGGATCATGACCTGAGCTGAAGGCAAACACTTAACTGACTGAGCCACCCAGGTGCCCTACCACCACCACTTTTTTGCATATGCTCTCCTCCCATATTTTGTAGTTGGGTACATCTACACTTTGGAGCATACAGCCATTTTGTATAATAATCTCTTTTTGCCCCCACTAAGTCTTAGTTATACCAGTAATTCTTAATGCTCATCACCATTTCTTATGTTGATGTCTCTCCAGTCATTCTGTTTGTCTGAAGCTCATTTACTAGTAAATTCCTTGGGAAGGGCTCATGGAAACAATATTCCTTGAGTTGTTAGAGGTTGTTAACAGTTCCACTGTGTTCTTACTTGACTCTTTGTTCTTTCCTTAATTATCTTAAAGATATGACTCCTTTTTCTGATAATAATTTTAAAAAGTAAGTCTGATGATAATCTCATTTCCTTTCCCTTTCAAGTCATACATTCCTTTTTTCTAGGGGCCCAAAGGATTTTTTTCTTTTTCTTTAAAATCCAATAATCTTACTAGAATTTTCATTCTGTACTTTGAATGTGGTAGTGTACTCTGTCAGTGACTCATTCTACATTTTTTTTTCCCAGAAAGGTTTTCTTGGACATAGTTTTTAGTATTTGTTCTTTTCTCTTGTTTTTTGTTTTCTTTACAGATTTCTTTTATCTGTGTTTTGGATCCTCTTTGTCACTCTTTAATATCTGTCACTTTCAAATCCTTTTTTGTCTCTTTCTTCATTAAAAAAATTAAATATTTTCTTGTATTGGTTTCTCTTTGGGCACTACTGTTGAATTTATCTTCTCTTCTTTCTAGAATACTCATCATTTCTTAAATTTTTTATTTCTTTTTTTTGTAAGATTTTATTTTTAAGTAATCTCTACACCCAACATGGGACCCAAACTCACAACCCCAACAAGATTTGCATGCTCCTCCGACTGAGCCAGCCAGGCACCCCTGTTTTCTTATTTCTAATTGTTTTTTGAGTCCTATCACATCATTTCTGAGTTTCTAATTCTTTTTTGTTGTTGTTATTTCATATCTTGTATTATTTTCTTAATTTCTTTTAGCTCATTTGGAAGTAGTAGGTTACAGTTTTGCTCTGTTTTGTAAGTATACCTTTCCAGAGCACTCTCATTGTCTGAAGGGATTTTACTCAGCTTCTTGTCCCCTCCTTTTTTTTTCCTTATATAAACTATGTTACCTTTATAGTTTTCTGTTGCTCCTTATAATATGAAATCAGTTTTCCGGAACTTTTGTTAGAAGGTGGCATTCAGGAAAGCTTTCCTCACTTCACAGAACTTCCTCTGTTGATTTTGGAAAGTATTAAAAAATAAAGCAGCATACTTTATGATATTGTACCACTTTGGTCTGGGGCTTTTCTTTCTCATCTTTGTTGTCCATGTCCTGTTAAATTGTTATTCTACCCTAAGTAGTTTCTCTTTGCTTTGAGTCTCTGTCCTAAAAGGGGTTGATTTTGAGAGTTCATAGGAGCCCCATCAGACCTTTTCTCATGGGCTTGATATTGATAAGGGTCAAAACCCCTCCTCTTTTCAGTTTCAGCTGCTCTTCTCAAATTGGCTTACCTTCTTTCCAGCCAATGCTCATTGGCTATTTGGGGGTCTTCCTGTTCTCAGGTCCATCAGATGCATCTTCCTTATCCTTTCTCCCACACAGACACTGATACCATGAAGGTCTCGTGGCTCATGGTGGTTTGTACCCACCCACTTATATTTTGGATTTTGTGGGGGTATCTTGTCACCTAGGTCTATTGTAAATATTGTTCACAGGTTTTGGGTTTTGGTATCCAGTTTTTCTCTCAGTCCTTTATGTAAGGATTCAGAGAGAATGAAAAATTACTGATGCTGTCATCTTCCCAGAATCCTCTCCTGAGTTAATTCAATTATAAGTGTATTTTGTATTACAGTTCCTTTGGGAGCCTGCTCATAACTTATGGGTGTTGACATCTTGCTTCTGCTTGGGCCTGGGAAGGTTAAGGGCTGTAAATCCTAGCTGTTTATGATACCACAATTAATGACCAAACATAAGGAAGCTAAAATATGAACATAGTAAATTGCCAACTCACATGAATTTTTTAAAAAGCATTTAAATTTAATTATAGCAGAAATATTTCTGAGGATTTGGAGATTCTTCTTAACAATAAATAAAAGAAATTACTCATGTATATATTCTCAGAATTAACACAATGAAGTTTTCATTCATGGGGTACATATATGTATATTTCTTGTGTACAAGCTCCATAGGCTATATTTGCTTATACTGTTGTAAATTTTAATTTTACTACTTTTATAGTTGGGAAATTATAACAACTGTCAAAAAAAAAAGAAAAAATAATAATTTTCAGTAGGCAGGCAGTCAGTTGATTCTATCATGCACTCTAAAAGAATCCAGCATGGGCCTTTAGAACTAGAAAAAGTCTCAAGTGGTCATCTTGTCCAGACCACAGGCTCAAGACTCTTTACAACTCAATGTTTTTAAGTACTGACAATTTTTAACAACTAACAGTCTATGAGAAATGGGTTTTTGGTTTTGCTACCAGCTGAACTAAAGTGTAGTGACAAGCAGCACAGCCGACAGAAACATACTTAAGCACAACTTCAAAAAAAATACAACGGAGCTATGGTAGCTAGGAAACAGCAGCGCAGATAGTGTATTGAAGAGATATAGTTGAGGAGCCAGGGGTAACTCTAGGGCCATGTTATGATGCTATGCAAGTGTCATTGCACATGGTTGCCATAGCTACAGAACTGCACAAGCTATAGACTCACAGACCCTATGTACCCACCCACCCTGCTGCCACTGCTTTCCACACCTGCCCCTCAGAGTTTTCCACAGCCCCAGCGTAAGGAGAAAAAGGCCATATGGCTTAAATCAAAATATTTTTTTCACTTCTAAAAATCAGAATAAGGAATTCAGAGCAGAAGGCAAGGAAGCATTGGAAAATGTTTATTTCCCAAGGGTCAAGAAGCTTTAGAACATCCACTCCAAGAGGAAAGGTGGGTGACCCTTTGTCACCCCCCCATGTCTACTTTCACGTTCCTTTTTACCCTATCTGTTCCTCTCCTGGCTACATAGAATCTCTCTCTCTCTCTCTCTCTGCCTTCCCCACCCCCACCTCCCTGTCTCGACAGCAGCACCAGAGAGAGTTATGACATTGTTCAAAGGAATACATGTGGATTGAAGTGGTAGAGCAGGGATTAGATATTTTGGTACTCTGTTTCCTTCCGGTGGGATTAAAGAAAGGCTTTTGGATGTCACTGCCAGATTTAAAACAAAACCAGGGTAAGCTGAAGAAAAAAACAGTGGTTGTTGAGGTTAGGGAGTAGGGAGAAGAAGAAAGAAGGGGAAAGCATCTTGGATATAATTAGGTCCCTAGGTGTCATCCTAAATTTGGGGGTGAGGAGGTGGGCAATGACAAACACATGTTGGGGCGGATACCCAGGGGAACATCTCATTTTTCCTGGTGTACCCTTTCTAGTGAATGAACTTGGACTCGGTCAACTGGAGGACCTACTTCTTCACATTTGTGGACATCATAATGTGAATAAATCATCAGGTGCTTTCTGGTTCTGTTTTTGGGATTTCAGCTGAAATGAAGTCTCTAGACTCTTTAAGTATGCATTCTTTCCCTGCTCATTCCTTATAAGTTAATCCTGCCCTAAATATCTAAGATGGTATGGCACAGAGGAGAGACTGCATCAGTTTCCTAGTTAGTTAGTGGCTGTAGCAAAGAACCACAAACCGGGTGGCTTCGAACAAGAGAAAGTTATTGTCTGTCTCATAGTTCTGGAAGCAAGAAGTCTGAAATCACACTTCCTCTGAAACCTGTCGGTGAATCCTTCCTTGCCTGGTCCTAGCTTCTGGTGCCTCGCCTGCAGTCTTTGGTTTTCCGTGGCTTATAGACACATCCCTCCAATCCTGCATGATCACACGGAGTTCTCCCTCTGTCTCTTCACATGCCATTCTTTTTATAAGGACATCCATCATATTGGATTATAGGTACCAGGGGGGCAGCCTTTCAACATACCTTATTTGGAGGAGACACAAGTCAACCCATAATACCATCCATCCTACCTGAGTTTAAATCCAAGCTCAGGTACTTATTAGCTTTGTGGTCTTGGATAAGTCACTTAGCCTCTCTGAACTGAGGTTTCCTTATCTATGAAATGGAGTGGTTGTTTGGGGGTGTCATAATCCCTACCTCACAGGGTCATTGCCACATGAAAGAATAGAAAAGATGACAAGAAAGGAGCATGTGTGGGGAGGGGAAATAGAGAGGCTCAGATTTGTTCTTTTGTAGGAATAAGCACTTCTGACCCCGTGAGTGAATATTAGGGTGCAAGGGGTAAGATGTCAGGCTCCGTGGTCAAGGGCAGGTGAGTAAACCTTTTCATATGACCCTGTGTAGATCAATTTAAAGTAAAAAACATTTGATATTCTTTGAACTCAAAGGCAGGGATGTAGTTAATACCTTGAATTTGCCTCCAGGCTGCCTCAGACCCTATCCTGCTGATGAGGTGTGCTCCCTCATGTGTTCCCATGGCACTTCATGTAATTCTTATGAGGGTCAGTGCTAAGTATAGACACTGTGGTTCATTTGTTCATTCAACAGTGTTTATTGAGCAACTTGTAATGTGCCAGGCACTGTTTTAGGCACTGAGGAAGTAGAACAAAGAACCCACTCTCACAGAGCTTTCATTAGAGATGGGGAGAGAGGCAGTAAACAAGTTGATTTCTTTCTTTCTTTCTTTTTTTAAGCAGGCTCCACACCCAGCGTGGAACCCAATGCAGGGCTTGAACTCATGACCCTGAGGTCAAGACCTGAGCTGAGATCAAAAGTCAGATGCTTAACCAAGTGAGCCACCCAGGCGCCCCTAAACAAGTTGATTTCTAATGCTAGAAAACTATACATACTACAAAGAAAATGAAACAGAGTAAAGGGATAGAACATCAGGGATGAGAGTAGTCAGGGAAGGCCTCTAAATATAAAATTTGAACTGAAACCTGAGGATCATCGTGCCGCCTGAGGAAAGAGCATCCCAGGCAGAGGGAACCATCAATGTAAAGACTCCAAGGCTACAACGTACTTGGTATATTCAGGGAGCAGGATGAAGGCCATTATGGTTGGAGAGTAAATTTGTAAAAATTTAATAATAACAATATGTAAGCCAAATTCCCTAGGAAGTATGGGAAGCAGTACAATATGGGAAAAAGAGTCTAGGCTTTAAAGCCAACAAGACCCGAGTTCAAACCTGAGCCTTGCCATTTACCAGCTTTCTGTGCTCGGACAAGTCATCTAGCATTTATCAGCCTTGGTTTTCTTGTCTATAAAGTGGGAAAAATAGAGTGTTGTAAAGTCAAAGTGAGATTTCAAATGAGGTTTGAAAAAGGGTGGGTTTTGGAAGATAGATTTGTGTTTGAATTCCAGTTCTGTACCTTACTTACCTTGTAGCCATCTACTGAGGTTTGTCTTCTTCACGTATGAAATAGGAATAATGATACTATATAATAGGATTGCTATGAGGATTTAACTAGACGAAGAATGCTTTTATGTTCTGCAGTTTTATTATTATGTGTGTGATTGTGGATTTGTTTTTATTTGTCCTCCTCAGAACTCAATATGCTCATTTAATCTGAAGACTATCATTTTTCAATTCTAGAAAATTCTCATTCATTAGCACTTTAAAGTGGTGTCTTTTGTCTCTGCTTGCCATTTTCTTGATATCAGTCAGGAAGGGCTATGTGATGCTTCAGAACAAAGTTTGAGAAACAAATAGCTTATTGTCTTTTAAGCATTTCTATATACTGGGACTTGGGGATGGGGTTGTTTTAAGTTACCTCAGTTCTCCATATTGACTAGAATTTCCTCTCCCTCTTAAGGTGAACAGCCTTAAAATGAATGAGTTCAATAAGATAGTAGCTAGTAGGTTATGAAGTGTCAGGAAAGGGCCTTAAAGAGGGGACACATAAGCGTTTACATATGCTCAAGGAAAGAAACCATAGAGAAGTGGCAAGGGAGAAAACAAAACAAGGGAGAAGTGGTAGATACGGGAATGAGAGGGAATAATCAATTGCACAGGAACAAGGCTGGAATCAAGAATGGAAGGTCTTGGGATTTGGAACCTAGGTAAAGGATTAGCTTTAACAGGAGAGTTTCACCTCTTAGAAACAAGGAAGCAGGAAAGAAAGGGTGCAGGTTTATAAAAGTTGGGGAGAGTCTGGAAATTGAGGCCAGGTAGGTCTGTTTTCTCTGATGTAGGATGCAAGGTGAGCGGTGGAAATGGGAGCCTGGCAAGGGCTGAAGGTTTGCACTATCAGCTGCGAGGAATAGGTGAGTGAGTCAAATACGGACACATAAAAGAACATCCAGATAGTCAAGCTGAGGCTGGAAACCATGCGTTTATAACCCCACCAACACAGTGGCTGGGTACTATATTTAGGGCTGGTAAGCCCTAAATGCCCACTTGGAAGAGTAGAAAAGTAATTGGTTGGGTTGGTGGAGGGTTAGAGTTTGCAAGGCAGTGGCAGATAAAGGACAATCAGACAAGGGAGCGGAGGATGGGAAGAGAGTAGATGAAATGATGAAATCCAGAAACTGAGCTGACCGTGAACTAAACCCATCCTCTAACAGTAACACAAAAATGGTGCAAGCTGGACCATACCAGTGGCATAGTTAGCCCTCTGGAAATGGCAATATCCCGATGCAATGTTACTTTTGTGAGCAGATTTTTCTTTTTAGGTAACAATTACCCTGTCATTGTGGTAACAAGTATGCTCTGTTTCTGCTTTGCTAATCTTGATAAATAGATTCACTGTCTCCATAAGTCTCTCAACTCCCCCCAAAGACAGCATGTGGTTGGTGGGGCCAGTATTCACCCCTACTGGGCAGAGCCCTTGTACCAGGCCATTACCTAGACCTTTGACCTTTGGATCAGGCATCCAGCATTGGCCCAATCAGCTGAGGCCAGGGTGATGGGGTCACAAGGCAGGCTTGATGCATAAGGGGCCTCTCAGAAAGGTCTAAGACTTTCCACAATACTTTCCAGAAAGAATAAAACTGCAGGCAGAACTGTTCCCGTAAACATTGGAATAGCATTTTCCTCCTGGACTTTGTAATAGATCTCCATCCATTTCTCCGCTTCTCACCTCTCTCCAAGCTGGGGAGCTGGACACAGTTCAAAAAAATTCCCTATGTAGAGCACCTAATTGTATAAGTTACATATGTTATATTTGCTTGGAACTTATTCTACCCACACCCCCTATTCACATACACACATAAATAAGCTCATAGATTCGTTTCTTCTTAATCCTTGTCTCCTATTTCAAGGAAGAAATAAATTACTTTCTACATAATTTTCTTTCTGGCGTGCCGACGTTAACAGTAGTAGTAGAGAATCTTCCAAGGTGTGATAAAATGAATTGCTTCCGTTTCAAGGTGGGATTTTTACCACTTAATATAAAACATTCTGGCAATGTCTACCAATTTATATTATCTAGAGTAGAGCTTTGCAAATTTTTTCTGTAAGGGGCCAGACCATAACTGTTTTAGGCTCTATGGGCTACATCACAGCCACTCATCACTTTCATTGTAGGATTTAAGCAGCCATAAACAATGTCAATCAATGAATGTGGCTGTGTTCCCATAAAACTTTATTTACAGAAGCAGGGTGGACTTGGCTCAAGGCTGTAGTTTACCAGTCCCTCATCTAGAGGATAATTATTTATGGTTTTCTGCTGTTGGGCAAAGAGCTGAACCTCACAATAGCGGTGGTTCTTCTAACAGGATGGCATGGGGGTTCACTGTCTGCTGACTTTCCTTATGTAGATTCAGTTATACAATAAATAATTGAAGGTCACCACATCACACAACTCTGGAATCATGCAGTACCTAGCCTGTGTGACCATAGGCAGCAGCACTGAATTTATTTAAAGTGATTTTTCTGCAGTTCCAGGTTGAGACCAGATCAAGGCAAAGGAATAGGCATTGTGTTCTTTCATTTATCCATCCAACATATTGGTTCAGACACTGACAGCTATAAAGGACACAGAAATAAATCAAGCAAGGTCCCTGTCCTCAAGGAGCTTATGATTTCTGTAAAGTATATTAGCTTTCTAGGGTTGCTGTAACAAAGAACCACAAACTGAGTGGCTTAAAAAAAAAAAAAAAATTTACTGTCTCACAGTTCCGGAGGCTAGAGGTCTGAGAACAAGGTGTCAGCAGGGCTGTACTCCCTTTGAAGCTTGGAGAGGAGAATCCTCCCTTGCCTTTTCTTAGCCACTGGTGGGTTGCCTGCAATTGGTGGCATTCCTTGGCTTATAAGCTGCAGCACTTAAATTTCTGCCTTCTCCCCTGTGTGTCTCTCTTTTCCTCTTCTTATTAAGGATACTGGTCCTAACAGATCCAGGGCCCACCCCTACTTGAGCATGATCTCATCTTCACCTGACTGATTTCATCTGCAGTGACCCTATTTTCAAATAAGGTCGTAATCTGAGGTACTGGAAGTTAGGACTTCAACCTATTTTTGGTGGAAGAAACAACTCAGTCAATAACCTAAGGTAAGAATAAATTGTAAAATAAATGTGAGAACTATGATTGCTATGATGCAAGTTTCTGTCCAAGTACAGGGTGAGGGCCATGGTAAGGGAGGTAAGCTTTACCTGGAAGGGTCAGGAAAGGTTCCGTAGATGAGGTGAAGCTTGAGCAGATTCTGGAAAACGATACCAAATGTTTGTCAGGTACAAATGGGGCATATGGGACCTGGGGAGTGGAAGGGCATCCTCTGTAGGAGCAGCAACAGAGGTAGTAAGTAGTGTGACATAACCAACTCCATAATGGTCCACTATACCCTGAAGGGGGCTTAGGCTTCCTGTTTTCCAGAGAAATAAAAATGAGCTCTAAACACCTTGGCTATTTGATGCACCTGTGACAGTTATTCAAGATCACTGGCAGCTGCAGAATTTCAATATAGGAGAGGCTCAGGGGGACAATCTATTTTTTTAGAGGGGGGAGGAGCAGAGGGAGAGAGAGAATCTTAAGCAGACTCCCTGCTGAGCATGGAGCCCAATGGTGGGGGCGGGGTGGGAGGACCTCTATCTCACGACCTTGCCTGAGCCGAAATCAAGGGTCAGATGCTTAACCAACTAAGCCACCGAGACATCAGAGACAATCTAAGTGGAAGGCAGGTGACGAATCAAAGCTAAATTTGCATAGTAAACAACTGTTTTTATTGTTATAGATTAATAAAAACAGCAATGTTGTCTAAAGATGCCTTTACTGGCATTTCACATAGGATGGAGAAAATGTTAACGTATATTTCAAAGAAGTGCAGCCGGGGGTGGCTTGAGAGGGCAGTGACGGAGACTATGAGCAAGGGCAGCCTTCCTCCCAACTTTTCACCCACTCGCGCATCCCTAGGGGTTAAATGTTGTTTCTTTTCACTTAGCACTGCGCTAAGTGATTAAATGTGTTTTGTCTCATCCCCAATTCATAGATGAAGGCAATGAGGTTTAGAATACATTGCCCTGCTCACACAGCTAGTGATTTCATTTTAATGATAACCTAAAAAACTATACAGTAAATGCATGAACGAGGATTCTGCCCTGGCCAACAGTAGCCACTAGCCACATGTGACTGTTTTGAATGAAAGTTAATTAAAAATCCTGTCCCTGGGTTATGCTTGTCTACTTCAAGTGCTCAATAGCCACATGTGGCTTTGGACAGTGCAGAGACAGAACATTTTCATTAAAAATAAAAACCACTTTATAACTGAGTACTGCCTCAATTTTGCTCCTGCTTGCTTTGTGTTTGTGATCAAACTGACACAGTGTAACATTCTCCAGTTTTCCAAAGCAAATGAAAAAAGAAGAGTTGGCCTTAGTATGTGAATGATGCATTATCACTATATTAAGGAAGGTAACCTAATAGTTCAAATAAAGAAAAATGCCATTATAAATACACTGAGATCAAAAGAACCTGCCCTGTGGCAATCGGTAGCATGTTTACTTTATAATCAGTTACATAGTTTCAGCAAAATAATATCATCCGTCTCATTAAATTAGTATTGTCAGTTTAAATATCACTGGCTTGATAGTTTGATTTAAATTTAATCTGAAAAATAAAAGCCTTGGGTTCATAAGAACTATAAATACTAGGAGTCTGCACCTCGTTTTATGTTGGTACGTTAAGATAACATACTAGGGGTAATTTAAGTAAATGTAAGGATCAGTGGAGCATTTCCACTTCTCTTTAGAAGGGGTCATTACATTACGCAAGATTGAGAAGCACTGTGAAAGCCTTCAGGATTAAGGAGACTGAACACATCACCTGTAACACACCGACCCAGGCCCACTGAGCGTGCGTGATTGTCAGTATCCTATCATATCCAGATTAACTAGAGCGCTCCTGGCACTCGTTTGCCATAACTGTACCCGGGATATATTATTATACCAACTGCAGCGTCTGGCAAGGCTTCACACTGATGAAACATTCTACTCCACAATTTTCTAATCACCCCCTGTTTTAGAATTCAATTAGTAAAACTTGATTTACACTATTCATAAATGCAGAATTTTGCACTACCCCTTCCTAGCTCTTAATAGACCAAAAAAAAAAAAAAGTGTTGGTAGTGAGCAAGGAGACCACAAGGCAAGACCCACTTTTCATTTTCTGGCACATGGATATTTTTTTCTCTGTCTTAATCAGACCAACTATTCTCAAGCACCTTACTGATGGGGAAATAGGACTCAAGAGCATCATTTTCATATTACCACTTCACAGTGTTTTCCTGAAAGGCTTCGTGTCTTCTCACATAGTCTCCAGCCTCCAGCTTTCCCCCTTGAAATCTACAGATGAATTTCACACTCTCGGAGGCAAATACTGCTTTCCTCACCACAAATGAGACACAGAGGCATATCAAGGCTGGGCTATTTCACTGGGTGTACCCCAGGGCTACAATCAGCTCAAGCTGGTCTTTTCACTGTGATTGCAATAGTCAGATCAGTCCACTCAGCCAGCTCCTATACCACTGGGGGAGTGAACTCACACTTATTTTGAGTGGGGTTGTATATTACATTGAGACCCCTTATTTATGTTGTTGCACCGTATAGTTATCCCCAAAACCTTGGCTGAATATCTTACCTCTTGTTTCTGAAAAGGGCTTGGTGAATATTCCTACTATTTCCTGCAAAGTGAGACTTAAGACACAGCTTCTCATGTAAGTGGCAAATAAGCGACCAATATCCTATGAACCAGAAGGATACTCTAAGTGCTAAAAAACAAACAAGCAAAAAAAAACTGCTTGCCATCTTTTAAAATACTCCAAAGATCTACAAACTTAACACTGAGAGGAGTTTAAAAACCTACCTCCCTTCCCTTGAGAAGGTGTTTCTGGTTGTTGAGGTAAGTAAGTAAATCAATCTTTTACTCAGATTTTGCAAGTGTAGTTAATTATAATTGTTGAAGTTCAATTATGCTAAGCTAATAATAGTAGCCACCATTTATTTGGCTCTTACTCTATACCAGATAGAAGGCCAAGCTATTTACATATATTTTTTATTCCTTACAACCACTTAATGAAAGTATGTGCTGTTGTCTCTGTCTTACAGATTCAAAAAAACAAAAACAAACAAAAAAACAAGGAGGCCTAGAAACTAGCCTGAGGTCACATGGCGACTCCATCTCAGGATTTGAACTCAAAACTTCCTGAACTCCCAAGCCTCACAAGCAATAATAATATTAGGTATAATAAGGTATATGTCACAATGAGCTATATTACAGTAAATTTGTTGCTACTCCTCAAACTAAGCATTCTGATTTTCAATATTCCAGCTTCCGAGGAAAATGGCAAGACGAAGTTTCGCTCTGGTCAGTTAGAGAGCGCTTAAGTTATCTCAGGGTGTTGGCAACTCAAATACCTGTCACAAAGTACCCTTTATTTTTCTGCTCTTAATTCACAAGGTTGGGCCCCAAGTCCCCAAAGCACTTTCATCTCCAGTCAGAGAGGCCTTATGAAGAGAACTGATGCCCCGTTTCACCCCAAGGTGAGCTCTCCACAGTGCTCTGCAACCATGACCTACCTCTCCAGTGGGGTCACCTTTGTGGGAGAGTTCAGCCACCAAGAGCTGGGCATCCACAGGACAGGAGCAGAATAATGGATTACCCACTTGAAAATTCAAGGGGAATTTTGAGGGCCTGGATTTTTACAGGTCTCCTGGTAAGCATCCTAAGTTCTGTCAAAAAAAAAAAAAAAATGATCTTTAGAAAAACACAAGCAAGATTTAAATCCAGGTTAGTTTTAGAAGATCTTAGTATCCATTTGAGTATTATTAGGTAAGCTTTGATGATTATAAACCCCGAAACCAGCCTTCACAACCCTGCCTCCACCTTCAGGCCCAGGAGAGACTCAGAAAGCCTACCCACTCCTTATTACTTCTTGTCCCTTATCAGTTTATTTAGGGGGAAATGTCTGGGCCAAGAGAAGAGTAACAGCTTGGCAGGTACTGACCAGACAGGTATTTCATATACTGTAAAGCCTATTCAATAAAATTTACCTAATATGGAATTTGTGATGTGATGAATTTGCACCATGAATAAAAAGTGTGTGCTCGGCAAAAACGTAATGTCTCCATAATTATAATTTGCAAAGAAAGAGGGCGTTCAACATGAAGGAATAAAACGTGTCTTTTGCTGTGGTCTGAATTGTGTCCATTGTCCCTCCTCAAGCTGCAGATTCCTACACTGAAGCCCTGACCTGCAGGGTGATAGTATTTGGAGGTGGGGCCTTTGGGAGGCAATTAGGTTTAGATGAGGTCCTGAGGGTGGAGCCCTCCTGATGGGATTAGTGCCCTGTTAAGAGGGTTTACCACAGAGCTTGCTAGTTCTCTCAGCCTCGTGAGGCCGTGAGGCCGCAGTAAGAAGAGAAGTCCCTCCCCGGAACCCTGACCTAGATGGCACCCTGATTTCGGACTTCCAGCCTCCAGAACTGAGAGGAAATTAATTTATGCTGTGTAAGCCACCCGGGCTGTGTTGTTTTGCTGTGACAGTGTGAGCTGGTGAACACACCTTACATTAACTTTGAAACACCTCTTTGCATACAAAGATTATTAATAATCTTACGGTTACCGCTTGCGTGTGTGTTCATTAAAGCAAAACTGATAGGACCTCTCGTTGGCAATGCTTTTATGATCCTCTTTAACTTGGAAGTGCTAAAACTGCCTTTAAAAAATTGCATAATGTGGCTTTTTCAAATCGTTTGGACAGAGTAAGAGCCAATTAGAATTGTGAAGTTTTACACTTCTGCCCCAAAACTCTAAAGAAGTTATGTATCATAACAAATTAAATGTTATAGCCCATAAGACACATGGGCTTATTCTCAAAATAAAATTTTGTTTTGTTATAAGAACATTAACATGGAATGGATTTACATGGATAATCACTGAAGCCAGGTTATCAAGTACATGGAGTTCATCGAACTATTCTTGACATTATGTGGACATTTTAAAATATAAATATATTTAAGATACAGATATAAAAATATATAAAATATAAAGTTCCTTTTAAAAAATACAAAGTTCTAAGTGAATATATACATATGAGCTACCTATGAACTAATGAGCGGACAGATTGATTCTGCGATGCGGGGTGGTTGCTTAGTTGTGTTTTGATCCATAACCATTTTAAAAAGTGGAAAATAACCACCTCCCGGCCCCTTTTTTGAAAAGTGCAAACTATGCCAAATGCCTTGAATGGAAGAGAATGTTTTACCCTCTATTTTCACAGCTGCCTTATCAGTTTCCTAAACTCCATTAGGGTGGAGCACGGGAACTATAGGAGGACCGGGGGCTTTGTTGTTGTGGTTTGAAGATAACCGTGTATCTTCCCAGGCTAACCTCCTGAAGAGGAGTGAAAACCTCTCCCCAGAGGGGGAGGAAAGTAGGACCTTAAAGAGATCGTCTTAGAGTTTACAGAGTGGTTGAAGCTTAACAGTCTATGGAGACCTCTGCCAGCCTTGTGGGAAAATGATTTGGTATTCAATTGTTCTCACTTGGGCACTTTCCCAGACTACGCGTAGTTCAACCAGATAAAGCCTCTCCATTCCATCCTACCCCTCCTCCTCCCGAAAATTTCCTGAACCCTAGGTGTGGCAGGCTAGCTTTGTTCTGGTTGAAGGAGGGCAAGAGCTGTCAGGTAAATGAGGAAAATACCTCTGCAGTCTTCTCACCTGCCGGGCTGGGCTGTGTTCTCTTGGCTTTAGTGTGGAAATGAGAATTTCCACAATTTCTTTTTTTTTTTAAGATTTTATTTATTTATTTGAGAGAGAGAGAATGAGAGAGAGAACGAGAGGGAAGAGGGTCAGAGGGAGAAGCAGACTCCCTGCTGAGCAGGGAGCCCGATGTGGGACTCGATCCCGGGACTCCAGGATCATGACCTGAGCCGAAGGCAGTCGCTTAACCAACTGAGCCACCCAGGTGCCCGAGAATTTCCACAATTTCAAAGGGAGTGTCTGCTACTGTTCATTACTAGCTGAGTAATTACTTAGGTACTTGACCTCTTTACATGCTCTGGATTTCCGTGGCTATCAGATAGGAATTGAGCTGAGGACTCTATGAGAAGCAGGAGGAAATTTTTTTTTTTTTTTTGCCGAGTTTTCATTTTACTCATAACCTAGTTTTAGACTGGAGATGTGGGTGGTGAGCATCCAGGCCCTTCGTAAGGCATTACACAATCTATGAGAGTTATACAGAGTGGATAGAAAAGTACCTATAACCCACTTTTTAAAAAAGTGTTTCATAATACAGACCTTAAATTCTCCAGGGCATGGAATTACTGACACTGTTTCTTGTTGGAAGAGAAGAATTCTTAAATACTTAATTGTTCCTATAGTTTACAAGGTAGAGGAAGAAAGGAGGCCAAGGGTGACAGATGAAGGTAGTTGGGGAATGCTTTGCCTTTGGGACTTATCACCCACTTACTGGTTCTAAGACTTGAACCCCAAACCTAGAAAAAATTCCCATGTTCAGAGGATTGTAGTTGGTATAACTTTCATTTATCACAACAAATTTTCATCAGAAATTTTTGTTAAAATGAAGCCCACATTAAGATTTTCACTTTCCCTTTGCTGCTAGAATTTTTTTTTTTTTAAAGATTTTATTTATTTGACAGAGACAGAGAGAGAGAGGGAACACAAGCAGGGGCAGTGGGAGAAGGGGAAGCAGGCTTCCTGCTGCACAGGGAGCCTGATGAGGGGCTCGATCCCAGGACCCCGGAATCATGATCTGAGCCGAAGGCAGATGCTTAACGACTGAGCGAGCCTCCCAGGAGCCCCATGCTGCTAGAATTTTTAAGGTAGATGTGTTGCATATTTTCATCATCCTATTTTGAGAGCTTAAAAGAGGTGCAGCCATGTCATTAGGCAGTTGGGAAAAGTTATATAAAAGTTTGAGTCATGGGGCACCTGGGTGGCTCAGTCAGGTTAAACATCCGACTCTTAATTTCATTAAGTCATGAAATCTCAGGTCATGATCTAGGGTCTTGGGATGGAGCCCCTCATTGGGCTCTGCACTCAGCGGGAAGTCGGCTTGAGATTCTCTCCCTCCCTCTGCCCCTCCCCTGCTTGCTCTTGGGCCCACTCTCTTTCTCTCTCTCTCTAAAAAATCTTAAAGAAAAATAAAAGTTTGAGTTATAGTAGTCCCAAGTTTCAAGGATTTTTTCTTTTTTAAGGTTTTATTTATTTGAGAGCGCGTGCGCGTGAGTGCACACGTGCACATGAGTGGGAGGAGGAGCAGAGGGAGAAGGAGAGGAAGAAGCAGGCCCTCTGCGGAGCCGGGAGCCCGTCACAGGGCTCTGTCCCATCTGGGATCATGACCTGAGCCAAAGGCAGACGCTTAACCAACTGAGCCACCCAGGTGCCCCTCAAGGGTCTTATCTTTCACTGATTTATCCAACTAATATTTGAGTGCCTATTAGTGCTAAGCACCATTCCAGGTGCTGGGCATATGGCAAAACACAAGAAATCCAAGGTTCTAGTTCTAACAGAGCGACTAGACCCACAGAGCTTGCATTCCAATGCGACTAGACCCACACAGAAATGGAACATTAGGGAGTGACAAGTGCGAATATGAAAATAGGACAGGGTGACAGGAAATGAGTGTTTTAAACTGGGTCATGAGGAAAGGCCACTCCAAGAAGGTGACATTTGAATTGAGACCCAAATAGTGGGAGGAAGCCAGTAATGGAAGATCAAGGGAATTCATAATCTAGGAAGAGGGAAAAAATAGTACAGAAGCTCCAGAACTTAATATGTTCAACAAACAGAAAGACAGCAAGTATGGCTGGTGGCTTAGAGAGCAGGAAGGGGGTGATCCAGTCAGAGGACCAGAAACCTGATCACATAAAGCCTTGAAGGCCAGATTTTATGGCTAAATGTAAGGGAAAGACCTTGAAGGGTTTTAAGGAGAGAGATGATATTATCTGACTTGCATTTTAAAATATTACTCTGGCTACCATGTGGAGAGTGGATTATATAAAGTGGCTATAACAGTAACTCCGATGAGAGATGATGGTGGCTTGGACGAAGATAAAGATGGAGAGAAACACAGATTTGGGATATTCTGGACATATAGGAGAGTAGATAGCACTCGGTGGTGGATTCAATGAGGGGAGGGAATGAGTGAGCCCCACATTCCTGGCTTGGGCTCTTGTTAGAGTTATTTGCTGGATAAGGAAAGCTGGGAGAAGAGTAGATCAGGCTGGGAAAACAAGAGTTTGCCTTGAGGCATGTTAATTTGGAAATTAAACATCCAAATTAGATGTGAAGTAGGAAGGTTTGGGCTAGAAATAATAAATTTGGGAGTTATCAGCATAGAGAATGGGACAGGAGCCAATGAAGTGGGTTGAAGAGAGGTAAGAAATGAAGACAGTGGCTACAGACGACTTTTTCTAAGACACTGGAAGTAGGGAATACAGAAATAGGGTTGCAAGAGTATATGGGGTCAAGGACAGGTTCTCAAAAAAAGTTACTTTTTTTTTTTAAGATAGAGCTAAACTATGTTTCTAAGCTGATGGCAACGATGCAGGACAAAGGGAAAATTACAGTCTGAAAGGCTCTTTAGGGATTACCTATTGCATCTCATCCAAACATAGACTGCAAGAAGGACGACCCATTTGGAAAACTTAAAAGCATAGCTGTTTGGTGTATATGTATTGCCTTGGAGAGGCTTTGGGAGAGGAGAGGGACAGAGAGAGAAAATGAGAGTGTAGAAAAGGGGATTAGAGAGGGCAGGAGAATAGGCAATATGACCCAAAATAGCACAGAGCCAGGAAATAAATCTGTGGGACCTGGGGAGGGGGCTGAGGAATGAACAAGTTAGGTTTCTACCTTCTAGAGACAAATCTTTCCAGACCTTATCAGTTCCATCATCCACCAAGTCTTTCTTGCCTGGAAGGGGCAGCAGTTAAGAAAGGGGCTAACAAACTCTGGGCTCTGCTTCTTGATGGAGGGGAGCAAGTTGTGGAACTGCTTTGTGCCTCAGTTTCCTCACCTGAATCCGAGCTTAGAAGTGCTCACTTCATGGGGTGAGCAGGTGAATTAACTGAGACCATCCTTGTGAAGCCCACAGCACATTTAGTATCATTCAAGGCAGTCCAAGCCTTTGGGCAAATACTTAAGTTTTTTGAGGCCAGGGAACATGTCTTATTCTTTTAACTTTCTATGACTTCTAAAATATAGTCTTCACCGCAAGTGAATTTTTAATGTTTGCCGTCTTTTTCTCCTTTTCTTCCGCTTTCTTTTTTGCTGTGCTGCACCCTACATCTCCTTTTCATCTTCCGGCCCACCAAAGCCAATCTCAAAACCCACCTGCCCTTCACCTCTTGCTGCTCACCTCCTTACCCCTTTGCACTTATGTGTTTGCTCTATAGTTGTTCTGTCTGATGTCGATTCATAGAAAGTCAGCATGAGGTGCAGCTTTAGCTTCATTCTGTCTTACCTCCCAAAGCAAGAAAGATTTTTAAGTATGATCACCTTGATTTTAAAAAAAGTTCATGCCAACCCTAAATTTACCCTTTGTTGCAGAGTTCATATATAATTTCTCTACTGCTGCATCTAGTTGATTAACTCTGCAAGGGTTGGTTTTCAGAAAGCTCTTCTACTCAAGAGAGCTTCTCAGCCCCATGTCAATTTTTTTAAAGATTTTATTTATTTGAGAGTGAGAGCGAGCATGATCAGGAGGAGGGGCGGGGGGAAGGGGGCAGACTCCCCTCTGAGCAGGGAGCACCATGGGACTTGTGGGACTCAATCCCAGGACTCTGGGATCATGACCTGAGCCCGAAGGCAGATGCTTAACCAACTGAACCACTTAGGTGCCCCCCACGTCAAATTTTTTAAATTTTTTATTGTTATGTTAATCACCATACATTACATCATTAGTTTTTGATGTAGTGTTCCATGATTCATTATTTGCATATAATACCCAGTGCTCCATGCAGAACGTGCCCTCTTTAATACCCATCACCAGGCTAACCCATCTCCCCACCCTCCTCCCCTCTAGAACCCTCAGTTTGTTTTTCAGAGTCCATCGTCTCTCATGGTTCATCTCCCCCTCCGATTTCCCTCCCTTCATTCTTCCCCTCCTGCTATCTTCTTTTGTTTTTCTTAACATATATTGCATTATTTGTTTCAGAGGTACAGATCTGTGATTCAACAGTCTTGCACAATTCACAGCGCTCACCATAGCACATACCCTCCCCAATGTCTATCACCCAGGCACCTCATCCCTCCCACCCCCCCACCACTCCAGCAACCCTCAGTTTGTTTCCTGAGATTAAGAATTCCTCCTATCAGTGAGGTCATATGATACATGTCTTTCTCTGATTGACTTATTTCACTCAGCATAACACCCTCCAGTTCCATCCACGTCATTGCAAATGGCAAGATCTCATTCCTTTTGATGGCTGCATAACATTCCATTGTATATATATACCACATCTTTATCCGTTCATGTGTCGATGGACATCTTGGCTCTTTCCACAGTTTGGCTATTCCCCACATCAATTTTTGACATTGTTATTCCATTGTGTGTGTGTGTGTGTGTGTGTGTTTATATGAGAGAGACCTTTCCCATTAAAAATGTAAGCTTAAGGACAGAGACCCTGACTAGTTCTTTTTTTTTTTTATGAACTATTTCAGCCACAGGAAAAACTGGAAGTAAAAATAAATACACAAATGTCTATACTCCATCCAGTTTAAAATATTACTTGCACAATTGTAGCTGTGTCCCCTCCCACCCATAAATAATCTCTATCTTGAATTTCAGGTTTATCATTCCTATGCAGATTTTTATCCTTTGCATATTTATGTGTCCCTATCAAGTTCTGCTTTCCTAAGGTTTCTGATGCGAACACATAGTAGGTTCTCAAAGTTTATTGAATGAATGATGCTTCCTTGAGGACAGGAACTGGGTCTTGTCTTTCCTTTTCTGTTACTTTTCCCAAAATCTTTCTCACATACTGGGCCATTTGGAAGGTAAAAAAGGCGCTTAGTCGTTGTTGGCCTACATAAAATCTATGACCTAAATGATGGCTGTCCCATAAATTCTCATGGTGTCTGCCCCAACAAAGTTGGTTATTACTCCTGTATAGAGGGAGGGGAGTTTATGGGGAACCCTGCAGGTTGCCATTTGTGGATACTTAGTATCCTATCTGCCTTTCTGGGCACTGACTCTTTTTCCACAAGAGAATATGGTCTGCTTAGACTCCACTAATGAAAGTTATTTGTATGATATTTGGTAGAGAAAGAAGGAGAAGCCATTGTTTTCTGGAGGATATTATGGGCAGCAGTAGCAAGAATGTCTGACCTGGGATTTTTGCCTCCAGTTTTTAGGTGTTCTGAGAATCCGCTCTACAGGCAGCCGAGATCAATAGCAGTGGCTTCCTTCTGATCCCTGCCCTTCCAGATTCTCTGACAGGGTTCCTAACCTCCATCCCTCCTGCAACTTTGTTAAAGTTGTGAAAGCCTCTAATTCCCTGTGTTAAAGCCCTTCCTGTTGGAAATACATACAGCAGTGACTTTTCCTGACTGTACCATGATGGACAAAAAACAAAAAACAAAAAAAACCTAGTCCACAAGCTTCCATTGGAAACCCTGGGACAGTAGAACTTAAATTGGAGGTGAGGAGCCTAGGACTGGGGGCTCTTCAGGTTGTCACCCAAACCTAGGATTGCAGGATCTGAGGAAATAGGGTTTATGGTAAAATGAACACAATTAAGGTTGAGTCTATAAAACTGTGTAGAATCTACTGAAGCAAAAGAAGTGAGATACAAACAATTATTTTCATGTTGTGTTGCACACATTTAACTAGAGAACGTATCTGAAGAACACAAGAGACCAATAACTGGGCGGAGCTCTGGTGTCTAAGGGACAGGAGTTGGGGAGGAGTCACTTTCCACTGTGTATGCTCTTGTGCCTTCTGAATTTCATACCGTGTGCATGTATTAGCCACTCTGAAAATATATTTATTTTTATTTATTTTTAAGACTTTATTTATTTGACAGAGAGAGACATAGCGAGAGAGGGAACACAAGCAGGGGGAGTGGGAGAGGGAGAAGCAGGCTTCCCGCTGAGCAGGGAGCCCGATGTGGGGCTCGATCCCAGGAGCCTGGGATCATGACCTGAGCTGAAGGCAGATGCTTAACACTGAGCCACCCAGGCGCCCCGAAAATATATTTATTTTTTTTAAGATTTTATTTATTTATTAGAGAGTGCGTGAGAAAGAGCCCAAATAGGGAGAGGGGCAGAGGGAGAAGCAGACTTCCTAATGAGCAGGGAGCCTGACACACGGGGCTCCATCCCAGGGTCCCAGGATCATGACCTGAGTCTCAATCCCAGGGCCCCTGGATCATGATCTGAGCCAAAGGCAGATTCTTAACCGACTGAGCCACCCACATGCCCTAATACATTTATATTTAATAGCAACAGTTGTATACTGGTTTTTGTATACTGATTTTGCAGTCATCAGATTTTCAAAAATCACAAACTTTTGGGGGCTTGGGGAGGTTGTCACTTTGGTAATGCCTAGTAAAGTTAAAAATATATAAACCATGATCAGTAATTCCCTTCTATTTATATACTCTGGAGAAACCCTCCTATCAGGAGAAGGGTACAAAGATGTTCATTACAGTATTGTTTAATAGTAGAAAAACTGGCATCATAAAAATGTTCCTTAACAGAATAAATAGATATACAAATGAAATACTATGCAACAGTTAAAACAAATGACCTAGCTCTCTAAATATGAACATGGTTCATCCTCAAAGATGTATTCGTGAGAAAAGAAAGGATCTGCTGAGTGATCTAGTATGGTAGCATTTAGGTAAATTGTTAAAACATACATACTAGTATAAAGTATATATATTTTTAAAGGGTTAGAAGGTTTCATACCTGATTCATGACAGCAGTAGCCTCCGTTAAGAGAGAAGAGAGGGATTGGGATGGAAAACCAAAGAAACTTCGTCTTCTATTTTTTTAAGACTTATTTATGAGAGAGCTCACACGAGAGCAAGGGAGGAGGACAAGCAGACTCCAGACTTGAGCTCAGACCCCCACCTTGGGGCTAGATCCCAGGACCCTGACATCATGACCGGAGCCAAAACCAAGAGTTGGATGCTTAACTGACTGAGCCACCCAGGTGCCCCTATTACTCTATTTTTTTTTTTTTAATCTGAAGTAAAATGATAATTTTTTTTTCATTCTGGTAGCACATAGTTTTATATCATCTGTACTTTTCTATGGTACTTTTCAAAATGTATATTCCATACTCTCCCACTCATTCCCCAACCCACTGCTGTTTGGATTGCGTCCTCCATCGGTCAGGATCCTAGCAGGAAACAAAGGGCACAAATGGGGTAATTTGAGGAGAGTTTAATATAGGGACTATTTACAAAGATGCTGACAGGATACTGAAGCCAAAAGAATAGTGCGGCACCCCAGGGGCTGGTAATAGCGGGAAGCTGTCCTTACCTTAGGCCTGCAGGAAAAGGGGAAGGAGTCTTCACAGGAGCATAGGCTGAGAGAGTACTGTATGGAGAGGACCACCCAACAAGAGTGATGGCCTTCGGAAGGAATGCAGGCTGGCCACGCTGACCCACGTCAAGGGAGCCAAACAAGACAGATACCTCGACACTTCTCTCCTTTCTCCCTCTGATTTCCTGTTAATATTCCCCATTGGCCAAGCCCGACTTGAAGCCAGCAGGGCCAGAAAATCCATGGATGCTGCCCATACCGGTCAGCCTCCCAGGGCTCAGAGCAGGGACAAACCAAGGGCATCCACAGGCCCCAAACACCTCACGAAGTCTCCCTCGCCTGCTAACTGTCAAGTCCAGGAGATGCTTAAGATTTTTTTTTTTTTTTTTTGAACCTAGCCTCTTGGTTACGTTTTATAATTTTCTCCTCCTTTTTGTCCTCTCCTCTAGCTTTTCAACCAAGTCAAATGGCTCCTGGCTAGTTTTGTCCGCTGGAAACTTTCTCTACCTTTCTCAAATGCTGAAGTTCTCCAGGTTTCCATTTCTGACCCCCTTTTCCCATTCCTTCACTCCCACCTACTTTGCTGATGCAGACTTAAAATCTTTGTTTGTAGCTGAGACCTCTCAATTCCAGACCTGCTGATGGCATGTGACTCTCATAGGCATCTGAAAGTTGGCATGACCAAGCCAGACACAGCCCCTTTCCCTGTAGACTTCTTCCTCCATAGAGTTCCCACCAAGCGAATGAGCCTGCTGCCACCTTCCACATCCTGTCCAGTTCTCTTTCCTTTGAAGTGGGGCTGATCAAGAGAGCTCAACCAAGCACAGAAATGGTGAGCTCTTTAACTGGATTTATCCCGGAGGGGTAACCGAGCTGGGCTAATAAGATCAGAACCAGAATATCGAATCTAAGTGGCTTCTCGACTGCGAGCAGTAGAATTACCTGCGTACCTGGACCCCATCTGAAACCAGTTAATCCCCAAACCTGGTAATGTGGACTTAAGAAGGGAAAAATACATCTCCTATGTCTCTACTCTCAATACTATGACACTACTTTTGACACCAGATGTGTGTGTGCAATTCTGTAATACCAGCTGCATGTCCTATAACTCAATTCTGACACTGGAGAAAATGTCAGGTCTACAGGACTGCCTGCTCCCTATTTCAGATGCCAGTTGCAAGTCCAGACTGTCGTCCCCTGTGCTTCTGACAGATCAGTGATAAATCTGAACTTCCCAGCCTCCCCTCTTCAGGTTTGATTCATTTGCTAGGGCAGCTCACAGAACCCAGAAAACCAGCTTACTTACTACATGACTGGTTTATTACAAAGAACATTAAAGGCTACAAATGAGAACAGCCAAAGGAAATGATACTTAGGACAAGGTCTGGAAGGGTCCTGAGCGCAAGAGCTTCTGTCCCAGGGGAGTTTGGAGTTTGTCACCCTTCCGGCACATGGATGCGTACTTATGCACCAACCCAGAAGCTCTCCAAACCCCATCCCGTTGGATTTTTCTGGAGGGTTCACTACATAGGCAATGGCCAATGATTTAATCGATCTCTAGCCCCTCTCACCAACCCAGAGATGGTGTGGGGGGGTGGAGATGGGAGGCTGAAAGTGCCAAGCCTCTAGTCTTGGTTGGTTCCCCTGGCAACCAGCCCCCATCCTTAGGGGCTTTCCAAAAGTCACCTCATTAACATAAACTCTGTGTGGTTGAAAGGGGCTTGTTATGAATAACAAAAGACACTCACTTTCAGCTCTGAAGCTATTTCAGGCACGGAGGAAAAACTAAATATTGTAACAAAAGGTACCCCTTTACAAAGGGGCTCTTTACAAGGGTTTTAGGAGCTATGTGCCAGGAACAGTGGGCCAAATATATATTTCCTAAAAATCACAATATCACAGGACTGAATGGTGCCCCACCCATTCCTATGTTGAAGCTCTTAACTCCGAATGTGACTATATTTGGAGATAAGGCCTGTAAGGAGGTAATTAAGGTTAAATGAGGTCATAAGAGTGGGGGGCCCTGATCTGATAGGACCGGTGTCCTTAAAAGAAACAGACACCAGCTTGTTCTCTCTGCCAGTGTTTGCACAGGGAAAAGGCCACGTGAGGACATAGCAAGAAGGTGGCCATTTGCAAACCAAGGAGAAAGGCTGCATCCGAAACCAGCCCTGACAGTACCTTGATTTTGGACTCCTAGCCTCCAGGACCATGAGAAAATAAATTTCTGTTGCTTAAGCCACTCAGTCTGTAGTATTTTGTTGCAGCAGCCCACGCAGACTAACACACCTGGTAGAGTCCAGACAGGTCTTTCTCCTCAACTGCCTGGGTGATTCTAATGCACAGACAGGCTGGAGAAGCACTGAGCTAGACAGAAAACAGATACCTATAGAAAGACTGACGAGTCATGGTGACAAGCCAGGCAAGCAGAGAGAAACAGCCCAGATGAAGGAAAGCCAGCTGGAGGATGCCCTTAGCATCCCTTGGCAGTTTGAGCTGAGATTCCCAGTACCTTGCCGTAGTAATAGAGGCCATCAGAGTAGGTTAGCCATGTCCTTAGCAGTCACCAGCTCCTAGGAATCCCGTCTCTTAAACAGTTCCCATCTCCCCCTCCTCTCCTTCCGCACTGTCCCTTAACTCCTATACTCTAGTGTGGGGGCGGGGGGTGGGGGTGGGGCGGTTGGCAAACTGCCACCTACTGGCCAAATCTGGCCCACCACCTGTTTCTATAAAGTCGTATTGGAGCATGGTCACACTTACTTGTAGATCTATTACTGTCTATGGCTGCTTTTGTATGACAACAGCAGAGTTGAATATTTGCAGCAAAGATGACATAGCCCATAGGACCTAAACTGTTCACTATCTGGCCCTTTACAGAAAAGGTCTGCTGACCCCCACTCTAGTAGACGGCTTTACATGTATGGCGGTGAGGCCAGAGGTGAGTCAATTTATATATTAGTGGCTCATTGGTCCAAAAGAATAAAAATCCCTTCACAGTGTACCTAAGTTCACCCCTACAGAGTACCTACTATGTGCCAGACTCTGTGGTTAAGTAGGGATATGACAGTGGATGAGAGCTGTGTCACCCTTACACTGGGGCGAGAGGGCCCTTCACTTGAGACGGCCATGCAGGTTACAGATACATACAGAAACGGACAAGAAAGACTACGTGGGTCCCTGAGTTTGGCTTTGGCACAGCATGGCCTATAACTCAACAACTCTTCTTGCAACCCATACAGTTTGGGCCCCAGGAAAGTTCTTGGCTACATCCCTGGCAGTATGTCCTTAAGACTGAAAAGGCTAAAGACAATGTGTCAATGCCCCAAAGATGTGGGTTGTATCACTACTGATGTCTGAGAAGGATACTTCTTTGGCCTGTCGGGAGGATTTGAGCAGTGGAAGGGCTTAAGGTAAGAGAAAAGGCAAATAAGTTGTCAAAACTTCCTTTCTGTATGAATGCAATACATTGTTGCAAAACAAAGTATGATTTCCCAGTGGGGCCAAAGGTCCGTTTCCTTGCTTCTCTTCAGATTATTTTAATTCCTAGTTCTAAGGGTGCTTATGAAATAGTATGGTATTAACTGTATTAAACAATTCATATTTGTGCATGCATAGGTCTAGATATAGCACATGAAGAATGATACCAATTCTTTACATTGTCAACTAGTAGACATTGCACACTAGAATTGGAATCCTCTTATTTATATGTATTTGCTAAGATTTCATTATTTTTTATGAAATTAAAATATAGCTTTGAACAATGTTAATTGATTAATTATACTTATTGCCTTTTAAGATCTAGTTTTTAATAATTTAGAAGAATAGCATATTCATGATTTGCTTATTTTTACTTCAATTTGCTTTTTTTTTTAAAGATTTTATTTTTAAGTAATCTCTACACCCAACATGGGGCTCAAACTCACAACCCCGAGATCAAGAGTCGCACACACCACTGACTGAGCCAGCCAGGCGCCCCTACTTCAATATACTTTTGATGAAAATAACCCAAATTTTGTACTTTCAATACAATTAATTTTATTTTTAATCCTTTAGATTATGAGCAACTGAATACACATTGTGTAAAAATCAGATTATAGTAACATAATTAGTGGTTAAGCTGAAACGAAGACAAGAAAAATAAATTTTATAAAATATACGCTAGTTCTTAAATTGTGTGTCATTTTCATGACTCATCCATCTAAACATGACTGGTCTATTAGTGGAACACTCAGACATTCGTAATAATTGTCTTTACTATTTTGCCAACTCGTAATCCCCTCAGAATCACAGCTTTACATGTATTTTTCACCACATATGAAGGAATACTTTTCAGGGTAAGAATATAAAGACATACTATTTAACTGTGTTAGCTTGTAGTTTATAATGTAGTGTATAATGCTTAAATATTTGAACACACGGAACATGGGACTTTATTTATATTCTTGCCCCAGGGCCCACAAATGTAGAAGCAGTCCCACAAGACAGACCCAGCCTCCAGCTTCTCAAGGGGCTCAGAGTCTAGTGGGAGATACTGGTGGGCAGATGTAGCTACTGTTGTAACCCAAAAATAGAGGGCTAGAAAAACCTATAGAGGGGATGGGGTGTGGTCAGGGAGGACTTCCTGGAGGAAGTTTTTACTAGGCTAAGAGCTGAAGGATAAGTAGGTGTTAACGAGGTGAAGGGAGGGAAGGAGTGGACATGGCAAAAGGAGACAAGGAGATGAGCCTTCGGGCAGAAGGCATGGTATATGGCAAGGACAGCAAAGCTTTTCTATAAGGAGCCAGACAGTAAATATTTGAGGCTTTGCAGGCCGTGGAATCTCTGTCGCCACTGCTCTGCTGTTGAGTATTGTATGTTGCATGTCGTATTGTGGACAACACATAAATGAATGGGTAGGGATGTGTTCCAGAAGAACTTTATTTACGAAACAGGCAGCAGGCCCGCGGATCCTCGTTTGCGGGCTCCTTGGCATATGGGAAGGCCCAGCTTTGGGAGAAAGCAGAGTTGAGGGACTGAGAGTTGATCAGTACAACTGCTGCATAGAGGATGAGGTGGGAGCAGGAGGTGAGGAGTCTGGAGAGTTAAGAAGAGGCTGCAGAGAGTGGGTGGGAGGAGTCTGGGTGCAGAGACTGGAGAGGCAGCTGCTGTGGACATCCTGAACTCCCCGAGCAAAGGGGACAAAGTGAATGGTTTGGAAGGGTATTCTGTGAGTGGTGAGAGGGCAGAGGAGGGAAGGAGAAGGTCAAGGTTGACTCCCAGACTTACGGCAGACAGCGGGCAGATGGAGCTGGGGGAGGTGGGAGACCTGGGGGAAGCTAAGTCCAGGGGACGGTTGGGGATGGGTGGCAAGATCCATTCCCCAGAAGGCTCAGTTCAGTGCCTGCCACACACACTTGGCTCTACATATGCAGGGTTGTTTTTTTTGTTTTTTTTGTTTGTTTGTTTGTTTTTTTGTCAGAAACATGACTGGCCGTTTCTATGAAAGTACAATCTATAAACCCTGAGAAGTCAGAGGGAAGCTGAACATGCAGAGCTAAATATCTAAGGACAATTTTGGGGAATAATGACTATTGACGGGTTTTCTCTAGCCTCTGGGGACTGGGGGCTTTGGTTACTGGGGTTCCCTTTTATTCACAACTAACGTAACAGCACAAGGACCCAGTATCGGCTGGTAATAATGGCTTGGTCGGGAAACACTGCCTCATCCAGGCAGTAAATTCGGTCCACCGAATGGATTGGCACTTCAGACCTCAGCAGTCTCAAGATGTGGGATTTTTGTCGGCGGTGGTGATGTTCCTACAGGCCCCCCCCTGCCCCGCCCCATGGCGTGGTAGCCTGTGTAAAATGAGGGTGTGCTCGAGAGCGGTGGGTGAGCTGGGCAGGCTTAGGGAGCACTACCTGACACGCCGCCTCACGGGGGTGGGTCGGTGCTCAGTGCTGTTCATCTGTCAAGCCAGAGCAAGGATGCTGTTTGCATTGCTGAAACAATTTAGATTCTCTGAATGAGAATTGATAGGCCTGTGGCATTTGTCATCAATCAGAAGTACTCTCCGTGAAGCAACTACCTTAGGACAAATGTGGCTGGGGCTGTTTGAGGAGCAGTGGCCCCAATGACAGGGCAGGAAGCAGGTGCCACGTGGTGCCTCTTAGGGATCTGACTGGAGTGTCCCAGGCCTCTATTCTCTCACCCAGAGGACGGCCTCCCTGATGCCCCTCTTGCCCCCTACTAATCCTTTATCCACCAGACTGCCTGTGTGACCTTTTTAAAATGTAAATTGGATCTTGTCACTCCTGTTTAAAAGCCTTTAATGGTTTCCCATTGCATTTAAGAGAAAATCCGAAAATCCGAACTCCTCCCCACGGCCTGCAAGCCTGCCCACTGTGGCCCAGGTCTCCCTCTCCAGCCTCTCTCCCCGAGAATTCCTCCAGCCCCACCATGCTGGCTTCCCCTCAGTCTTCCCAATACCCCAAGCTCCTTCCTACCTCAGGGTCCTCCTTACTCCCTTATTCTAGAAAGTTCTTTGCACTCCCCACCCCTTCTTATATGTCAGCTATCCACTTAAAAATCATCACCTCACAGTGACCTTTCCTGATCACCCAGGCTAGGGTAAGTCTCCCTCTCTTGTTCTGGCACATCACCAAGGTCTTTTTTTTTATCCTAAAACTTGACATAACGTATAATCTTACAATTGTGCGTGTGCTTGCTTATTATCTTTCCCCCCACCCTCCGCCCCCACTATCAGCTCTTTGGAGGCAGGGACCATAATTAATTTGTCCACCACTGTGTTACTAGAGACCAGCACAGTGCCTGGTCCATGTATGTTCCATAGATAAATGAACAAGTGAGTAAATAAAAAGCCGTTCAATGGATTAGTCGATCAATTGATCTATCAGTGTACATGTCCATGTGTGTAAATGTATAACTTCTGGTTACCTATTGCTGGATTACACACCATTGAATCGAATGGCTTAAAACAACATGATTATCTCACGTTCAGTGTGTTCAATGGTCTCAGGTGAGCAGTTTTTCTTGGGATAGTTCATGTGGTTGCAGTCAAGTGGCAGCTTGAGTCCTCTGAAGTGACAGTTGATGCTGGCTGTCAAGGGGGAATACAGCCGGGCTGCCAGCTAGAGTGCCTACTCCTGGACTCTCCGTGTGGCTTGGAGTTTCACGGCTTGGTGGCTGGGCTGGAGAGGGGGTGTCCCAAAGGAGTATCTCCCTTTGCCTACGAAACCCAGGCAGAAGCTGCAAGGCTCCTTATGACCTAGACTCCGAAGTCCCACAGTGTCATTTAAGCCCTATTCAAATAGTCACAAGTCACAAGGCAGCTCAGATTCAAGGGAAGAAACCTCGAAAGGGCACTACTGCTAGTACTGAGAGGCATGGCTCACTGGAGGCCATCTTTGCAGACCGGCCGCCACCATCTCTTCTATCATGATTATGCAGATGTTTCTATTTCTAGTTTACATCCCTGTGTTTATTTCTTTTAGGCTCTGGCCCAAACCTTCTATAATCTGTGTCCTTGATTGCAGTGACACTTATTGGTTAAAGTTGGGGCATCTCTTCCCCAAAGTTTTCAGAGCGCTGAAATGAGTCCTTCAGTTTCTAGTTACTCCAGGAAACTGGTCTGCATTTTGGATGCTAACTGGCTGTGGGAGAAGCAGCAATCTTTCTGTGCGTCTGGTGTGGTAGAAGAAAAGCCAGTGCTGCTGGTCAGCATCCAGGAATCTTGGTGCTCACGGTTGGTTGCCAAGCACGGTGCACTGACCCCGGTCAGCGCTCTTAGCACTGAAGTCACTGGCTTGGAGACACAAGCCCGAGGAGATGGGATAGTTTCAAGGGTCGAAGATGCTGGCCCTGTCTCAGTTTTGCCTTATAGCTAGTGTTTTTATCCAAATGTGAAAAGCTGTCCCTCTCCACCTCTCTTGTACTCCCACACTGTGCCCCCCGCCCCTTTCCAAATGTCCTTCCAACGGCTGTTTTCGATTCTGGCCTCGAGGCGAATGTTTTACTGTAGCAGAATTACTGTAAGATTCCTTCCTGGGCTCCCACAGATTATGGTACAATTCCCTGGGAGTACCCCAGAAGCCTACCCCCTTCAGAAATGGACCAAAGGCCATCCCAAAAAGCAGATCTAAGAAAACCCAAACTATCGTAAAAGGTTATCAGAGGGATGGTTCAAGCAATAGGATTGTTTTTAATGGCGTTGGCTGAATCTAGGTACATTTTCTTTCTCTTTTGCATATCACGCAAACTTCAAAGCACCAAAGACAATTGAGGGGCAGAAAAATAGTATTACAAAGTTTGCTGATGGGCCCCTAAACATACAGACCTGGGATATAAAAAGAACTCCAGTGGGCAGTATATAAACAAGGAGAAAATCTTATCCAAAAACAACCTGTAAAACTGCAGAGGAAGCAGCATCCTTGAAAAACAATGAGTCATAAAACTTTTTTCCTTCCTCTGATGGACAGAGCATACAAAAAAGGACTAGCATGAATACTGATGATAGGTGTTTCCATTTTCCTCCCATTTCAGCATGTCTGGGGAAGGCCCGAAGATAGTCCGTGTCAGGTTTAAGAAGTAAGGCTGTCTGATTCATCATGAAAAGGAATCCTCCGATTAAACACTGCTGGAAATGTGTCATGTTGTCTTGAAGCAGTGCTCCTGGTTGCTAATTGGTTATTCCTTTCATGCTTCAGCTATTGAAATACACACTTGGCTTCAAATTCATTAGTTCAGTACTAAAGCGAGTTCAGATGGGCACCTTTATTGGATTCATTTTAAAGTAATAAAAGCAGGTTTATTGCATAAGAGAAAAATGCATAGGAAATCCTTTCTTAAGAAAAAGAGGCAAGTCAGAATGTACTATGTAATTTACATGTTAACAAAAGTTAATGAGAGGGGCACCTGGGTGGCTCAGTCAGTTAAACATCTGCCTTTGATTCCGGTCATGATCCTGGAGTCCTGGGATGGAGCCCCACATTGGGCTCCGTGCTCGGTGGGGAGTCTGCTTCTCTGTCTGCCCCTCCCCCACTCGTGCTCACTCATGAGAGTGTGCTCGCTCGCTCTCTCTCTCTCAAATAAATCTTTAAGTTGATAAGAGCCAAGTGTTTCCTGCAGAACTTTCCCGGGGACAAATAGAAAAGTGGACTTACGAGGACCAATGTTTAGGTGCTCAGTAGATTTGGCCTCAATTCCTCATTCTTCCATCTCTCATGTCCTTTGCCATGTGACTTTGCAGATTCCCGCCCCCAAAGGGGAAGAATAGATTTTCCACCCTTTGACTCTGAGTTTGACCATTTGATTTACATCTGCTAAAGAACACTCATAGGATGCAAACAGAGGCTCAGAAAAGCACTTGCTCAATTGCTTGACGCTCAATTGACTGACTTTTTTTTTATTTTATTAATAATTTATTGTCAGTAAGAAAGACTGGCTAATGGTAGTTTTCAGTAAAAACCTTTACAAGACCATTGCATCACAAATATACAGACACTATAAAAACTGTGTCGTGATGGTTTTGGTTCTAAACAGGTATGCAGAAGGTCCCCATTACACTTTCCAGTAATGAAAAATGTTTATAATTCTAAAATACAGTAACCCATTTAAGACATGTCCATGTAGAAGATCTTTCCTCCTCCTATGTACAGCTAGAAATGAAGGACTAATATTGAAATGTCTTAATGGAATGTCATACTTCAATGGAAGAGGACATAGAATGAAACCCTGGTTATATTAAAAAAATCAGGGTGCTAGGTAATGACGCTAACACCACCAAATTTCAGTCAAAAACAAATGCACCATATGTTTTGAAAATCTAGCTAAAACTATGAAAACTCAAATCTGTACATAAAATTTACAAAAAGAAAAGGAAAATTAAAATCAAATCTATATAAATACATGAATCATGCTAACAAGATGATAGGGCTGATTTTTCATTTCGTTATTTTAACAGACCAATGTAAATGCACACAGGTGTTCGGAAATGGCATGGCCAAAGGAAATCCCCTCCCGTTACAGTAGGTTACTGTTCTGCCTCTGCCGCTGCCAAGAAGAGAATGTGCCCAAGCTGGCTGACTGGTCCCGGGGTGTGAGGAAAGACACGTGGAGCAGAGGTCCCCTGCTAAGCTCAGCCTATAGGAGTGCCCCAATTGACTGTGCCTGCATGAGCAAGCCCAGTCTAGATCAGCCAATCCCAACCAATTGCTAGATGCATGAACTGTAATAACAAGGGATTATTATTATGGTGGATCACTATTGTTATTCAACAATAATGAACCAATAGAGGTGTTATGGGGTCATATCGGCTCTCCAGTGGTACCATAACGTCAGAATAGCCCTAATCATAAGGGTTAATAACCAAATGAGTTTACAGAGACATTAGTGAATATTGGCACAATAGGCCCACCATTCCTATCCAAAATGACAGAAAGCCTTCCGTAGCCTAAGGAAAGATCCCAAGCCTTTACCAGAAAGTTCCATCTTGGCTTGGGTTCCTCCCCAGGTCGACCTTGAGATAAAGATTCAAGTGCAAGTAGTTTATTTAAGTGATAGAAGTGTGGGAGAGGGTGATGTAAGGAAGGGGTAGCAGACCATAAAAGATGTGTGTTACCAAGCCAGCTACTACTGTGAACAAGTGGAACTTAATCCCAGTGGGCACGTTCTGAGAGCCAGTGTAGAATACACCTCAGAGGAATATCATCCGAAGATGAGGAGATGGGGTATTTCTTTAGCTCCTGCCAATCAGGCACTGGCTAAGGGCCGCCATGGGAGAAATGATACCCAGCACTTCTAGCCAGCCACACCAGCACAGCCAGGAGGCGCACCGTCAGGCAAGGAAATGGAGGTGGTAGAAACGGGAAGTCTGGTGATCCTGTGTTAGACGTGGTAGGGTAAAGGGATAAAGGTGGGGCACTGAGAGCATGCTACTCCTTCATTCTGGTTCTGCCCTTACTTGGGGAGCATGAATCCTGGGTGGGATGGGTGCTTAGCAGGCCAAACATGTGCAGATCAGATCAAAGCAGTGGGATACCTTGTGTGCTGACCAAAGCAATGTGTTCCTCCAGGCCAGTTCTCCTTCCTGCTCCTGCATATTTTCCTGTTGCTGCTCCAGTCCTATCTTCTACTGTCCTATCACTTTCTAGGGTGTCCATTCCATTGGGGTGAAATGGGTGGCAACACCCGTGATTGGCTCTTATCACAGCTGCACACCAAGTCAACAAAGTAGGTCTGTCTAATACAAGGAACAAGGAGATTAATGCTGTCCATGAAATTGGAAAAAACGCCCTTTAATTTATTTTTATTTAAAACCAAATTAACATATACTTTATTGTTTCAGAGGTAGAGTTTAGTGGTTCACTGGTTGCATGTAACACCCAGTGCCCATTACATCACGTGCCCTCCTTAATACCCATCACCTAGTTACCCCATCCCCCTGTCCACCTCCCCTCCAGCAACCCTAGTTTGTTCCCTAGAGTTAAGAGTCTCTTATGGTTTGTCTCCCTCCCTGACTTCATCTTATTTTATTTTTCCTTCCCTTCCCCTATGTTCGTCTGTTTTGGTTCTAACACCCTTTAATTTTACAACATCCACAAACACTGTCAGGCTTCTCTCTGAAAGGCACAGCTTTTCAGTATGATAAGTACAATCACACCTAATTCCACACAGTAGCTGTGGGTTTAAAAAGGCTTATATATTGACCAGTGTTTCTCAAACCTTTTCATATCAAAGTTCTATTATCAGCAGAAAAAAGTAAACCATGTACCCCACCCCTGCTGGTAGCCTACAGTGGGTTTATTTGAATATAAAAATGTGTTAGATTACTGAACATGGACATGTCATGGACATGATGTTTTTTTCTGCTAGCCTCCTTTCCTTGGAGAAAATCCGAGTCCCCTGCTGCATCATTGCTGTTGAGCTAGCATTCACGATGGCACTGATCCCCGGTCACAGGGCTGGGATACTGACCCTGGCAGGGCTGACCATGGTACCCTACTGGCACGAATCTCCAGCAAGGCCCAACAGCAGTCTGTTTCTTTTTTTTTTTTCTTTTTAAAAGATTTTATTTTTAAGTAATTTCCATACCCAACATGGGGCTTGAACTCACAACCCCCAGATCAAGAGTCACATGCTCTACCATTGAGCCAGCCAGGAGCCCCAAGAGAAGTTCTTTTTCTTCTTCTGGGTGGCTCAGCAAGGGAAATAAGGATCTGGAGTTGCCGGTGAACAAATGCAACTTAGAGAAAGCCTACACACAGAATAGAGCCAAGCAGAGCAGACAGAGAGCTAGAGCTCTGGGAATATAATTGGAGCACTGTATCCAACCGCACCTGAAGCATCATAGGCCTTCCAGTAAAGTGAACCCCTCCATAATAGGGCAGGGTAGGTTTGCTTATTAGGCTAGTTCATTTGCAACTGGAAGATTCCTAAATTGTTTAGTAAAATAGACATTCCAGAAAAAGTGCCTTGTTTACCCTATGGCTTCATATTTCCCCCAGCACATTGTCCTGTATCCCCCAGGAATGTGTGAGGCCTTGTACCTTTATTTCAGAGATACTAGACTGTACCTCTGCCTATTCTTCAAATCAACATTGATTCTGAACACTTTTGCTCTAAATTTTCCCAGCCTCTCCCCCACCTGAGCCTCCTAGGAAGATCTCAAGCTCTTTGCTGTGTCTTATCCCAACTACCTATCCACCCCATCCCGCAACACTTCCCTCTGCCACTTACAGGTTTATTGCCTTCCCCTCTTGGATCCTGTGCTATCCACTTAATATCACTCTGCACAGACTTGGTTCTTCCCTGCCTCCTCACCCCTGCCTTCCTGATTGTGGACAGTCTAACCTCTGAACTATCAAATCCAATGAGATGGCAGGAGAGAAATTTCAGAGCAGAGAGGAATATGCCAAGATGACATCCCGTCGCCATTAGCAGACGTGGGAAAACCCGTGAATGTTGAAGCAGTGAATTTGGTTTTCAGGAACAGAAGGCAAAGGCAGGATCCCAACCCCAACCCAACAACCACAAAACATTCCTCTTTTATTAGGAAACGATTATACGTGTAGCACTATACTTAAGTGCCGCAGGAGTACACAGAAGAAGGAACAGACAGGCCCTGCTTTCAAGGCAATTTTAATTTAGCTGAAGGATAAAGTAAAAATTTAGAGAATGATCACGAGGCAAAACATAACCATGCGTGGCAGAGCAGAACAAAGAGTATTAGATGAGTAATAAGCAGATGTGGGAGAAGGGGATGGCTGAGTGAAGTGAGTTGTAGAAGAGGGAGTCTTGGAGGAAATGAATCTTGAGCCAGGCCCTGAAGGAAGTAATTGACAAATGCAAACTCTCCCTCTGGTCATGGGGGATGAGGCTCTGTCTGCAGGAGTTGTGTGACTCAGATCTGCTCTGACCTGTTTGTGAAGATGCAAGCTGACTCTGAAGCTGCTCAGGCCGTATCTGTAAGGCGGCACAAAACCACTGTTTTGGTCAAAAGAATGCAGTCGCTTGGCACGGGGTACACCCTGTAGATGATATCATGTCTGTAGATCAAAGTTAGGCTAATGTCACCTGCAAGGGAAGAAGACTTGCAAAATCGTTTATATTTCTGCTTGTATTTAGCCTTCTGTTTCCAAGTCTAATCTCAAAGATTTTTTTATCTTGATTACAGCTCTTGTTAAATGAACGTCGCTTTAAATAAAAGGCAGAACTTAGGGCAACACAAATTTTTGTTGATGTGTTCATTGTGCAAAGTGAAGGCCAGTCCTCGAAAAAACACAAACAAACAAAACCCCCTACTTTTTGCCTTGGGAGCAGAAAGCTAAAGAGAGATGTAAGAAACAAATTTGCAGATTGTTCTCTCCTTGTGGGACATACCGGCTAAAACATGGTCTTTAGCCTTAATGAAAACACATTTTCAAGTTCTTTTGGCTTATCCTGGCAAGATAAAAACAAGTTGTAAAGGAACCACTTCTGTCAAGACCAGAAGCTTTGGCCTTACTGCCATTGTTAAAAGCAATCCAAGAAATACTATTTAAGGCTAGTTTTGAGGCCCTTTTGAAGAGACTTTTGAAATCATACAGAGCCCATAAGAAACAAAACAAAACAAAACAATAAGCTGAATTGGAAGGACAGGTTCCTCCTTGGCAGTAAGTGTCAAATTACATTGTCTCCTGTCTGTGGATGAAACTGAGAACTGTGCTCTTGAGGGCTGCCAACCCCTTACTTGACAACCACTACAAAAATTTAACAATAAATGAAACTGACAGCCTACCTCACCAGATTGGGAACACATCTGAACTTCTACAGAAAGCCCGTCCAGAGTTCATTTTCCTGGAGGCTGGTCTACAGCAACATCCAGTGAAAACAATGATGGGCACATACTTACTTCCAAGGCATTTGTAGCCTGCACTCTGATTCCAATCTCACCACAGAGCCGGAGATCAATTTTCACATCTTTTCGCTAAATCGGTAGGATGTGAAATTACTCCCATGGACAATAAGCATTCTCAGGGGCTCCGGTAATGACGCAGCCCAGCCCAGCAGAAAGGAGGCACTAACAAAAAGCATACAGACAATTGGTTACCATCCATTTCCCCTGGTGCTGGCATATGTAACTGCAGTAAAAATTGAGTTCTTGGGTAAACCTGTTCCTTCCCAATCCAACCAGCAGAACACAGCCAGCAGGTGATTTCTTCTCCAGCAATCTCTGGAAAGTTCGTGTATCCCAGTCTGACCAGAGCCAGGATTTACAGGCTGAGAAGCCAAGGGCCTAAACTTGTTATCCTCTCTTATCTCCCAACCCTTTTTTAAATTCTCCCTTTGTGTGCCAAATGACCTCTTTCACAAGGGACCACAGTAAACAGCTTCTTTATCATTTCCATCTTTCAAGGCTTGACTTCTGTGGGATGCTTAGACTGAAGACAGCTCCTCCTTGCCTCCTTAGTGGTTTTGTCTCAAATGCATCAGTCTATGTAACAGACATGAAGAATGAAAACAAAGTAAGCCACCCCCAAGGTGGGTAGGACCCAGGCAGAAAGCCTGATAAAGTAGGGATGTGAGAGGTACTGCTCCATGTCTCCAGACCTCAGATTGTCTTGCAGCTACCAAAAGCTGATCCAGCACTTCATAATAATGATAATGAAATATCATTCTCAGGAAGGTGCCCATAAGGTCAACTTCCTTACCGCTATAAGAATGATTTATTTCCTCTAAAAGATTCCATCTAATTCAACCACAAGTAAATTTAATAAAAAGCACTTTATATGCTTATATAACTTCAGTAGGAAGTGACTGTTTTGACAGTTTGACAATGAAGGTAGAGGCAACAAGAAAACAGTTTTCGTGAAGTACATAGACATTTGGATTAAAAATGTTATAAGATCAGGTTTACCTTTTGGAAATCTAGTTAAGTTGGGATCTGGGCAGTCAGTCTATTAACAGAAAGGCACATTTCTTTCATTCCTTTGCCTGTCTGAAGTTAAAAAAATAATAATAAATAGAATGTTCCTATCCATGTTTGCTATCAAAGAATTTCCTTTTCTGCAGTCCCAGAAAACCAGATAGGAGAAGAAAACCAACATTTTCTGAGTGTCAGACATTATGTTGGGTACTTTGTATATAGTATATATTTCATAAATGTTATCTAATTGACTTTTTCACAACACTGAAGAATGATTAAACCCCAGGGATTTTGGCTGCTAAGCTTGAGCTCCTCCCTCTGTATTCCATTATAGCACACAGAGTCTAGTTCATATCTGCCACCATACGTAGTTACCAACAAAAATTTTTTTCTTGTGATAACATTTCAAGATCTATTCTCTTAGCAGCTTTCAAATGTGAAATACAGTATTAACTATAGTCCCCATGCTATACATTATGTTCCCATGACTTATTTTGTAACTGGAAGTTTGTTCCTTTGACCCCCTTCACCTGTTTCACTCACTTCCCACCCCTGACCTCTGGCAACCACCAACTTGTTCTCTGTACCTATGAGTTTGGGTTTTGTTTTGCTTTTTTTGGTTTTTGTTTTGGTTTTTTTTTTAGATTCCACATATAATTAAGATCATTTAGTACTTATCTTTCTCTGACTTATTGCACTTAGCGTAATGCCCTCAAGAGCCATTCAGGTTGTCATAAATGGCAAGATTTCCTTTTTTATAGCCGAATAATATTCCATTGTGTATATACACCATATTTTCTTTATACATCATCCATCGATGGACACTTCGGGTGCCTCGATGTCTTAGCTATCGTAAATAGTGTTCTTATGAACATGGTGTATATACCTTCTTGAGTTAGTGTTTTCATTTTCTTTGGATAAATACCTGGAAGTTGAATTGCTGGATCATATGGTAGTTCTATTTTTAATTTTTTGAGGCAGCGCCATACTGTTTTCCATAGGGGCTGCACCACAGTTTGCATTCCCACCAACAGTGCACCAGGGTTCCCTTTCTCCACATTCTCCTCACACTTATTTCTTGTCTTTTTGATAAAAGCCATTCTAACAAGCGTGAGGTGCTATTTCCTTGAGGTTTTGATTTGCATTTCCCTGGTGACGAGTGATGTTGAGCACCTTTTCACATACCTGTTGGTCATCTGTATGTCTTTTTTGGAAAAATGTCTGTTAGATCTTCTCCCCATTTTAAAAATCAGATTGTGTTTTTGCTATTGAACTCTATGAGTTCTTTACATATTTTGAATATTCACCCCCTTAACAGATGTGATCTGCAAACATTTTCTCCTATTCCGGTTTTTTCTTCTTTTTCTTTTTAAGATTTCATTTTGTTGATGGTTTCCTTTGCTTATGCAGAAGCTTTTTAGTTGAATGTAGTCCCATTTGATTTTTGCTTTTGTTGCCTTTGCTTTTGGTATCAAATCCAAAAAAATGTTCATTGCCAAGACCAATGTCAAGGAGTTGCCTGCCTACGTTTTCTTCTAGGAGTTTTATGGTTTTCAGGTCTTATGTTCAAATATTCGACCCATTTTGAGTTAATTTTTATATGTGGTGTAAGACAGTGGCCCAGTTTCATTCTTTCACATGTGGCTGTCCAGTTTTCCCTGCACCATTTGTTGAAGAGACTCTTTTCCCCACTGTCTATTCTTGGCTCCTTTGTCATAAATTGACCATATATGCATGGGTTTATTCCTGGGCTGTCTGTTCTGTTCCACTGATCTATGTGCCTGTCTTTATGCCAGTACCATACTGTTTTATTAATAATAATTTTAAAGTATAAACCTCACTAATAATCACAACTTAAAAACACATGTTCGTAAGTTTGGTTATTCCATGTGATTAAGGTTTTGTCAGGCAATACATTCATACTTGTGTGTTTCTATATGGAATGGCAAAGTTGCAGAACTTTTCTAGAAAGCTACTTGACAATGACTTCATCCGGTAATCCCACCCATGGAAATTAATCCCAAACAAATAACCAGTTTATCATGCAAAAGCAAAAAATTTGGAAACAACATAAAAATGACCCATTCCAGAAAAATAATTAAATGTATGATGGTAGATTCATTAGATATAATATGTAGCCATGAAAGTCATGCTTTAAAAAAAAAATTTCATGATGTAAACATAGTTCAATATAACATTAGGTTAAAAAGCAAGATACAAAATTATATATAATAGAATTTTAATTTTGTACAAAGAGAAAATAAGCAAAAATATTAAGTGATTTCTCTCCAGATGGTAGAATGAAGGTGATCTAAATTTTTTCTTTTAATTTTCTGTTTTTATTATAATAAACATTTATTACTCTTATAATGAAGATTTAAAAAGCATTTTTTTAGTGAAATAGTATGAGGGGTATTCCTGAAAACTTGTTTTCTTTCTTCACTACTACCAGCACAAAAATAGGGCTATTTCTTATAGAATTGATCAATTAAAAGGCATTTATTATCAATAATAGCCAAATTATGGGAACACCTGGGTGGCTCAGTCAGTTAAGTGTCTGCCTTCAGCTCAGGTCATGATCCCAGGGTCCTGAGATTGAGTCCCACATTGGGCTCCCTGCTCAGTGGGAAGCCTGCTTCTCCCTCTGCCTGCCGCCCCCCCACTGCTTGTGCTCTCTCTCTCTCTCTCTCTCTCTGTCAAATAAATAAAACCTTAAAAAAAAAAAGGCATTTATTGGGCTGACCACTGAGTCATATGCTACTAGGGGCAAAATAAAGGAACATAAGTCACAGTCTCTGACCCCAATTAGCTTAAAACTCAAATGAAGAATTTCTTCTGAGTCTCTATTTTATGTGTACATAAGTGATGAGAAGTAAATACACAACCCCCTCAAAATGAATCTTTTCACCACTGTTAACGTCTGTAGGATACTTGCTTCTATATTGTAAATCTCAGAATTCTGATCTTAATCATTGTTCCCCCATGACTGCTCTGCTGTCTTTGTTTGCTCCTCCTTCCCCTGTTTGATAACTGTTCTCTCCAGACTCCTTCCTAGCCACACTTTCCCCAAATACATATGGCGCCCCATGACTTCTGTTAGCTGCCCGGTAATGTAAAACAACACATATCCACATTTATCAAGTTGGTTGACAGTGCTTGTTTATATATTTCCTTTTGTCAAGAATGGTGAAGGGTCTAAGATTTCCTCCTACTTGCAAATTAAGAAGTTAGCCTATCACTGTTTCATGAATGCTGACACAAGGCATAAGACTTTATTACTCATGGCAGATCAAGCAGCATGAGCTCCATAATTCCACCGAACATGCCACCCCCCCAGAGTCTTAAAAGAGTGACACACAGGGGCCCAGGTAGATGTTGTGCACGCAGATTTGTTTCAAGGCTGAGGACCCTGAATTTAGGGAATCTGAATCTTTCAAAATGGGCTACAAGTGAACCTGCCCAACCTTTGCCCTGGTGGGACACATTATATTATTATACTTGACGGTAAACAAACCTGCCCTTTTGCTCTACAAGGGGATACAATCTTTATCTTCTAAGGCTCTTTAACTATATAAATATCCTTGAAAAACTAGTCTGGGACAAAAGCTATCATGGGTCTGATCATGTAATGGAGAAATATGGGAGATTATGGAGGGATTGTCTCCCAGCATCTTTTCCAACGTTGTGGGGCAACATTTTATTTTGATAAAATTGAAAACTTACAGAGAAGTTCCAAGAATAGGGCAAGGAGCTCCCTTATACCCCTGTGTTGGCCAATTAGATTTTGCCTCTTTTTCTTTTTTTTTCCCCCCTTCCTTTCCTTCTTTTCCTCCCTCCCTCCCTTCCTTTCCTGTATGTATCCAATTTTCAGAGCAACTCGAGAATAAATTGGAAATGTCACATGATGGAAGTTTGTCCCAATGTTGATGATATTAAATATGATCACTTGAGGGCACCTGGGTGGTGCAGTCAGTTAAGCATCCAACTCTTGGTTTTGGCTCAGGGTCATGGGATGGAGCTCCCCCCCCCCAGTCATGTGCCACACTCAGTAGAGAGTCTGCTTGAGATGCTCTCCCTCTCCGCCTTCTGCTCATGCTCTAATAAATTTTTTTAAAAAATATATCACTTGGTTAGATGGTGTTTGCTCAGTTTCTCCAATATAAAGTTTCTATCTTTCCCTTTGTGAGTAGTAATTTTTTGGGAAATACTTTGAGACTATATAAATATGTTGTTTCCCATAAAAAAATTTACCCACTGGTTTTAATAGCCACTGATGACTATATAACACCATCATTTCTTCTATGTTCATCAGTTGCCTTGCTACTATAAAGAAGTTTCTCTGGGGTGCTTGGGTGGCTCAGTCGGTAAGTGTCTGCCTTTGGCTCAGGTCATGATCCTGGGATTGAGCTCAGCAGGGAACCTCTTTCTCCTACGCTCTCTCTCGCTATCTCTGTCTCTCTCAAATAATAAAACCTTAAAAAAAAAACTTTCTCTTCATACATTTCATTTATTTACATCAATATGGACTCATAGAATTCTTTTTTATTGAACAGGTTATAATCTATCACTACCATTATTTACTATGATGCTCCAATTTTCTCTGATTTGGCCAATAGGAGATCTTTCAGGCACTCTCTAGTGCAACAAGAGCTAGGCTCATCTTGTAGTTTCCCTATTTCAACCCTGGAATTAGTCTTTTCCCCAGTGGCTCCTTTCAGGGGGAAACATTTTGAAACCAAGTTCTTTACTCTTAGTGTGTTCATTTCTAATGGTGTGATATTGTCTCTAGGCTCTGACAGGAAGCAGACACACACACACACACACACACACACACACACACACACACACACACACACACACACAATCATGAGTTCATACTGATATCCAGTTCCAAACCAGTATTATATCCAACAGTACAGTGTTGGATACATCCATTTTTTCCTTTGAGATATAATTGACATACAACATTATATTAGTCTTATGTACAGTGTAATGATATTATTTCAAGAAATGATTACCACAGTGAATGTGGTTAATATTCATCACCACATAGTTACAAGGTGTTTTTTCTTGTAATTTTTAAGATCGACTTTTAGCAACTTTGAAATATACAATACAGTTTTAACTATAGTCACCATACTGTACATTACATTCACAGGACTTACTTATTACCTGGAATAACTTAGAACTTATATCTTATAACTTTTTGACCCCTTTCACCCCACCCCACCCCTGCTGCCTCTGCAACCACCAATGTGTTCTCTGTATCTGAAAGGTGTATTTTTTTTTTCACATCCTTTCCATACTAAGTGTTCTTTATAGTAAGAAGTCTGGATCTCATTATCCTGAATATTTTTACTCATTTGCAATAAACAGAAAAAATGTTCAGAATTGCTAACCTATTCCACTGTGAAAAGCAAACCTACTAGAGTTCAAAATTGTTTCTCCTATAAGGTCAAATTTACATAAAATGAAATGCACAGATCTTAAGTACACAATTCTGTGAATTTGACAAATACATTCATCGATAAGACCTAGAATATTTCTGTCACCTTGGAAGTTCCATTATGTTTCTTCCCAATCCATCCTATACCCTTTCAGGCTACTACTTTCTGATTTTTTCACCACTGATTACTTGTGCCTGCTCTAGAGTTTCATATAAATAGAACCATACAGTGTGTACCCTTTTGTGTCAGGCTTATTGTGCCAAGCATAATGTCTAAAAGATTCATCCATGTTTTTGCATATTATCAGGAGTTCCATTTTATTGCTGAGTATTCTTCTATTGCACGAATATACCAAAGTTCTAAAAATCCATTCTCAGGAGTGGCTGGGCGGCTCAGTTGGTTAAGCATCTGACTTCACCTCAGGTCATGCATGATCTTGGCGTCCTGGGATTGAGCCCTGCATCAGCCTCTGCACTCAGCAGGAAGTGAGCTTCTCCCTCTCCCTCTGCTCCTCCCCTGCTCATGCTCGCTCACTCACAAAATAAAGAAATAAAATTAAAAAAAAAAAAAGTCCATTCTCCAATTGATGGATATTTGTACGGGTTAGTTTTCTATTATGAATAAAGCTGCTATGAATATCTTTGTTCAAGGCTTTTTATGGACCTCTAGTTTCATTTCTCTTGGGTAAATACCCAGGTGTGGAATGCTTAAAATTATAGGATAAGTGTAAGTTCAAATTTGTGAGAAACTACAAACTGTTTTCCGGGATGGTTTTACAATTTTATGCTTCTGTCAACAATGTATGAGTGTTCCAGTTGTTCCAAATTCTTGCCAAAGTTTTGTGTCATCACTGTTCACATTTTTAGCCATCCTAGTAGAACTATCTCACTGTGGTTTTTGTGTTTCCCTGATTAACTATGATGTTGAATACTTTATATGTTTATTGGCCTTCTGGATATTTTCCTTTGGAAAGTGTCCATTCAGATCTTGTATCAGTAATGACATTTTTTTTAAAGATTTTATTTATTTATTTGAGAGAGAGAGAATGAGAGATAGAGAGCACGAGAGGGAAGAGGGTCAGAGGGAGAAGCAGACTCCCTGCCGAGCAGGGAGCCCGATGTGGGACTCGATCCCGGGACTCCAGGATCATGACCTGAGCCGAAGGCAGTCGCTTAACCAACTGAGCCACCCAGGCGCCCAGTGATGACATTTTTTGTAAATTGAAGTATAGTTGACACACAAGTGTTAAATAGTTTCGGGGTACAACAATTGACTGGAAGCCTGTATCTCCAATTCCCCTTCACTCATTTTGCCCATCCCCCATTCCCTTCACTCTGGCAACCACCACTTTATTCTCTCTTATTATGGGTCTGTTTCTGGTTTTTGTTTTTTTTTTTTTTCGGATTCCACATTATAAGTGCAATGGTATTTGTCTTTGTCTTACTTATTTCACTTAGCATAATACCCTCCAGGTCCATCCATGTTGTTGCAAATGGAAAGACTTCATTCTTTTATATGGCTGAATAATATTCCATTCATCTGTTGATGAACACTTGGGTTGCCTCCATATCTTGGCCATTGTAAATAGTGCTGCAATGAACATAGGATGGATATATCTTTTCGAATTAGTGTTTTTGTTTTTGGGGGTAGATACCCAGTGGTGGAATTACTGGTTCATATGATATTTCTATTTTTTAATTTTTTAAGAAACCTCCATACTGTTTTCCACAGTGGCTACACCAAATACATTCTCACTAACAGTGCATAAGTGTTCCTTTTTCTCTACATCCTCTCCAACATTTGTTACTTCTTGTCTTTGATATTAGCCATTCTGAGAGGTGAAAGATGATATCTCCTTGTGGTTTCAATTTGCATTTCCCTGGTGGTTAGTGATGTTGAGCATCTTTTCACATGTCTGTTGGCCATCTGTGTGTCATCTTTGGAAAAATGTCTATTTAGGTCCTCTGCCCATTTTTTTAATCAGATTATTTGGAGGTTTTTTTTTGTTTGTTTGTTTTGCTGTTGCAGGATGTTCTTTAAATATTTTGGATATTAACCCCATTTTGGATACATCATTTGCAAATATCTTCTACCATTCAGAAGGTTGTTTTTTTGTTTTGCTAATGATTTCCTTCACTCTACAGAAGCTTTTAATTTTGATATAGTCCCAATAGTTTATTTTTGCTTTTGTTTCCCTTGCCTGAGGAGACACATCTAGGAGAATGTTGCTAAGGCTGATGTGAAAGAAATTACTGCCTATGTTTTCTTCTAGAAGTTTTATGGTTTCAGGTCTCACATTTAGGTCTTTAATCCATTTTGAGTTTATTTTCGTGTATTATGTAAGAAAGGGTCCAGTTTCGCTCGTATGCATGCAGCTATGTAGTTTTTCTAGCACCATTTATTGAAGAGACTGTCTTTTCCCCATTGTATATTCTTGCCTTTTTGTCATAGATTGACCATATAAACATGGGCTTATCTCTGGGCTCTCTGTTCTGTTCCTTTGACCTATGTTTCTGTTTTTGTGCCACTACCATACTGTTTTTTTATATTTTATTCATTTAGAGAGTGCACGAGTCAGGGGGAGGGGTAGAGGGAGAGGGAGAGAATCTCAAGCAGACTCCATGCCAAGTATGGAGCCTGATGCAGGGCTTAATCCCACAACCCAGAGATCGGGGCCAACCCTGAGATCTCATGACCCTGAGATATGACCCTGCGTTCATGACCTGAGCCAAAATCAAGAGTCAGACACTTAATCGACTGAGCCGCCCAGGCGCCCCAGTACCATACTCTTTTATAGCTGTGTGTAGTATATTTTGAAATCTGGGATTATGGTATCTCTAACTTTGTTCTTCTTTCTTAAGATTGTTTTTGGCTATTCCAGGGTTTTTTTGTGGTTCCATACAAGTTTTAGGATTATTTGTTCTAGTTCTGTGAAAAATACTATCAGTATTTTGATAGGGATTGCATTTAATCTGTAGATTGCTTTGGGTAGTCTGGACATTTTAACAATATTATTTCTTTCAATTCATGAGCATGGTATGTCTTTCTATTTGTGTTGTCTTCAATTTCTTTCATCAAGGTTTTATGGTTTTCAGAGTACAGGTCTTTCACCACCTGGGTTAAGTTTATTTCTATGTATTGAACTCTTTTTGGTGTAATTGTAAATTGGAATGTTTTCTTTATTTCTCTTTCTGCTACTTCATTATTAGTGTATAGAAATAACAATAGATTTCTGTATTTTGATTTTTATCTTGCAACTTTGCTGAATTCATTTATCCTAATAGTTTTGTGGTAGAATCTTCAGGGTCATTCAAATCTTTTGTTGTTGTTGTTGTTTAAAATTTTTATTTTAGAGAGAACACGAGTAAAAGTGGGGGGAGGGAGAGGGACAAGCAGACTGTGGGGCCTGGTGCAGGGCTGGATCTTATGACCTGAGTCAAAATCAGGAGTCAGACCTTAACCAACTGGGCCACCCAGGCACCCTTGTTCGTTTTCTAGTTCCTAAAGGCATAGTTAGGTTGAGATCTTTCTTGTTTCTTTATGTAGGTGTTTATTGCTATGAAATTCCCTTAGAACTATTTCTGCTGTATCCTATAAGTTTTGGTTGTGTTTCTATTTTCATTTGTCTCAAGACTCTTTCATTTTCCCTTTAATTTCTTTGATCCATTGGTTGCTCAGGAGAGTGTCAACTTCCACGTATTTGAGTTTTCCAGTTTTCCTCCTGTTATTGATTTCTAATAGTATATCATATAGTCAGAGAAGATAGTTGGTATGATTTCAGTCTTATTGAATGTGCTAAGACTGGTTTTGTGGCTTAATATAGGGTCTATTGTAGAAAATGCTTCTACATGAGAAGAATGTATATTCTGCTAATACACAGATAAAACGTTCTGTATATTTTTGTTAGGTCCATTTGGTCTATGGTGTTGTTCAAATCTGCTGTTTCCTTATTCTCTGTGTGGTAGATCTATCCATTGTTGAGAGTGAAATACTAAAGTCCCCAACTATTTTTGTATTGCTGTTTCTCGCAGAGCTAAAAGGAGAAATATTTTTGCTTTATATATGTAGGTACTCTGGTGTTGACTGCATAAAGATATACAATTGTTGTATGTTCTTGATGGATTTATCATTTTATCATTATATAATGACCTGGTCTCTTTTTACCATTTTTATTTTTTTTAACATTTTATTTATTTATTTGATAGGCAAGCAGGGGGAGTGGGAGAGGGAGAAGCAGGCTCCCTGCCAAGCAGGGAGCCCAATGGGGGCTCGATCCCAGGACCCTGGGATCATGACCTGAGCCGAAGGCAGACGCTTAATGACTGATCCACCCAGGTGCCCCTCTTTTTACCATTTTTAAAGTCTGATTTTTTCTGGGTTACCATTTGTTTGAAATATCTTTTTCCATCCCTTCACTCTCAGTCTGTGTGTATCTTTAAGGCCAAAGTAAGTCTTGTAGGCAACTTTCATTAGATCTTTTTATTTTTTTTAATCCATTCAGCAATTCTATATTTTTTGATTGGAGAATTTAATCTATTTACATTTAAAGTAATTACTGATAGGTCAGGACTTATTATTGCCAATTTGTTGTTTTCTGGCTCTTATAGCTCTATTGTTTGTTTTCACATTCAGTTGTCTTTTTTGTATGTTTTGATGCCTTTTGGTATCAGTAAGTTTTGACCTCTTTTATCATGTTCTTTTTTATAATTACTACAGGTTTTTCTCTTGTTACCATGAGGCCTACATAAAATATCTTGAAATTATAACACCCTATTTTAAAAGTGGTAATTTCAATACCATGCCTAAACTTTATACTTCTCCTCCTCACATTTTAGTTTGTTGATGTTAGAATTTACATATTTTTCATATTGCATAACCAATAACAGATTATTGTAGTTATGGTTATTTTTAGTACATTTGTTTTTTAACTTGTAAACCAGAGTTGCAAGCTAATCACACACCACCATTATCATATTATAGAATCTTTGACTATATATTTCTTTACCATTACCAGTGAGTTTAAACTACCTAATGTTTTTATAATGTTAATTAGCATCCTTTTACTTCCACTCAAAGAACTCCCTTTAGCATTTCTTGTAAGGCTGTTCTAGTGATTATGAACTCCCTCAGCTTTTGTTTTTCTGAGAAAGTCTTTCTCTCTCCTTCATTTCCAAAGGACATTGTTGCTGGTTATAGAATTCTTGGTTGACAGGTTTTTTTCTTTCAATATTTTTTTTTATTTTTTTTAAGATTTTATTTATTTATTTGACAGAAAGAGAGACACAGCAAGAGAGGGAACACAAGCAGGGGGAGTGAGAGAGGGAAAAGCAGGCTTCCCACGGAGCAGGGAGCCTGATGCAGGGCTCAATCCCAGGACCCTGGGATCATGACCTGAGCCAAAGGCAGATGCTTAACAACTGAGCCACCCAGGCGCCCCGTGATCTTCTGCATCTTGAGGTTGTTAGGGTCTGAGAATACTGGGCTTTGCACCTGTGTGGCCCAGGGCAAGTCAATGGACCTCACTGACTTCAGGTTCCTCATCAGAGAACTGGGAATAATGACACTTCATAGAATTGTAGTACCCTTAAATGGAATATTCTAGATAGAGTCAATGGGGAACCACTGATGGTGAGCTGTTGAGCAGTCACTGTGAGGTGGGCTGGAGGACTCTTTAAGACATCTGTCATATCCCAAGCAGCAGAAGCATTACCTTTTTATTTAAGACTTTTTTTGAGAGAGAGAGAGAGAGAGAGTGAGAGAGAGTGTGAGTGCATGAGCAGGGGGGAGGGGCAGAGGGAGAGAGAGAAGCAGACTCCCTGCTGAGCATGGAGCCTGACATGGGGCTCGATCCCAGAACCCCAGGATCATGACCTGAGCTGAAGGCAGACTCCCAATGACTGTGCCACCCATTTGCCCCTTCTTTCAATATTTTAAACATATCATCCCATTCTCCTCTGGTCTAAAACATTTCTGTTGAGAAATCTGCCAAGAGACTTATGAGGGTACACTTGCATATAACTATTCTTTTGCTGCTTTCAAAATTCTTTGAGTCTTGACAATTTAATACATCTTGGTGCTCAGGCTCAACCTACTTTGGGTCCTTTGGGCCTCATGAATCTTGATGTCCATTTCTCCAGATTTGGGGTTTTCAGCCATTATTGCTTTAAATATTCCTTGCCCCTTTTTCTTTCTCTTCTCTTCCTGGCATTCCCATAACGTGTATATTATTTCTTTTGTGTCCCATAATTCCTGTACATTTTCTTCATTCTTTTTCACTTTCTTTTTGCTCCTCTGAATGGATAATATCAAATTTTCTGTGTTCTAGGTCACTGATTCTTTCTTCTGCATTGTTGAGTCTGCTTTTAAAGATCTCTATTGAATTCTTCAATACAGGCATTGTATTTTTCAGCTCTAGAATTTCTGTTTAGGGTTTTTTTGATGGTTTTTATTTCTTTAAACTCTTTCCTCATGCATCATTTTTCTAATTTCGTTTAGTTGTCTGATGAGTAAATAACACTTTTCCACATGAACTGCATTATGGCAAAGAAATTTTATAACTTGGTAAAAATCAAATGTACTGTTACTTTAAAAGTAACCTAAAGGGAGGGGCGCCTGGGTGGCTCAGTTGTCAAGTGTCTGCCCTGCCTTCAGCTCAGGTCATGACCCCAGGGTCCTGGGATCGAGCCCCACACCAGGCTCCCTGCTCCGCAGGAAGCCTGCTTCTCCCTCTCCCACTCCCCCTGCTTGTGTTCCTTCTCCCTGTGTCTTGCTCTCTCAAATAAATAAAAAAATAAAAAAAGATTAAATGTTAGTGACTTGTGGTTAGGAATCAGACCCCATCACCAGTCAGGGGAGGGGGGAGGGATGTTTTCTTTCCTGCCTCCCTCCACTCTTAAGGGGGTAGTGTGGTCTCAAAGAGCATGAGTTCTGGTGTCAGTTGAACTCTAGCTAGGAATCCTGACTTTGCTACTAAAAACTTGTGATCTCAGCTCAATAAGTTAATGTCCTTGGGTCTGAGATAAGGACACCTACCACATTAGGTAAATGTGCAGAGTAAATCATACGGTTTATATTTAGCTCCTACCATAGCAAGTGATAGGAGATATTCAGTATACACTATTTTGCTACAACATGTGACCTTAAACGGGAATGACCTCACATGCCATAGGTCAATAGGGAATTGGTATAACATGAAGTCATGTTGGTTCCTATGTAACTTTTTTCTAGCATCTTAATGTTTGAAGCAACCAGAGGTAAGCCTTCTCACAGTAACTGACTCTTTAATAAGAGGAAAGAGCATTCTATGAAGGCCTTTAGGAAAAGCTGAGAATACACAGAGCTGCCCTTGTTACCTGCAGAAAAGGACTGATGTAGGGACTTTAAGAATCCCCATGTAATCCTCCTGGGAAGCTTTCTGAATAAGTGAAAATGCAGATGAAGCGGTGAAGACATTTCCCTTTAAACCAGGAGAGATTAGTAAACACCACTCCTTAAATCCAATGTTGAATTGTGATGCAACTGGTCTCCATTAGGAACTAATGTCCTCCAGGACTTTTATTCCAAAAGCACCACAAGAAGCCCCCAGTTCAAGGCCAGAATGCCATGTGTAGATGTTTGTGCAGTTGAGGTGTAGCAGAGCTCACATTTTGTTAGTTTTTTTTTTTTTTAAGATTTTGAGAAAGAGCTCACAAGCACAAGCAGTGGGGAGCAGCAGAGTGGGTGGGGGGAGAAGCAGGCAGAGCAGGGAGCCCCTCCCAGGACCCGAGATCATGACCTAAGTTGAAGGCAGACGCTTCAGGTACTGAGCCACCCAGGTGCCCCCATTTTTTTAGTTTTGACAAAGTTTTTGCTAGTGCTCTGGTTACAAAGTTGCGTGGGCTTTAAGTGTGGTCTGCCCCAACCCAGTTTTGTCCCCATCAGCCCACGTTGTAGACCATGGGAGCTTCTCAGGAATAAATAGATGGTGTGGTGTTGGTGTATCCCTTTCCCTCCAATGTTTCTTAGGCACTTACTGTAAAAAAAAAAAAAAATCGAAGCAATCTAAGTCTAATAGTGAAAACAAAGGCTCATAGTTACTGGGTGCTCTTTACAAATTAGTTAGCTCACTTAATTCTCAAAACAACCCTGTCAACTACGGGCTCCCTAGGACCCATTCCCTAAGCGCAGAAACGAAGGCTTACAAGGAACATGAGTAATGGGAGGTTAAGTAACTTGCCCAGGTCACCCAGCTGGAAAGTGGTAGAGAATTAAAGCCTCTGTTTTTTCTATGCATTTAAACACATCATATTGTTTTTATTTAGTCAGTTTTTTTTAACATAAATGAGAATTATACTTACATTGTTTCTTTAATTTACAGGCATTGCTCTATCAGAAAGCTGAAGTAAAGGGAAGCTGTTGATAATTCACAGCTATTTACATTTCACAAGACTCGTATTTCATTCCAAGAAATCAGGCTCATCAATTATTTGCATTTGGTAACATGTTAATTATACAAATAATTAGCCGTGAGACTAGACATGAACATGAAAGTATAATGAATAGTTTTGCTAATTGCTCTTTTCTGCCATGGACAGTTCCTGAAGTATTAACAGCTCCCATATTCGGCTTGCTAAATTCTCTTTTCACTTCATGGAAAAGTCCAAATCAGGGATAACAATTAGATTTTCTCTGTCATGCCAGCCCTACCCCAGTGATTATGACTGTTGAAAACACTATGTTGAGAAGCATTCTGGGGAACTGTCTGGGCCCCAGGGGAAATCACAGGGTGATTGATGGGTCTTTGCATCACAGGTGAGTGTGGGTCAGCAACAGATTAGCCAGATTTTTGGCCATCTCTGGCCTGAGTGTTGAAAAATTTATTTCAACCTTAGGGATCATAGGATCATTTCTGCACCCCCTAACAATCCTACAAATGTGCTGTATTCTGGGGTGGAGATATGAAAAAGAATCAGATGTGGATTCTGTCTTCTAAAAAGAAATGCATAAATGGCCCTACATAAATTTAAAAGTGCTAAGTGCTCTAAAAGTAATAGATAGTATGACATAAGGGATCAAAGGAGAGAATGGATTATTTATAGTACAGGGAGGCTGGGGCAGAGATGGATCAAGTGTCCTTTCTGATGTAGGCCTTAATATACAGAAATGGGGGGCAGGGGTGAAGTGAGGAAGGCTCAGCTTTTTTCCCATTTTTGGGCAGATGATGAATCACCTGCTATAATGAAGAAGGAAGCATGTACAAGGGAAGAGTTCATGGTAGCTGGAATGTAGGAAAATAAAGGAAGGTCAAGTTGGGAAACAAGGGTAGGCCCAGGTTGTAAAGGGCCTGGGAACACCAGATTAGGAGTGTTCTAGAACACTGTCTCTCAAGCGGTGTGTCCACAGGATATTCATACTTTTTTACGTAACTAAAGGATCCTGCTGTGAACGATGTTGGAGGAACACTGAATTAAAAACAAGTTTCTATGCAGGAGTTTTTAGAGCTTTTAAAACACTAATGTACACTATGAATTTCCAAGAGGGACTTGCACTGTGCAAAAACCCCAAACTTAGTGATTGTAGACCTTTCTTGGAGCACCTCGTGAAATTAGTGTTCTTCAGGAGCTCTATGAAAGTAATGGCCATATAGTGGTGTGATACCCAGAGTACACATTCAACTTCCAATTGACCAACTAACTGACTGATCTTTTAGAAACCCCTGATGTTGCAGGAATCGGGAGAAAATTTGCCCTCAAAGCAGCATCAACCCCCTCCCTTCCCGATTCCCCTGCTGCTTTACTGTTACAAAAATCTGCCTTCAGCTGCTGCCCTTTTGCCCCCCACTTTAGCCAGGCCCCATTGCTCTTATTCCTGGAGCTCTGTTGTTCCTGCCCTGATAAAATTTTGCCTTGTTTCAGGGCTCTAATGGTGCCCTGTTTTGAATCTCCCATCTGTCATCCTGCATCCCAGACATGCTGCCTGCCCTTTCCTCGGCTGCCTGATGCCCCTTGACCCCTCCCCAGCCTGCCTGTAGGCTTTCTTTACTGCTGCCCTGACCTCTACATACTTTGAGTGCTTCTGGTCCTTCTGGTAAACCTCGAGATGCTCCCATCTTTAGCCACTTGCTGCTCTGGGGTGCCTGGCTCCCACAAGACACCTGTGTGCTACATTCTGGGGGGCTGGGCTCATGCATGCCCAATAAACACCCTTCTGCCACTTTTCCCAGTTATGGTGGCTTCCAGGTGAGATTCCATAATTCTGCTTGGGAGGGATGAACAAGCAGTCTCTAAATTTAACATCATTTAATTATCCCAGGTGGAGGGGAAAAAAAATCGCAGCAGTGACAAGAAGCTTCTGTCAACTGGGCAAAATCAGGTGGGATCACACAACAATTTAGAAGGAGGAGTGAAATCTCTAAATGTTTAGAGATTGCCAGGCTGTATTAGGTAATTCAACAAAAAGCCAACCGTGGTGAGATTAGATGAAGCTGGGTGAGTGGCCAAAACTTGGCTGGGAATAAGAGCATGGCTGTCAGGGCAAGTACAAAGTGCAGATGATGAGATGCTGCCACTATGAACCAACTGTTCTGACCCCAGAAAAGGGTTCTTAGGATTGATAGTAACAGTGTGCAGCAAAGACTCCGGCCCCAAAAGGCCTACCAATTTTTGGAAACTGTTAGGAAGAATGATGAACAAAAATAAAAAGAAGATATTACTTTACCTTTGAAAAGAATGTGCAGTTCTGGTTGATGCATTTCAAGAAAGGAATAAAGGAGTTCACAAGGTATTTTAAGCGATCAGGGCTCTGGAGGGTCTTCCGTATAAAGCCAGGGTGGAGGCTGATGGGGGGGCGGGGAATATGCTCCAGTCTAGAAAATTCTGAAAGGCACGGAGAAGGTGAACATAAACCCAAACCCACTTATTAGAAGTAGGAAGTATTCTGAGATAGTCTCAAGGAAGTAAGACAATGTTACTAAATGTATGGAACTCATTACCACCCCCCCACCCCCCACCCCCCGCCAAGAGGTAGCACAGGCTGAAAATAGAATTGGCTTCAAAGCTGCTTACATCACCTTGTGGCCACTGGAGTTATCCTAAGTTCCTGAGGGAAATCTGATTGTCGTAGATAATAGGGAGGCCACCACGTGTGTCTTCCTAAATACAGCCCTTAGCCTCACCCTCAGCACCCATGGCTGGACCACACCTGCCAATCTTATAAAAGTATTGTCCTCTGCTCAGTGGCCTACCTACTCGAGGTGCTAGTCTATACCTTATCTTTAATCCTTTTAATAATACTGCAAGAGATAATTACCCCGTTTCATAGAAGAGAAACCACTCAGGTTAAGTAGCTGCTCATGGTCACACACCCAGTAATTGGAGGAGCTGGGACTTGGAAGCCCAGGCATATTCTTAAAGACAGTACTGACTCTCCTCTCTCACGTGTATGCTTTCCTGTACTTCGTCGAAGTCTACCCCCCAAATTCCAAAAATGGGGGTTTTGCCCTTTGCTCCCTGCTGGAGAAAAATGACCTCAGTCATTCTAGGACTAGCATATTTGTTCCTAAACCTCTACGATTCAAGGTGCCCCGCTGGAGAGAGGGGGACACTGAGTGTCCTGGGGCCGAGACAAGAAGGGGAACAGGAGGGCCTCATAGGGGTCAGGCATTTTGAGCGTTCTGACAGGTCATTCTCACGACACCCATTTGAATTTCCATTTTGGCGTGGAGGAGACTGGGCCTCAGATTATGTAACATGCCTGGGAGCCCATGGTGCAGAAGCAATACACGCAGTCTGTGAAACTAAATCTGGCGCCAAAGTTGCCTCCCCGGAAGGAGAGACCATTCCATCTCTGTTCGCTTATAACCTCTGAGCTTACCTCCATTACCACTAACCACTGAGGACTCTGTTCTACACCTTTGCTAAGTCCACTGCTGGTAGGGGTGGAGTTCTGGGCCATACAGCAATTCAGGCTGGAATTGCCGAACTGATTGTGATCGGTCCCACCCTTTACCTTGTCAGCGTTTTTCCTAGTCAGCTATAGTGCTGGTTTTTCACAAGACAGATGGATATTCTGATTGCTCTCACTCAGAGTTTTTCAACCTCAGCATATTGATATGTGGGCAGGATACTTCTTTGTTGCTGGGGGCTGTCCTGTGCATTGAGGATGTGGAGCAACATCCCTGGTCCCTAGACCACCAGCCCCGCAGTATCATCCACTACCTAGCAGTAACCTCCCCCTTCCCTCAGCAGTTGTGACAACCACAAATGTCTGCAGACCTTACCAAATGTTGCCTGGGATCACCCCTCATTGCAAACAACAACCCTAAGTCAAGGGAGCTAGATGGTATCCTTACCTTTCTACCAAAAACCCAGCCACCCTCCCCACCCTCCCCCTCAGTGTAAGCCCAGGAGAGGTGGCCCAGTGACACCTGTGGGTGGGGCTGGGTTTCTCTGGTTTGGAGGAGGGCATGCCGCGCAGATTGCTGGCCCTGTACTTACTTGATGCCCCCACGAGACGTGAAAAATGTAGAGCTTTCAATGTGCAGATGGCTCGCGCTGCTTAATTACCAGCCAAAAGCATGCTAACATTTTCCTCCCTTGCCCTGCCTCCAACAGCCCTCCAGGAGCAGTTGAGCCATTAACAACGGGGAGCGGTTGCCCTTTTCCCGCATCCTTATCACACACTAATTATTTTATTCTAAAGAGACAAAGTAGAGAGAATGTAACATGATTCTGACGACAAACAAACAAAAAAAAAAACCTGTCTGCTTTTCCTAGTGACTAGAGCATTGGAGCTGGTTGCTAAGCAACTGGGAAACTGCAGACTCCTGTACTGGCCATGCTGGTTTCGGAAATGAGCCATAAAAGGAATTCCCCAGTGAGAAGGGATCCCATACCATTGCCTGGTTGCCATGGACACCATACCTAAGTGATGGGTCCTGGGTTACAGGCCCTGCCTCAGAAAAAAGGTTGCCCCTGCTTCAGGCTCCACTGGTAGGAGAAAGGTATGGAAACCTTCTGCCCCTGTGTTCTCCATGCAGGCACGTCCGTCCGAGCCACTCCCTCTTCCCCACGCTTCCCCTTGAAAGCGAGGTCTGAATCTAAGTGGCTGAGACATTCTGTCCAATTTCAGCTCTGCTTTTATTTAGTATGTTCCAGTCTTTGCTCAAGTTGGAAGGGAGTCTGCAATCTGGAAAGCAAATTTTTAAGCAAGAAAAGATGCCTCGGGTGGCAGACAGGCTGTCTGTCTGTCTATCATCCACCCCTCTTTGGGGGCCACACAGCGCCAAGATCAGGCACAAGGGCAACTCTCTATGTTCACACGTTCTATTGGAATTTTGCAAAACGAGAGAGATTAGCAGGGAAAAAGACAATAGCCATGACACCAAAATGAAATTGGCATGTCATGCAGAGCGTAGCACACAATAGGCCACTACAATTCTGTCAGAAATTAGAAACAGACTTCAGATAATAGGAGTACAAAATGTGAGGCACATATAAAGATGTGGAGCTTGAAAGACAAAGATGTGCAGGTTAACTGGGCTTCCTATGCTCGACAGTAGAACACATAGGCCTGTTGTGACATCATTGATCACCTCCTCATGGATGAGAGGCTTGGGACACTGGACACTAAGCCCCAAGTCTCTTAGAGGAGGAGACAGGCCCAAAGAACAGCAGTGATTTGCTCAAGGTCATAGAAGACAAACCTTGCTGAAGGGTGATCTATGAAGGACAACTGCGCATTTTTAATATTGCTGCATAACAAGTTACCCTAAAATTTAGCAGCTTAAAACAACAAACAGTTATTGTCTTACAGTTTCTGTAGGTTGGAATCCAGAACCTCTTAGCTGGGTGCCTCAGATTTCGGGGATCCTTCACAGACTGCATCAAGATGGCAGATGGGCTGCAGTTATCTTGAGGCTCGAATGGGGTGGACCACGCACATGGTTGTCGGTAGACCTCACTGGTCCTCACTGGCTGGAGACTTCAGTTCCTTGGTACCTGTGCCTCTCAATAAGGGCAGTTTACAGCCAGAGCAGCTGGCTTCCTCAGAGCTAAAGAGCACCGAAGATGGAAGCAGCAGTCTTTTTTAACCTAAGCTCAGAAGTGTTAGCCCATCACTTGTATCCTATTCATGAGAAGCCAGTTACTAGGTCCAGCCCATACTGAAAGGGAGGGGGTTCCATGACAGCATGGGTCCAAGGAGGTGGGGACCATTGGGGGCCATCGCAGAGGCTGCCTACCACAATAATCAAGTGTGCTTCCTGGATCCACACTGTGAGTGGGAGAGACTGGGGGTGGAGACAGGGCTCCTAATTAGGTCTGGAACATGGGTAAGGGCAGAGCAAGGGTGTCTAGAAAGGGGCAGCTAGGGGTCGCTAAAGGGAGCAGACGAGAGGCAAATAGGAGAGCATCCGAGAAGGGCAAGAGAACCTAGCGAATGGGGACAGAGAAGGGATGGGAGAAGGGAAGTGAAATCAAGGACCTAATTTCTAAGAAAGTTCTAAGAAAGCAGGACGGAGAATGAACTGGAAGAGTAAGAGGGAATAAAGACCAGGGAGTAGGAAGAGGAGGGAAAGAGTTCAAAGCCAAGAGCTTGAGCAGACGGTGCAGGAGAGCAGGGGGCGGAGGGAAGGGTGGGAAGCCGTACAGAAGAGGTAGAGAAACGGGGAGGTATTGTGGGGCAGAGGTAGCAACTGGGGAAAAGAACATGGACCATGATATTTATCGAGCGCTAAGAATTTGACATGCATTACCTCCCTTAGTCTTCATGCCAGCCACCACTGTAGAAGCTATTTACAGGATTTTAGAAATGGGGAAATTTGATTTTAGGATCAAGTACCTGCCCAAGGCTGCACAGGCAGGAAGTAGCTGCAGGTGGGTGGTGGCAGGGCATCCTCCTGTCAGGCAGCTGACCTCAGACCTCAGTCATCTTGGTCAAGGGGGGCTGGGGGGGTAGGGAGTCTAGTCCCTTAACTATACATGCATCTTCTCTCCTGTCTCTTGCTCCCAGGCCCCTGGAGCCCCATGTCCCAGCACAGATTTGGGAGGCTGGATTCCTTGCCAGTAACAGTAGCTTCATCACACATGGGGTGCAAGGTGAGTACCTCACTTTATCATAGGGACCCACATATTAAAATAAAACTCCTCTGCTACACTGTAGAGTTATTTCTCTACACCCGCATTAGTAAGAACCATGAGGACACCATGTCTCGTTCTTCAGACCTCACACTCTGCCTTGTACTGTGTCTTGAAGAAAATTCAAGAAAATTTGTGGAACCAAGCATTTACTTCTACTGAATCTACTGAGAAATTCTGCCTTATTAGCTTCACAGCAAAGAGGGAGAAGACAGTCTCTTCCCCTTCGGGCCAGCTCTTCACTAGCTGTTTAATTTTGGGCAAATTACTTAAGGATACTGCATTCCAGTGTGGTTATCAGTTAGACAGGTTGGCTAACTGATCTTTAAAGTTTTTTCTAGCTCTGAAATCTCACAAATTACATACCAGGGACTGGAATTAGGAGTCCAAGTGGAAATGGTCAATGGATCTGATACAGATCCAGGCTGCCACTTAGGCAGACTTGATAGAGAAGTGTTCTGAATTGTCTGGCCAAGATGCCAATCCATCAATATGCTTCTCCAGGGAAGCCCAGCTCCACTCATTTGTGGCATCTGTGTGCAGTACTGACTCCAGGAGCTTAATTCTCCTCCTCACCAAATTCTCTCTCTCATGCTATGTGAGGAACTTAGACTCATCAACTCTCCAAACAACAAGACACCAACTGGGGCACCTGCCAGGCTTACATTAGGGATAAACAGAGGTTCCAGGGTCGCCAAGAGAATGTCATGGGAATTAGGATGCCTGGGTTTAATCACACTTTTCAGTTGTTGTTCGGAGCTGGTACCTAAATAAAGGACAATATCACATACCTCTGTTTGGCCCCTACCCTTCTGGGCAAGTTAGAGCTGGTCTGCCTCCCACGCCAGGGTCCACAAGGTACCCAGGGATAGGTGAGCACTTTTGAAAGCCATCTAAGAGGTAAGCATATGCTATTCCTGGAAATCCACTGAGGGTGGATCAAAGATCATCTTGAGAATAAAGGCTGTATATATTCGCTTCTATATCTTCCACCCACTGAAAAGGATGGATGGGAGCATTTTGAAAAGGGTTGAGATTAATCATGGGTTGTGGCCACTGGTTACATTTCTTAGTATTTCTTCATAAAGAAGATATTTTGAGGGGTATACTTTACTTTCCTAATAATGAACCTCTAAAAACCTTTAAAACAAAAACAAAAAGACCTACACCCATCATGGGGCTTGAACTCACGACCCCAACATCAAGAGTCCCATGCTCTACTGACTGAGTCAGCCGGCACCCCCCAATTTTTTTTTAATTGGCACATAATTCATGTAGAAGACACACCAGTAAGAAATAGTCATTTTAGGGACGCTCAGGGGCCACGGAGAGCCCCCACCTCCTCACATGTGCTCTGAGACACTAAGCATAGCAGATGTGTTGGTGTCCTGCCCAGAGCTGTTTACATTTCAACCATTTACATTTGGCTTGGCTTCCAGCTGCCGGCACTTACTATCCCAGAGTTTTCTTGGATTTCAGGAGCCCCTGCCCCTGTAGAAGGTAGAAGGGCTGGGAAATTAACACCTCTTTCCCTGAATGCTGCCCCCACCTAATGACCATGGGAGCCCATGGATAAAAAGCCCGGGCTCCTGCACCTTCAGGCGGTATAAAGCTGAGGTGTGCCTTCTCCACTGCCTCCCAGAGGTTCCCAGTAGGATTGAGCACCACGTGCCCACCACGGTGCCCTCCACGTCCTTGCTTGCATGGACTTCCCTTCCCTGTATTACTTCCCACCCCCCTGCCTGTGTTTCCTGGCATTACCTCCCTAGTAAGCCATTTGCATGTAAACCCTTAGCTCAAGGCCTGCTGCTAGGGGAACCCCAACTTCTGCTAGGGCCATAGGAAGGAACAGAGAAAAATGATTGGTGTTTTTTTTTTTTTTTTTTTTTTTTCAGAAGAAGGATTTCCTTAAGTGTGTGCTTCCCATGGTGCATGGAAGAGTTTCTTTACGGCTCATTACCTACCTTTACAGAAATGCTATGGTCAGAAGTGCTGCCAACTACAGACCAGTCAGAAATAGAGATGAAGCCTCTCTGAAATGGTCCTGGAGGTTCCTAGGAACATTGCCTTGATTTGAAAAATTTGTTTACTCACGACTTTCCTCCGGAAAAATGCAGCATGCTTGAAGTGGTAACCAAGTGCAGCACCCTTGAGACTCATGTCCATGGAGTCATCCAGAAAAACATGCTGACTGGGGACAAGGGTCTTTTGAGAAGCCACAGTGCTGGAGCTTGGCGGGGCCTGCACCGGCTCATCTGGTTTGCCTCCAGCAGCATCTGGTCCTGAGGCTGCCCCAGTGCCGAGGAACTGGGGAGGGGAGAGCAGAGACACCATAACTCGGAGGGCAACTGAATAGGAAGCCGCTTATGGCATGTGGGCTCAATTTTCCTCAAAAAGCTCATAATATAACTTGTCAAAAATGGCACTATGAACCCAAATTATAAGATAATTGTATTCAGTCCCAAATTTAACACAATAAAGGTTATTTGCTCTCATGCCCTAGCAACCATCTCATTGCGGGGCGCGGGGGGAGGGGGGCGGTGAATACCATACAAAAACAAAATGTAAACTCGCAAAGCAGTAATAAAACCAGCACACAACTATTCATTTCAAGTCTATTTTGAAAAGCCTTTGATAATACCAGTAATTCCCTATAAAGCTTCTATTCTCTTGCCACATTTCCCTTCTGGAGATCAAAAAAGGTTTTGCTGTTCTATAGCCATTCCTTTTACAGAGATAAAGTCCACTTTATTTCCCAATTTTAAACATTTGTCATTCTTAAAAAAAAAAAACCCGAAATCCTTGACCACCTCTATGCAGCTAAGCCTGCCACATAGACAGGGCTTAGTGGCAATAGCAACGTGAATCCTCCTTGTTTTGCACAATAAGATTCATTTGATGATCTTAGCGAGGTGCTTAAATGTAGCCCAAGAGCTTTGTCCCCAAGATCTAAAACATTTCAGTGAAAAGAAAATTCAATGGTCTACCCCTTTCCAAATACTCTGACCCTTCCTAGCATCCAGGTTGGGTGGTATCCTCCCTTCTACATCCTGGGTGACCCCACAGGAGCTGAGCAGTTCTGCACGGTTGAGTGGAAGTCTGCCTACAAGGGAGGAAGGGGCTTGAGGCGCTCTTGGTTGCAAGAACAGAAATCTACTTAGGCCTCCTGTAAGAGGGCGACGGGTGTAAGAGCTCATGGACCCCAAGGAGAGCTGAGCGATCAGGCCTCGGGAAGAGTGGGAGCAAGCAGTGGTTTTTGCAGGAGGGTGAGGTGGCAGACGAAGGGTAGGCAGGTGCCCCTACAAGGGAGCAGGACTGCCGGCAGTTAGTCTCTTCAAGGTAGGAAGGCAACAAGGAAACGAAGGTGGGGAAAGAAGTACAGGGACCGAGGAGAAAAAGATTGCATAAACCGAGAGATGAAGGAACGTTCTCAACACATGCTTCCGCCAGCAGTCAGCCGCGCGCTGGTGCTGAAGATGGGCTGCCCCGAGTCTGATGAAGTCCATGTCCTTTTTTTTTTTTTAAGTTTTTAAGTAATCTCTACACCCAACGTGGGGATTGAACTCATGACCCTGAGATCAAGAGTCACATGCTCTTCCAACTGAACCAGCCAGGTGCCCCCCATGTACTTTTTTATACTTTAGTGTTAAAGCTTGAATAACTTGGTTTTCATGTATGCTAGAAATGATCCATACTTGTCGTTTGAGGTTTACTGCAACTGACAGGGACTTCAGTTTGCTTCACTAGGTTTATTTCCACATAGATGGTGGCCACTCTTTGTCCCAAAATATATGTCCCGAAACTTCAATAAACCCGTGCTTAAATAACGCTTCCATTTTTATCAGAAATGCTTTCTGGCTATCTATGATGTTAAAGGCACTGTGGGAAACCTTGATATGGGTACAGAGATGAGCAAGGCATAGCCCTGTCTTTAAGGATCTTGTAATTTGAAAGTGGAGAGGCTATGTGGAAGGAGAATTAGACATGATCAGAGGTCTGTACCAGTAACAATAAGACAATAAAGATCATTATCAACTGCAATGCAGGCTCTTCTTTAACACCCCCCACCCAGCTCCGAGACTGGAGCCTTTGACCACCCCTCGATCCCTCATACCTCCCCCCAAGTCTCTGTCTAAAGCCTACCCCTCTTCATCCTACTCATTCCATAACCAGTCTTGGCAAATTTTCCAGTGCACATGGTCTCTCTGGAACCTCTACAGCATTTGGTCATTCCAGTATGATGACTGGAGGCTCGGAGGGGCCTTTAAGATAGCCTGAATCCACTGGTGCAGGGCAGCTCTCTCGGGGAGACCCCGAGCACTGGGAACATTTGTCTGAGCTGCGGGGTAACTGGATCCCTTTTGCTACTCACTTTCAGGGCTCTCGTTTCCATCTTCATTCAGGACTTCACATTTCTGATTTCTCTCCTGAGAGTTCTTCATGCTTTGCTCAGACCGGAGTATGGGTGTGCACCCACCAGAGTGGAGGAGAGCACTCTGAAGGGTTTGCCAACCCCCATGCTCTCTCTCTTGCCTTCCTGTCCATGGCTGCCTCTCAAAATCCAGGTGAGCGACTGCTCCATGCCATGCGTGTGTTGACTCACTCACACATCTCCATCAGCCCGTCTTGGAGAGAGCCTGAGTACTGAGGACAAGTTTGGGTTAGTGACTCTGAAGACGCGGGTGTCTTATAAAGCCAACCGCAAAGGATGATCCTGGAAACCCTGTCCCTGGAGCGTCGGTACAGGAGTTCCTGCCTTCATTCCCTCTGCCCTGATTCTAACGGTGGAAGGAATCAGACTCCTAGGACTTTCTAGTCTGCTTGCTGCCAGCATCAGTGCTCGCCTATTACCCAAGGATCCTCACCAAACACCCCTGGCTGAGGCCTAAGCACCGTGTGGGTAGTAGTATACAGTAGACTCTTACTGCTTTGGAAGGGCAGCCTTCAGCACAGACCCTGGCCAAAAGCATCTGATTCTTATCAGAGGCTGAAGGACAGGTTTTACCAGAGCTCCTCTCCCCAAACTTGAAAAGCGAGTTCATCTGCCCCTTTACTCCACACACTGGGGCTTTCCTCCTATAACTAAGAAAAAGTCAAATGCTCCACCTCCATGATAACTACAGATCACTCTGTGTCTACTGGCTCCTGGCCAGTTGTCCCAGTTTCCTGGGTTCAGGGCTAAAACCACAGAGTCCCGAGCAGCCTGATACAGGTTGATCAACTTAACGAGAGCGGATCCTCTCAGACCAGCTCTCCAGCATCCATGGGACCTACAGCGTCGCCAAAACCTGTGGGGGACAAAGAGCTGGACCTGGAACTGCAGGCTGGAGCTGTCCTTTGCCTTATTCAGAATTCTTGCTGTGTTCGGAACACAAGATAGGCTTTGTCCCCCTAGATTCGGATGGGGACGGAGCGAGGAGGAACAGAGATTTTCACCATCACCGCATACCTGGACTACGCTCTTCTCAACGTTGGACGTTGATAGTTATTTGTAGATTGAGAAACATGGGACTGTTAGGAGCTGGACCAGGGACCTGCAACACCCAGACCTTCCTTCCTCTTGTCACCTATACTCCTTCCGGCAAGGTCACAAGGGAACCTAGACTCCCAGAAGGCAAAGGGACACTCACTCCAGCTGGTATCTTGGCCAAAACCCTATTGTTAAACTCCAGAGAAAAGGCTTCCTCCGGCTGAATCAGAACCAAAGTACAAAATCCAAATCTCAGCTCAAACCACTGTGACGTGAGGAAAAGCCAAGACAGGAGAGTCACCGGGGACCAGAGCCAAAGAACAAGGGGAGGGGTACAGAGCAAGGAAATATTTGCCCCAATATAAAAAGAGGTGTGGCTGGGTCTCCAGGCCATGCTTTATTTTTCAGGAACCCTTACAGGTACAGAGTCCAAACAACCTACACATGTGCTCTGAACCTCTATTTTTAAAAGCTCTAGTGGGCGCCTGGGTGGCTCAGTCGGTTAAGCGACTGCCTTCGGCTCAGGTCATGATCCCGGAGTCCCAAGATCGAGTCCCGCATCGGGCTCCCTGCTCAGCGGGGAGTCTGCTTCTCCCTCTGACCCTACCCCATCTTGTGCTCTCTCTCTTTCTCTCTCTCAAATAAATAAAAAAATTAATTAAAAAAAAAAGTAAAAGCTCTAGCGCTATGTCTGTGGCCCGTTAAAATGCCCCGATTCAACCAGTACATTGAGCTTGCCTCCTTTTGGGGGAGGTCAGTTTCCCGTCCCTACCTTGAAAGCCACTCCTGGTCAAGGATCCACAGGATTGGGGTCAAGAGACCTGGGCTTTGGTATTTTTCAAGATATATGTGATTGGTCTGAGGTAAATCGTTTCTCCGTTTCCTCACCTGTAAAATTGACTGGACTAACCTTCTGGGATTAAGATTTCCTCCAGCTTTATGACTCATCTGTCTGTCTCTCACTCACTCACACATCTCCATCAGCCCGTCCTTTGAGAGAGCCTGTCTCTCTCAGACACGCACACGTGTACACACACACACACACACACACACACACACACTCACACACTCATTCTGCTTTATCTCTGGATATTAACTCAAATGCCATGCTGAGCTACATTAGAGCCTGAGGCGACAGAAGAAAGAAAAATCATTAATACTGGTCTTCTCTTTATTTAAAATGTTGATACCTTGCTCATCATGGATTCATTAATTTGGATTTGTAAACTATTAATCTTGATTACTGAGTTTTTGGAGCCCCCTTGAATTGTACACCCAGGGTAGGTGATTCGCTTGCCTCACCCTGGGTCCAACCCTGTTAGTCCTTCTTTACATCTGGGTGAGCTGCCTCATGAGGAAAAAAAGAGACGACATGGGACCCACATCACAAAGTTCCCCAGAGACAGCTGCACGGTTACTGTGTTATCAGTAGCCCACCTCTAATTTCTAGTTGTTTGTTGTTCGTTTTGTTTCCTTCAACCTAAAAATTGAGTACTGGGGACGCTCTGGTCTGTTTGTGTTTGTTTTTTGGTTGCTTTTTATCCCTCCCTCCACACACCAAATGCCAAGCACAGAGATAAGCACTGTACGATTGGAATGACGTAGCAGGATGCGCACTGAACCCGGATTTCACACCCACCCTTCTCTTGACCTTTCACAGTATAACTATTTATCATTTAAAAAATTTCTTAAGTCCAGACAATAAAAACACAAGCAGCTGGAAAATCAGAAAAGTAAAACACCCGTTTTAGCACAATGTTGACAGATAATGAGAAAGAAATTTGGGGTTCATTCCTCGCTTTTGCCTTGGAGAGTCAAGAGGAGCAGAGGGAAGGAAGACTTAGACAAAAGACCTCCTGGCACCAAGAGGATTCCAGACCTCCTCATTCTGAGCAAGGTCACCACTCTCTGACCTAAGAAACCAAAGCCTGCCGCTTACCCACCTGCTCGCAGCAGTGTCTAGAGGAAAGCATCTTCAAACCACACTCACCTGGGCTCAGGATGGAGCGCAAAGGATGCAGCATTGAAATGTTCTCTCTGCAAAGTCTGCATTAGAGGACATTTTGAAGGAATTTTATTTCTTCCAATTCAGTGCATTAATAAAGACAAATAACTATAAAAATGTATTTGTGCTAAAGTCCTGAGAGCCTTTATCAAGTAGACAAGTGAGCATGGGTGTCCAGGAGCTACAGAGAGGGAAGGCACCAGGCTGCATTCTCCTCTTTGGCCACTCCCTGACTGCCCTGGAGCAAATCACTGACCCTTTCCCGGCTCCACGGTCTTTAGAAAAGAGGGTCTCCACTAGAGGCTGCTAAAATCCCCTCAGCCGCCGACGTTATTTCTAGAGGGGGCGCTGCGAAAGGACTGGGCAAAGTCTGTGAAATATTCCCTCCTGTCTCCCTGTTGGCCTTTTTTCATAGATAGTGTCAAATTCTTAATTAGTAGGTTTCAAACGTGAAGAATACATAGCTTTCCTGTACATTCGGGAAGAATGAAGGGTTGCCTTTTTGAGCAGAGAAATAGAGCTTGCTTAGGCGTCTACCCGAAGCAAGTCACACCCCCACAAAAGTGAAATGGAAGCATGAAAGATCGTGAAAATCGGGGACTCTGCAAGCAAAGAACAAGTGCCTTGTTGTTTTTTTTTTTTAAGATTTTCATTCCATTTGCAACACCTTTGTGCTTCCTGTATGAATTTCTCCATCTCTTTCAACTCTACAATGAGCTATTTTTAAGACTGTTTTCCTTTCATACAGTAATGCTGTTCAGATAGGCAACTTAATTGTCATCATACTTTTTCTTAGTCTTTCAAGACCTTTTGTTATGGTGAAATAATTTTAGGCACACCAAGCACAGATCCATTAAATACACTCTTTATTTCACTAATGAACTATTGTGGGTGGTAAAAATTAATTTCATTCTACCTATGATATTCACATATCTGTTAAATTTTTATAGTTGAGAAATGAAGGTTGCAAATAACTGCAGTCAAATGAGAATTCCTCTTAAAACGTTAAGTCTGTTGTTTCATTTATGCCAAGACATATCCAAAGAAAAATCTATAAAAATACTTCACAAAATGAAAATGGTTCAATAGGTCCAGTCTCAGGGTTGATGTTTCAAGTGTTCGTACAGACAGAATATGTTTAGGAACTGGAAGGCCCCTGTGTTGATGGATCAGAAGAGAATCCTCTGAGCAGATGTGTCTCAACTCATCTGGATAGACATGTCGGCTCTTAGCACACCTACTTAAACATGGTACTGAAGAGACCAAGGGCCTGGATTGAATGGCCATACAGCTCAGCCAATGTTGCTCATTTCAATAGGTCAGGCTGTAACCCTAATACCTCTCGCCATTTTACATTGCACACACCTCTAAGGGAGGTCACAAATGAGAAGGACAGAGGATGTGGATGACGTCAGGTAAATCCTTCCCCACAGCATGGAAAGGAATGCCAAGCACAGGCTGTACTCAGGGCCAGTGAAGCCACTTTAACACACAAGGGAGGACGCATTTTAACAATAACAGGTCAGACCCAATAACTCTGATTGGAAGGTGGGAAGAATAAAAAGAAAAAAAACCCATCCCCAACACAATGATAACAATAATGATCCCAGTTGGGGCACCTGAGTGGTTCAGTCAGTTAAGTGTCCGACTCATGACTTCAGTTCTGGTCATGATCTCAGGGTTGTGGGATTGAGCCCTGTGTCAGGCTCCCTGCTCAGCATGGAGTCTGCTTGAGATTCTCTCCCTCTGCCCCTCTCCCCACTCACTCTCATAAGATAAGATAAGATAAGATAAGATAAGATATAAGATAAAATATGATGATCCCAATTGGCAAGTGGAGGGTTGGGGAGAGGGATGTGCCTTCAGAGAAAAAGGGCAAAAGCCAGAATTTTCTTTAGGGAGACAGGACAAGTAGCACAAAGCAAGAAAGGTCTGAGTCTTGTAGCCAAAGATAAATCTTTCCAGAACTACCCAGGACTTCGACAAATAAAAAATTGGGGTTGACTAGCAAGTGCCCCCTACTTAAAACCAGTCCCTTCCACAACCAACTCTGACTTATTGATGTCAGTGCCTGTAGAAGAAGCAGCAGCATACTGATTTTTCTTTAGTCAGATTTAATTCCGGTTTCTGGCTTAAATGTGTGCAGACTGCTCCGGAGGGCTCCACGAGCCTTAACCCCACTGCTTCATCTCTTATTCTTGACTCCACTCTCATTTCTCTCCTCCTTCCTTTCAAAACTCCAAACCACAGACTGAGGAGAGTAAAAAAGAAGACAGTCTGAAAGAAAACATAAGAATCCCCAAGTTCATGTGCCATCGCCCCCAAATAATGACTAAGGAAAGTCTGATGGCGTTCATACCAATGCGGACTTTAGGGCTTACCAACATAACCAGAAAGATCAGCGCAGCTTTAAAGAAAAAAGGAAGGAAAAGAATGAAAATGCAGTTGTCATATTTTTGCAGTCTATAAAAATAATTATTTCATTGTACTTACACACACACACACACACACACACACACACACACACACACACGACCTGATACCTTTTTTTTCTTTAATATTAAATGGCAGTGAGCCAGGAAAGACTGCAGAGAATAAGAAGTGGAGCCTGCCTCAAAGGAAAAAAAAAAAGATTTCTCTCAAGTGACAGTAAATTGGATAAATGCTATTTTTAGATGAAATATATCTAACGAATGTCCAGATGTGAGCCTACCACACGAAGAGAAAAACAAATCTATCTAAAGCCCTGAGCTGTACTTGAAAACATTTTTTAAAAATTTCTGGTAATAATGATTTATAATGGAAAGACTTCGACACATGGTACTGACCATCAGCCTCTGCCATGGTTCACTTGGGAACAACATCTGCACACATGGCTTCAACATGGAGATGATCCTAAGGTTTACATTCCTGATTTAATTGTTCCTAACTCTCTGGACTTGGAACTTGTCAGCAGTATATTTCCACATGAGCATAAAGGAATAAAGGAGAGGAATCATGCACATCAGGATTTCTGCGCAAAGCCAGTGGGGTCCTCTCGTGGCCGTCACCTTGAGAGGTCATCTTCCTGTTCGAATGATGCAGCCTCCACTCCAGACATTCTTGGAAGGAGGACTTCGACTCTTTCACTCAATGTATTTATAAAGCACCTACAGTTTTCCAAGCTAAGCATCAAGTGGTGAGCAGAACAAAAGGAGCCCCTGCCCTCACACTTACAGTCCTAGTGGAATTTCTTTTGGAGCCCAGATTACAAATTGCCACGGAAAATCAATCTTAGTACTTTAGTGACACAATAGCATTGGGTTTGATCACAGTCTTCATTACTGTGCATGACCCCGAATAATGGCTGGCCATTTGGAAAAATGTCAATCCCCAAAGTAGAGTCACTGAAGATATTCAAAATAATGTGATACAGGTTTGAAGAGAAGAGTTGTACCAATAAATTATTGGGCGACGCCCTCGTGGCTAGAATCAAGGCTTGGCCTCTCCGAGTGACTCCACAGTTCATGCTCCTACAAGGGAGTAAGGACATCTACCTGGGGACAGCAGCAAGGTGGCAGGAAAGAGGCAGGGGAGAGGATGTAGCAGGAAACTAAGTGTAGGAAGTCTAGGCAGGTGATAAAAATCCCTGGACAGAGAGAGTGGAGCATGAGGGAGAGAAGCATTACATAATGTCGCCTTCAGAGAGTTGAACCCTGATGGTTGGAGAAACTTGGTCAAGTATATAAGAGAATTCATCCAAAACTGGATGCAGAAGCACAAGAACTAGGTCAGTAACCTGGGCACCAAAGCCCAGGGAAGTAGAAATATCCAGGTTACCCAAGACAGCCTGACCACTAGGAGCTGGACAGGTGATCCAGCCTGCCCTAGGGCTGGACAAGAAAGTGGCCATGTGACATGGCTTCACAGTGTCCTGGAAGTGTCCTGCAGGATCAGCCACGACAACTTTAAAACCTTCGAGATCACCTGGTTGGCCCCTCCTTTGTCCCAAGAAGATGATGAAGAAGCATAAGGATAACGGTGTACTCATTTCTAGACAGTCAATCAAGGGTTAAGATGGAACTGGGACTAAGGACTTTGATATTATTTCCTAATGATTTAGGAAAGCGCCATCAGAAGACACACGTATTCAAAAGGATCTTTTTCCCCCCATAACTGACAAATCATATGCAGTGTTTTGCAGGGTCTTTTTCTTCCCCAGTGGTGATTTGCATGTGGCTCTCCTCTACATCTCTCAGAAATCGCTCACACTGGAGAGAAGGCCAGCTGCAACCTGGAGCCGCGCACACTGAAGAAGAAATCAGGCCTCAAGCATCCATTTTGCTCACATCGTACTCTACAACTCAACCAAACAGAAGAGCCAGAGTCTGTGCCTCCTTTCTCTCCTCAAGGGCCACCCCATCTGGATAAGCTTTTAAGCCCAGCAGATCAGAAATATATTTATCTGGCACTCCTTGGCACCATGGGCAATACACCGCGACCCCGTAGGGATTATTGTGGGGTTGTCCCGCTTGATCTCCATCTCAATGCCCTGCTTGAAAATGTACTTCAAATTCCCAACTATGGCTGGTCTGGTGGGTGGGAACCAGGCTCCCCACTTTGGTACATACATGGCTGCTCTTTGTATTTTATTTAGTTTTTTTTAAAGATTTTATTTATTCGACAGAGAGAGGCATAGCAAGAGAGGGAACACAAGCAGGGGGAGTGGGAGAGGGAGAAGCAGGCTTCCCGCTGAGCAGGGAGCCTGAGGCAGGGGCTCGATTGAAGGCAGACCCTTAACGACTGAGCCACCCAGGCGCCCCTACTCTTTGTATCTTAAATCAGTTTGTTAAACTGGTCTCCATGCAAGATTTCCTTTGATAAACAAAAAGATTGGAGGAGGTTCTATTATGTATTTATTTTCAATAGGGAGGTGGGGTGCTGGAAATCACTTTTCTAGACCAAGGGTCAGAGGTCATTTGAAACATGTGGAATGAACAGGGCTAGGCAGGGGGGTAAGCAGATTCCTTCCGTGGCTTGTTAAGCCCAAGGTATAGTCAAGAAAGGAAAAAACAAAACAACAAAACATGGGACTCTGACTCGGCTCAGGTGGTGATCTCGGGGTGGTGAGATGGAGCCCCACCTCAGGCTCTGTGCTCAGTGGGAGTCTGCTTAAGATTCTTTCCTCCTCCGTCTCCCTCCCCCTTCTGTTCCTCCCCCTGCTTACACTCTCTCTAAAATGAAGACACTTGAATTCCCTCTCCTAGGGACTCAGGTTGAAAACCTCCATGGGAAGGCATCAGCCCGCAGCAACGACCTTAGGTTTCCCTATCAGTTCTAGGGCTAGTTGTGGAAGCAAAAATCTGGATTCTTAACTTTTCTTTAATGCTGCTCTGATCATTTTACCTAAGTCTCACAGGGATGCAACAGTGAACCACACCCAAAGTTTTTAGCATGGGCTAAGTATTTCACTCAGGATTCTTGTCTGATTTAATAGCCTTTCTCAGAGATTCTCCAAACCATATGTTTACATCTCTATTTGGAACCAATACTGTCGTTATCAGCTTCAGGTGAAGTTTGCCACTTGCCACACGTGTTTCAACAGTTGTCATATTACTGGCTCCCCTTGGAAGTAAAAACAGTTGAAGTTTGTGCTGACATCCAGAATTATTTGGTTATTTTCACAGAAATGACCTCCTGGTGTCATCCTTAAACCTCTCCTACTCCTTTAAGTCTTGTTATTGATACTGACACTTTTCATCAGCCTTTTATTTAGAACCTGAAGACCAAGTAATCCACCAAGTCCATACCCCATCACGCTTGATCATAACCCAAAATTATCATTGTCTTTCTGGCCATCCATCCTCTCTTGCGCTAAACAAAAAAGAGTTTAACTTGTGCACAGACTTCCTTCTGAGCTCTGGCCTCACATTCCCGGGGGCTTACTAAATCACCACTTAGATGTCCCAAAGACACCTTAAACTCAACATGCCAAACTGACTCTTCTTTCCTCCACATCTACTCCTCTGTCTACCTGCACTCACCACCATACTCACAATGCTTAAGACAAAGATAACGGGACTTCGTTCTTCTTGACTCTCAGAGCCAATGGGTGTTATGGTCTTGATGATTCTGCCTCCTTCATAGCTAAGCACTTTAGTCCAGGCCTTCTTCATCCTCCTTCCGGGTTACTGCGACACTTGAACTGACCCTCCCAATTCCACTTTTAACCCTTCTCCCTTCAATCAGTTGCCAATGACCTTTCGAAATTACAAATCTGATTTTGTAACCATTTCTACTTAAAATGCTTCAACAGATGCCCCTTGCCTTCAGAATGCAAACCAAACTCCCTAGCTTGGAATTCTGTGCTCATCATAAGCTGTCCTTGGCATGCCCCCCATTCCCCCAGGCCAGCCCTCAGAGCTCGGGCCCAGTAAACCACCTGCCATTCCTCTGAACAAGGCCTTCCTCTCTTGGCCACCTTCCTTCCCTTGCTGAACTTAACCTGCTCATTCTTCAAAAATATGTGGACTGTTTATGCTGGCCCTATTTTGGTGCTGGACACATATAATTTCTTTTTTTATTGTTATCTTAATCACCATATATTACATCATTAGTTTTTGATGTAGTGTTCCATGATTCATTGTTTGTGCGTAACACCCAGTGCTCCACGCAGAATGTGCCCTATCTAATACCCATCACCAGGCTAACCCATCCCCCCACCCCCCTCCCCTCTAGAACCCTCAGTTTGTTTTTCAGAGTCCATCGTCTCTCAAAGTTCGTCTTCCCCTCCGATATACTTCCCTTCATTCTTCCCCTCCTGCTATCTTCTTCTTTTTTTTTTTCTTAGCATATATTGCATTATTTGTTTCAGAGGTACAGATCTGTGATTCAACGGTCTTACACAATTCACAGCGCTCACCATAGCACATACCCTCCCCAATGTCTATCACCCAGCGACCCCATCCCTCCCACCCCGCCACCACTCCAGCAACCCTCAGTTTGTTTCCTGAGATTAAGAATTCCTCCTATCAGTGAGGTCATATGACACATGTCTTTCGCTGATTGACTTATTTCACTCAGCATAACACCCTCCAGTTCCATCCACGTTGTGGCAAACAGCAAGATCTCATTCCTTTTGATGGCTGCATAATATTCCATTGTGTATATATACATCTTCTTTATCCATTCATCTGTCGATGGACATGTTGGCTCTTTCCACAGTTTGGCTATTGTGGACACTGCTGCTATAAACATTGGGGTGCACGTACCCCTTCGGATCCCTACATTTGTATCTTTGGGGTAAATACCCAGTAGTGCAATTGCTAGATCGTACAGTAGCTCTATTTTCAACTGTTTGAGGAACCTCCATACTGTTTTCCAGAGGGGTTGCACCAGCTTGCATTCCCACCAACAGTGTAGGAGGGTTCCCCTTTCTCCACATCCCCGCCAACATCTGTCGTTTCCTGACTTGTTAATTTTAGCCATTCTGACTGGTGTGAGGTCGTATCTCATTGAGGTTTTGATTTGGATTTCCTTGATGCCGAGCAATGTTGAGCACCTTTTCATGTGTCTGTTGGCCATTTGGATGTCTTCTTTAGAAAAATGTCTGTTCATGTCTTCCGCCCATTTCGTGATTGGATTATTTGTTCTTTGGGTGTTGAGTTTAAGAAGTTCTTTATAGATTTTGGATACTAGCCCTTTATCTGATATGTCATTTGCAAATATTTTCTCCCATTCTGTTGGTTGTCTTTTGGTTTTGTGGACTGTTTCTTTTGCTGTGCAAAAGTTTTTTATCTTGATGAAGTCCCAAAAGTTCATTTTTGCCCTTGCTTCCCTTGCCTTTGGCAATGTTTCTAGGAAGAAGTTGCTGCAGCTGAGGTCGAAGAGGTTGTTGCCTGTGTTCTCCTTTAGGTTTTGATGGACTCTTGTCTCACGTTTAGGTCTTTCAACCATTTGGAGTCTATTTTTGTGTGTGGTGTAAGGAAATGGTCCAGTTTCATTCTTCTGCATGTGGCTGTCCAATTTTCCCAACACCATTTGTTGAAGAGACTGTCTTTTTTCCACTGGACGTTCTTTCCTGCTTTGTCAAAGATGAGTTGACCATAGAGTTGAGGGTCCATTTCTGGGCTCTCGATTCTGTTCCATTGATCTATGTGTCTGTTTTTGTGCCAGTACCATACTGTCTTGATGATGACAGCTTTGTAATAGAGCTGGAAGTCTGGAATTGTGATGCCGCCAGCTTTGCTTTTCTTTTTCAACATTCCTCTGGCAATTCAGGTTCCTTCTGGTTCCATACAAATTTTAGGATTATTTTTTCCATTTCTTTGAAAAAAGTGGATGGTATTTTGATGGGGATTGCATTGAATGTGTAGATTGCTCTAGGTAGCATTGACATCTTCACAATGTTTGTTCTTCCAATCCATGAGTATGGAACATTTTTCCATTTCTTTGTGTCTTCCTCAATTTCTTTCATGAGTATTTTACAGTTTTCTGAGTAGAGATCCTTTGCCTCTTTGGTTAGATTTATTCCTAGGTATCTTATGGTTTTGGGTGCAATTGTAAATGGGATCGACTCCTTGATTTGTCTCTCTTCTGTCTTGTTGTTTGTGTATAGGAATGCCACTGATTTCTGTGCATTGATTTTATATCCTGCCACTTTACTGAATTCCTGAGTGAGTTCTAGCAGTTTTGGGGTGGAGTCCTTCGGGTTTTCCACATAAAGTATCATATCATCTGCAAAGAGTGAGAGTTTGACTTCCTCTTTGCCGATTTGGATGCCTTTGATTTCTTTTTGTTGTCTGATTGCTGTGGCTAGGACTTCTAATACTATGTTGAATAGCAGTGGTGAGAGTGGACATCCCTGCCGCGTTCCCGACCTTAGGGGGAAAGCTCTCAGCTTTTCCCCATTGAGAATGATATTCGCTGTCGGCTTTTCATAGATGGCTTTTATGATATTGAGGTATGTACCCTCTATCCCTATACTCTGAAGAGTTTTGATCAAGAAAGGATGCTGGACTTTGTCAAATGCTTTTTCTGCATCTATTGAGAGGATCATACGATTCTTGTTCTTTCTTTTGTTAATGTATTGTATCACGTTGATTGATTTGTGGATGTTGAACCAGCCTTGCAGCCCAGGGATAAATCCCACTTGGTCGTGGTGAATAATCCTTTTAATGTACTGTTGGATCCTATTGGCTAGGATTTTGGTGAGAATTTTTGCATCCATGTTCATCAAGGATATTGGTCTGTAATTCTTTTTGATGGGGTCTTTGGTTTGGGGATCAAGGTAATGGTGGCCTCATAAAATGAGTTTGGAAGTTTTCCTTCCATTTCTATTTTTTGGAACAGTTTCAGGAGAATAGGTATTAATTCTTCTTTAAATGTTTGGTAGAATCCCCCTGGGAAGCCATCTGGCCCTGGGCTTTTGTTTGTTGGGAGATTTTTGATGACTGCTTCAATTTCCTTAGTGATTATAGGTCTGTTCAGGTTTCCTATTTCTTCCTGGTTCAATTTTGGTAGTTGATACATCTCTAGGAATGCATCCATTTCTTCCAGGTTATCTAATTTGCTGGCATAGAGTTGCTCATAATATGTTCTTAGAATTGTTTGTATGTGTTTGGTGTTGGTTGTGATCTCTCCTCTTTCATTCATGATTTTGTTGATTTGGGTCATTTCTCTTTTCTTTTTGATAAGTCTAGCCAGGGGTTTATCAATCTTGTTAATTCTTTCAAAGAACCAGCTCCTAGTTTCGTTGATCTGTTCTACTGTTCTTTTGGTTTCTAGTTCATTGATTTCTGCTCTAATCTTTATTATTTCTCTTCTCCTGCTGGGTTTAGGCTTTATTTGCTGTTCTTTCTCCAGCTCCTTTAGGTGTAGGGTTAGGTTGTGTATTTGAGACCTTTCTTGTTTCTTGAGAAAGGCTTGTATTGCTATATACTTTCCTTTCAGGACTGCCTTTGCTGCATCCCAAGATTTTGAACAGGTGTGTTTTCATTTTCATTGGTTTCCATGAATTTTTTTTAATTCTTCTTTAATTTCCTGGTTGAGCCATTCATTTTTAGTAGGATGCTCGTTAGCCTCCATGTATTTGAGTTCTTTCCGACTTTCCTCTTGTGATTGAGTTCTAGTTTCAAAGCATTGTGGTCTGAAAATATGCAGGGAATAATCCCAATCTTTTGGTACCGGTTGAGACCTGATTTGTGACCTTGGATGTGATCAATTCTGGAGAATGTTCCATGGGCACTAGAGAAGAATGTGTATTCCGTTGCTTTGGGATGGAATGTTCTGAATATGTCTGTGAAGTCCATTTGGTCCAGTGTGTCATTTAAAGTCTTTATTTCCTTGTTGATCTTTTGCTTAGATCATCTTTCCATTTCAGTCAGGGGGGGTGTTAAAGTCCCCCACTATTATGTATTGTTGTCAATGTGTTTCTTTGCTTTTGTTATTAATTGCTTTATATAATTGGCTGCTCCCATGTTAGGGGCATAGATATTTACAATTGTTAGATCTTCTTGTTGGATAGACCCTTTAAGTAGGATATAGTGTCCTTCCTCATCTCTTATTACAGTCTTTGTTTTAAAATCTAATTTGTCTGATATAAGGATTGCCAACCCAGTTTTCTTTTGGTGTCCATTAGCATGGTAAATGGTTTCCCACCCCCTCACTTTCAATCTGGAGGTGTCTTTGGGTCTAAAATGAGTCTCTTGCAGACAGCATATTGATGGGTCTTGTTTTTTAATCCAATCTGATAGCCTGTGTCTTTTGATTGGGGCATTTAGCCCATTTACATTCAGGGTAACTATTGAAAGGTATGAATTTAGTGCCATTGTATTGCCTGTAAGGTGACTGTGACTGCATATTGTCTCTGTTCCTTTCTGATCTATGCTACTTTTAGGCTCTCTCTTTGCTTAGAGGACCCCTTTCAACATTTCTTGGAGGGCTGGTTTCATGTTTGCAAATTCCTTTAGTTTTTGTTTGTCCTGGAAGCTTTTTATCTCTCCTTCTATTTTCAATGACAGCCTAGCTGGATATAGTATTCTTGGCTGCATATTTTTCTCGTTTAGTGCTCTGAAGATATCTTGCCAGTCCTTTCTGGCCTGCCAGGTCTCTGTGGATAGGTCTGTTGCCAATCTAATGTTTCTACCATTGTAGGTTACATATCTCTTCTCCCGAGCTGCTTTCAGGATTTTCTCTTTGTCTCTGAGACTTGTAAGTTTTATTATTAGATGTCGGGGTGTTGACCTATTTTTATTGATTTTGAGAGGGGTTCTCTGTGCCTCCTGGATTTTGATGCCTGTTTCCTTCCCCAAATTAGGGAAGTTCTCTGCTATTATTTGCTCCAGTATACCTTCTGCCCCCCTCTCTCTTTCTTCTTCTTCTGGGATCCCAATTATTCTAATGTTGTTTCGTCTTATCGTATCGCTTATCTCTCGAATTCTGCCCTCGTGATCCTGTATTTGTTTCTCTTTCTCTCAGCCTCTTTATTTTCCATCATTTGGTTCTCTATATCACTCATTCTCTCTTCTGCCTCATTTATCCTAGCAGTTAGTGCCCCCATTTTTATTGCACCTCATTAATAGCCTTTTTGATTTCGATTTGGTTAGATTTTAGTTCTTTTATTTCTCCAGGAAGGGTGTCTCTAATAACCTCCATGCTTTTTTCAAGCCCAGCTAGTATCTTTAAAATCATGATTCTGAACTCTAGGTCCGACATCATACTAATGTCCGTATTGAGTAGGTCCCTGGCAGACGGTACTACCTCTTGTTCTTTTTGCTGAGGTGATTTTTTTCGTCTTGTCATTTTGTCCAGAGGAGAATAGATGAATGAGAGAACAAAATGCTAACAGGGTAACAACGTCCCCAGCAAATATACTCTAAACAAATCAGAAAAGACCTGAAACCAGGGGAAAATAAAGGGAAAGAAAGAAAAAAGAAAGAGGAAAAAAAAAGAAAAAGATAAAAACAAACAAAAACAGAACTAAACAAAACAAAAAAACAGAATATGATCAAATATGATCAGGCTAGTGCATAGATCAGTGCCACACACTAGATTTTGGGTGTATTTTGGTCTGTTAGAAGAAAGTGCCTCCTAAAATTTTAAAGAAAGACTTATATATGTACAAAATAAGGGTTGATACAATGAAGGGATGGAAGATGACTGTAAAGATGAAAATTACAAAAGATTTTATAAAAGGAATTGATAAGAAGTTGTTTGAAAAAAGAAAGAAGATTTCAAGAAAAAAAAAAGGGAGAGAATATGGTCAGGCAGGAGACTAGAACAAAGCCATACACTCGTGATTTAGGGTATATTTTGATCTGTTAGAAGAAACTATCTCAAAATTTTAATTATCTTTTTTTTAAAGATTTATTTAGAGAGAGTGAGAATGAGAGAGAGAGAGAGAGAGAGAGGGTACATGAGAGGGGGGAGGGTTAGAGGGAGAAGCAGGCTCCTTGCTGAGCAGGGAGCCCGATGCGGGACTCGATCCTGGGACTCCAGGATCATGACCTGAGCCGAAGGCAGTCGCTTAACTGACTGAGCCACCCAGGCGCCCTGTATCTCAAAATTTTAAAGAGAGAACAACTTATATATGTATGCCAAAAATAAGGGTAATTACTATGAAGGTATAGAATATGACTCTAAAAATGAAAAATAAAATTTTTTTTTAATTTTAAAGATTTTATTTATTTATTTGACAGAGAGAGACACAACGTGAGAGGGAACTCAAGCAGAGGGAATGGGAGAGGGAGAAGCAGGCTTCCCGCCGAGCAGGGAGCCCGATGCGGGACTCGATCCCAGGACCCTGGGCACATGACCTGAGCCGAAGGCAGACGCTTAATGACTGAGCCACCCAGGTGCCCCAAAAATGTTTTTTTAAAAAAGGGATTGATAAGATGTTGGTTGAAAAAGGGAAAAAGAAAAATTAAAAAAAAAAAAACAGTTAAAAAAATTAACTTTGAAAAACTAATGAATCATGGTAAAAAAGCCATTTATTCTATGTGCAGTATTCCCCTAGCACTGGAGTTCTCCCATTCTACTTGATCGGTAAACTTGGTCTTGGCTGGCTGTTCGTGCTGATCTTCTCGGGGAGGGGCCTGTTGCCGTGGTTCCCAAATGTCTTTGCTGGAGGCGGAATTGCCCCGCCCTTGTTGGTCTGGGTAAGCAATCTGCTCGGGTTTGCTCTCGGGAGCTTTTGTTCCCTGCAAGCTCTCGGAACAGCTATGGAGGATGAGAGTGAAAATGGTTACCTCCCAATCTCTGCCCGGAGGAGCTAAGAACTCGGGGCCCCACTCCTCAGTGTGCCCCCAGAGAAAAGCAGTCACTCCCGTCTCCCCGGTCTCCGGCCGCACTCCGTGCTCACCCGGCCTGTGACCGAGCGTCTCTATCTCTGGCACATGACCCCACGTGGAGTCTCCAAACCCAGCAGATCCCTGCGGTGCGCTCCTGCGGCGCTCCTCCCCAGGGAGGAAGGAGAGTCTCCCCGGATCTGCCGCTTGTTGGGTCCCTGCTGGAGGAGCAGTGGCCCGACTGGGCCACGGATCACGGTTTATGGCAACCTCGAGCTGAGAGCCCGCACCTCGGCTCCGTCTCTGCAGCCGGCTTCCCCGCTCCGATACCTGGGAGCTCTGCGGCACTCAGGCACCCCCGGTCTTTCTGTGACCTCGAGGGTCCTGAGACCACACTGTCCCGCGAGGGTTCCACCCTCTGCTTAGCCACTGGATCGACGTCCCTCAGCGGAGCCGACTTCTTAAAAGTCCCGATTTTGTGCTCCGCAGCTCTAGCACTTGCCAGAAGCAGCTGAGGGAGGCCCCCTCCCCCGCCGTCTATCCTCCCAAATACCGCCTCGGATTCACTTCTCCGCACATCCTACCTTCCAGTAAGTGGTTGCTTCTCTGTTCGGAGAGTTGTTGCTACTCTCCTCTTTGATCTCCTGTTGAGTTCGTAGGTGTTCAGAATGGTTTGATCCCCATTCAGCTGAATTCCTGAGACCAGACGAAATCCAGGTCTCCTACTCCTCCGCCATCTTGCTCCGCCTGGACACATATAATTTCTAATCCTCCCAACAATCCTATGGGACTTGTAGACTTTGCTGAAGGTCTCACACAGCTGATGAGTAGGTAAAGAGAGACTTTGATCCAATCCTGCCTGATTCCAGTGCCCACATGCTTTCCATGAAGTCAAGATGCCTCCCTTTAAAACTACACTCAGATGCCTTCTCCAGAGGGCCTCCCCTGACTTCTCATGCTGCTGGCTCTTACAGCACCCTGCCCAGGCCTTCCTCTACTGGCCTAAGGTGATGTGCGGTGCTAGTAATCATCAGTCTCTGTCCTGTGCTGTGAGTTGCTAGCAGGCAGTTGTTGGGCCTTTTCATTATTAAGAAACAAAACCCCAAAACTGTTTACAGATGTTAAAATTCAAATAAAATATCAAACTATGAGGAGACCCCCACCCCAGCTCCTTAGAAGTCATCAGTGTTAACCTACTTCCTATGTAACCATCCAGACTTTAGGACTATGGAAATAGATGTACATGCACTCTTTCCTCCAACAGATGGGCTCATGAGACATACTTGCCTGTAATTTGTTTTTTCCCTTAGACTACATCTTGGACATTTTTCTACATCACTATATGTAGGTATCCATTTTTTTTTTTTTTGGAGAAATAAATCCATGATACTATTTTCACAATTCATATAAATGAATAAAACCTGCTTAAAGGTTAGAAAGGGGTGGGGGAAGGAAAGGCCTAGTTATATGTATGCTGATTACAAGAGAAACACCTAAAACATGATGCAGAAAGATTAAAAGTCAAGAAATTCATCAAATAAAATAAGAATGATTCTGTGTATGTATAAATAAATAAATGGAAGAAAAGGGAAATTTTTGCCTTACGGCATAAAGCCAACTGATAAATATGGAAGGAATGATGGAAAGAAAATTGTCATTTGGCAACCATCATGGTAATAATAGATCTGAGCAAGAATCATTCATTTTTACTAAAACTAGAGGGTAAAAGTTTGAGGAGTAAGAGCATATTTACAATCCTTTCAAAATCCATCTCCCCAAGAGAGAATGTTCTTGTAAGTTACAAAGGGAAAGGTAACTTCCCAACAGAAACACTTGACAGGCACCACTTTAACCAAGTGAGCTAAATTACCACAATTAATGGGACCTATTGATATCATCTGATGTGATGGACCAAGGAGGACACACATTACTTCTGGAGTATTTCTGTCTAAACACATAACCGGAATATAATCATGAGGAAACATCAGACAAACCCAAATCAAGACACATATTGCAAAATAAGTGACCACCCCTTCAAAAATGTCAAGTTCACAAAAGACAATGAAAGCGGTGAGGAGGCTTTTCTGATTAAAGGTAACTACAGAGATGGGACTACAGAATGCAACCTGTGATTTGGGGCTTTCTTTTGCTATGAAGCACGATACCGGAATAAATACCAATAACCTTTGAAAATGACAAATCTGATCTTATAACCATTTCTCCTTAAAATTCTTCAAAAGACACCCCTTTTGCCTTCAAACCACAAACCAGGGCGCCTGGGTGGCTCAGGTGGTTAAGCATCTGACTCTTGGTTTTGGTTCATGATCTCAGGGTTGTGGGATCAAGCCCCGTGTTGGGCTCTAGGCTTAGCAGGGAGTCCGCTTGAGGTTCTGTCTCCCTCTTCCTCTGCCCCTCCCTGGCTCGTGCCCTCTGTCTCAAAATAAATCTTAACACCAGCACCACCACCACCACCACAAACCAAACTCCTCAGCATGGAATTCACTCCTCATAAGCTATCGCCTTTGTAAATACTTCTGTATGTATCTCTAAACCATGACTTTCTCGTTGTTAGCATAGCCATAATTTCATACTGCACTGGATGAAGAAGCCATGGGAAACTCAAACAGAGCCTGCCTGCCAGCCCCCGCCATCTGGGACATCAGAACCACCAGGGTGCCCTTGTTCCAGATGAGCTCTGGATCTCGGAAGGTGGTGTTATTTTTAACCCTCCCTCCAGGTGATTAAGATGTGAGTTGGCCCCTGCCAACCTCTTCATTCTCCCATCCTCTGCCCTTAAGCTCTGTGTGATGACAAACTAGTTCTGGGGACCCACAGTCTTGACCCTCTGCCTGAGGAGGTTTTGTCCTGTTCTACCCTCTCCCCTGGGTTGGCACCTGGCTCCTCTGGGCTTCTAGAGTGCTCGGGCATTGCCACGTAGGAGGTTTGCCATGGATACATGTCTATCGTGTTCAATAGAGGTTGACCAATAAGCAGTGTGACTGCACTGAACCAGAGGCTCTCAAGTCTGGGAGAAAGGGGCAAGAGGTCACTGGGTTGGATATTCGAGAAAGGCCTCCTGGAGGGAGTAGCCTTTGGGCAGGACCTTCAAAGCAGGATGGGATGGGTGGAGACCTATAACTGGGCTTGTAACTACCTAATTTGAGTCCTCTGAACACTTCAGGTGTTTTATTTTGCTTCTCCACCTCTTACCCTACTTTAATTGCGATCTTCTGCATCTTTTTTTTAAGATTTTATTTATTTACTTATTTGACATAGAGAGACACAGCAAGAGAGGGAACACAAGCAGGGGGAGTGGGAGAGGGAGAAGCAGGCTTCCCGCGGAGCAGGGAGACCGATGCGGGGCTCGATCCCAGGACCCTGGGATCATGACCTGAGCCGAAGGCAGATGCTTAACGACTGAGCCACCCAGGCGCGCCATGATCTTCTGCATCTTGAGGGTGGTTTAGAACATGGTTGTTAGGGTCTGAGAACACTGGGCTTTGCACCTGTGTGGCCCAGGGCAAGTCAATGGACCTCACTGACTTCAGGTTCCTCATCAGAGAACTGGGAATAATGACACTTCATAGAACTGTAGTACCCTTAAATGGAATATTCTAGATAGAATCAACAGGGAACCACTGATGGTGAGCCGTTGAACAGTCATTGTGAGGTGGGCTGGAGGACTCTTTAAGACATCTGTCATATCCAGGGGCGCCTGGGTGCCTCGGTCGTTAACTGTCTGCCTTTGGCTCAGGTCATGATCCCAGGGTCCTGGGATCAAGCCCCACATCAGGCTCCCTGCTCAGCGGGAAGCCCGCTTCTCCCTCTCCCACTCCCCCTGCTTGTGTTCCCTCTCTCGCTGTGTCTCTCTCTGTCAAATAAAAAAATAAATAAAATCTTAAAAAAAAAGACATCTGTCATAACCCAAGCAGCAGAAGCATTACCTTTTTATTTAAGACTTTTTTTTTGAGAGTGAGAGAGCATGAGCTCGTGAGCAGGGGGGAGGGGCAGAGGGAGAGGGAGAAGCAGACTCCCTGCTGAGCATGGAGCCCGACATGGGGCTCGATCCCAGAACCCCGGGATCATGACCTGAGCCGAAGGCAGACACTGACTGAGCCACCCAGGCGCCCCTACCTAACTCTCTTTAATTAAATGTTTTATTTTGGGATCATTATAGATTCACATGCAGTTTTAAGAAGTAATACAGAGAAATCTCATATACGCTTTATCCAATGGTAACTTTTTTTTTAAAAGACTTATGAGCGAGAGAGAGAGAGAGAGAGAGAGTGCACGCACAAAGTGGGGAGAGGGAGAGAGAAACTTAAGCAGACTCTGCGCTCAGCACAGAGCGCAATGCCGGGCTCGATCTCATAATCCTGAGATCATGACTGAACCACACAGTCAACTGACTGCACCACCGAGGCGCCCCTACAATAGTAACATAAAACTATATATAGCCCAATGTCACAACCAGGATATTGACATTGATACAGTCAAGATGCAGCACATTTCCTTTACCACAAGGATCTCCCATGTTAGCCATTTTATTACTACATCTGCTTCTCTCTTACCCCTCTCCCCTCCTTAACCCCTGGCAACCACTAATCCATTTCTATAATTTTATCATTGCAAGAATGTCATATAAATGGAATCATGTAGTATATAACCTTTGGGGTTTATTCACTCAGGCCTCATCCTCTGGAGAGTCATATGGGGGTTGTTGTGTATAATCTATAGTACATTTCTTTATATTGTTCAATAGTATTTTGAATGCACCACACTTCATTTAACCATTCACGTGTTGAAAGACATTTGGGTTGTTTCCAATTTTCAGCTATAAAACTGCAATTAACATTTGTGTACAGGGTTTTGTGTGAACTGAACATCCATTTTCATTTTTCTGAAATAAATGTCCAAGAGCGTAATGGCTGAGTTGTATGGTTGTTGCAGGTTTAAGAAATTGCTAAACTGTTTTCCAGAGAAGGTGCACCATTTTATTCACACGAGCAATATATATGTGATTCAGTTTCTCTGTATCCCTGATAATGACACTATTTTGACAGGGAAATAGTATTTCATGGTTTTGATTTAGATTTCCCTAATGGCTGATGATATTGAACATCCTTCCATGTGCTTATTTGCCCTTTCTAAGGTCTTCTTCATGTCTTTTGGCCATCCCCTAATTGGATTTTTGCCTATTTTACTGTTGAGTTTTGAGAATTATCTATATATTCTGGATACTAGTCCTTTGTCAGATATTTGGCTTACAAATATTTTCTCTGTAGAAAGGTGTCCACAGATTTTTTTTTAAGATTTTATTTATTTATTTAACAGAGAGAAACACAGTGAGAGAGGGAACACAAGCAGAGGGAGTGTGAGACGGAGAAGCAGGCTTCCTGTGGAGCAGGGAGCCCGATGCGGGGCTCGATCCCAGGACCCCGGGACCATGACCTGAGCCGAAGGCAGACGCTTAACGACTGAGCCACCCAGGCGCCCCTTCACAGATATTTTTTATCCTAAGCCTTTGGCAGGGCAAAATCTGATGAAGTCTTAATTTATCAATTTTTCCTTTTATGAACCCTGCCTAGCCAGATATTTCAAAGATTCTATTTTTTCTAAAAATCTTACAGTTTTACATTTCATATATGTTTGTGGCTCAGTTAATTTTTGTATAAAGTATGAGATTTAGGTCAAGGGTTTGTGTTTTCCCCACCTATGGATGTTCAATTACTCCAGCACCATTTCTTGAAAAGGCTTTCCTCCATTGAATTGCTTTTACATCTTCATCAAAAATCAGTTGGGCACATTTGTGTGGGTCCATTTATAGATTTTTCTCTATTCCCTTGATATGTGTCCAATGTGTATCTTTGCCAATACTATGCAATCTTAATTACTACAGCCTCATAGTAAGTCTTGAAATCAGGTAGACTGATTACTGCCAATTTATTTTTCAAAATAAAAACATTGGGGTTTGGCTTTATTCACTCAGGCCTAATCCTGAGTGAATAAAAATTAGCTTTTTGTTTTGATTTTCCATATACATTTTAGAATAGCCTTGACTATATCTGTAAAAAATCTTTCTGGGGTTTCTGTAGGAATTACATTAAGCCTTTATATTCATTTGGGGAAAATTGACACTTTTGCTATACTGAGACTTCAATCCATGAACATGGAATATCTCTCATTTAGATCTTCTTTGATATCTTTCATCATGTTGTATAGTTTACAACATACAAGTCCTATATTTGTTTTGTTAGACTTATACCTAGACATTTGTTAATAGTATTGTATTTTAAATTTTGGTATCCAAAATTGTTCATTGCTAGCATATATATATAAGATCTACATGCAAAAATCCACTATATCACACACACTGTTGAACTCAATTAGTTTCACATGGCTTTTTGTTTTTTGGTTTCTCCTTTTGCAAGTTCTTTGGGATTTTCTAGGTGGAGAATCTGTCATCTGTAAATAGGGATTTTTATCCTTTCTTCCCAATTTCCATGCCTTTTCTTTCCTCATTGCACGGCTAGAAATTCCACCACCATGTTCATTAGGAATGGTAAGAGTGGACATCCTTGCCTTGTTCCCTTTTTAAAATGTTATTTACTTTTTTAAGTAATCTCTACGCCAAACATGGGGCTCGAACTCATGACCCTGAGATCAAGAGTCACATGCTCCACCAACGGAGCTAGCCAGGTGCCCTGCCTTGTTCCCAATCTTAAGGGGAAGCATCGGTCTTTCACCATTAACTAGAATGTTAGCTGTTTTGGATTTTTTTTGTAGATGCTGAGAGGCACAGGATAGACATTCCCGTTCCAAAAGGGAGAAAGAGGAAAGATAGGGAGATGGGTCTCAAGCAAATCCCAAACATACCAAGGCAAATTCCACTAAATCTTAAGGCTTGAGAATGACCAATCAGCTTTGGTTTGATGCTCTGCCTTCTGGGCTCACTGGGACAGCAGTCCCACCTCCCTGGTTCCATCAGGAGGAATCATGCCCCCCAAGAATTCGGGTGTCCTATCCCTCAGGCTTCAGTCAGGCCACATGGCCTGTTGAAACCCAGATGGTAACCTTGATCTCTAAATTGCTTTCAGGTTCTTCTTCTTCTCTGCCCCCCCCCCCTTTTTTTTGAAAAGCACCTGTTTGCAGGTCAATAGCTCTCTGGTCCCATCCTGTAGGACCTAAGAAATCTGACAGCCTTCCTTCATTTCATCTCATCTTTAAATGTCCCCTTTAATTCAAATTGGCAGTGTCTTTGCTGATATAATCCCATCTCTTTTCTTGCATTCTGTTGAAATGGCGGATTCATTCCATGAATCACGCTCATGATCTCTTTATCAAATGGTTGTTCAGCCGCACTCCTAGTGTTCTCTTAGGAAAAACCCTTCTCATTTTTTGCAACATGGATAGGCTGAGAACTTTCCAAATCTTCAAGTTATGGTTCCTCTTTGCTTAATAATTTTTTCTTCAGTTCATCTTTCCTCTTTCACATTTTACTGTAAATATTCAGAAACCAAGTTTCTCCTTTGACATTTGCATATGAAATGTCCTCAGCTAAATATCTGATTGTATCATTCACAAGCTTTACCTTCCACAAAACACTAGAACACAGTTCAGCCAAGTTCTTTGCTATGTTATAACAAGGAACATCTTTTCTTCAGTGTCCAGATACCTGTTCCTCATTTCAGTCTGAGATCTCACCAGAACTACTTAACATCTATATTTCTAGCATGTACCTCAAAACTCTTCCAGCTTCTACTCATTACCCAAAGTCACTTCTACAGGTTTAAGTATTTATTACAACAGCACGCTTAATACCAAAATCTGTCTTAGTCTGCTTGGGCAGCTATAACAAAATACACAGCACAGACTGGGTGACTTAACCAAAATTTTTCTTACAGTTCTTGAGACGGAAAGTCCAAGGTCAATGTGCAACAGGGTCCATGCCTGGTGAGGGCTCTCTCCTTGGGTTGCCAATGGCCACCTCTTGCTGTGTCCTCACAAGACAGAGAGAGCAATCTTTCACTTTTTCTTCTTATAAGCCATTATCCCATTATGAGAGCCTCACTTTCATGACCTCATCTAACTCAAATTACCTCCCAAAGGCCTCATCTCCAAATTGTATCACATTGGTGGTTAGAGTTTCAATATATGAAGTTGGGGAGCACACAGCTCAGTTCATAGCATTGTCTAGAAGTTTTCTGTCTTGCTAAACTGCTCCTTTCCCAATCCTTTGGCTAGAGACAGCAGGCTTTTGTTAGGGTTTTCTTGTCTACTCCTATCGGCATTTCTAGGTTGCTGGCTTCTTCAGCTCCAAGTGTGGGATGTAAGAGGCAAAAGGAAAACTCAAGGGACTTGCTGCCATATTGTTCCTCGGGTCCTGAAGTCCCTAGCCATCCTGCCTTTTCTCCACCTTTCAGAGTCTTCTTACGTGTTCTCTCATATCTGGATAAGCATCTTTGCCACAAGCATTTTTGCCATGGAACTAATTAACCATAAGGCAATTTTGTCGTAAAAGATAAAAAAAAATAACTAGTTGATAGTTTGGTTTGTTTGGCAGTTTAATTTCAACTGGCTGACAGTTTGGTTTCCTTTCTCCATTGATGCAGTACTCCCATGTTTATATTATATAAATCTTAGCCCTCATAATGGTCTATACAGTGGTGCAGAGGATTGAACCCACGTTTCCCATAGAACTTTGGAACAGCTATCAACAGACATGTGAAAATACGCCAAGAACAAACAACTGTGTGGAAGGCTTTCATAATGCAATACAAAGCTCAGTTAGAAATGTGCATCTTAGTATTTGGAAATGGATAACCTTTTCTCCTAAAAGAGAAAACATGCGGGGTACCCATCTGCCTTTGGCTCAGGTCATGATCCCAGGGTCCTGGGATAGAGCCCTACATCAGGCTCCCTGCTCAGCAGGGAATCTGCTTCTCCCTCTGCCTCCCCCTGCTTGTGGTCATGTGTGCTCTCTCTCTCTCTCAAATAAATGAAAAAAAAATCAACTTTTTTCAAAGAAATGGAACAAATGATCCTAAAATTTGTATGGAACCAGAAAAGACCCCGAATAGCCCAAGGCATGTTGAAAAAGAAAAGAAAAGCTGGTGGCATCACAATTCTGGACTTCAAGCTCTATTACAAAGCTGTCATCATCAAGACAGTATGGTACTGGCACAAAAACAGACATATAGATCAATGGAACAGAATCGAGAGCCCAGAAATGGACCCTCAACTCTATGGTCAACTCATCTTTGACAAAGCAGGAAAGAACGTCCAGTGGAAAAAAGACAGTCTCTTCAACAAATGGTGTTGGGAAAATTGGACAGCCACATGCAGAAGAATGAAACTGGACCATTTCCTTACACCACACACAAAAATAGACTCCAAATGGTTGAAAGACCTAAATGTGAGACAGAAGTCCATCAAAACCTAAAGGAGAACACAGGCAACAACCTCTTCGACCTTAGCCGCAGCAACTTCTTCCTAGAAACATCACCAAAGGCAAGGGAAGTAAGGGCAAAAATGAACTTTTGGGACTTCATCAAGATAAAAAGCTTTTACACAGCGAACGAAACAGTCCACGAAACCAAAAGACAACCGACAGAATGGGAGAAGATATCTGCAAATGACATATCAGATAAAGGGCTAGTATCCAAAATCTATAAAGAACTTCTTAAACTCAACACCCAAAGAACAAATGATCCAATCAAGAAATGGGCAGAAGACATGAACAGACATTTTTCCAAAGAAGACATCCAAATGGCCAACAGACATGAGAAAGTGCACAACATCACTCAGCATTAGGGAAATCCAAATCAAAACCTCAATGAGATACCACCTCACACCAGTCAGAATGGCTAAAATTAACAAGTCAGGAAATGACACATGTTGGCGGGGATATGGAGAAAGGGGAACCCTCCTACACTGTTGGTGGGAATGCAAGCTGGTGCAACCACTCTGGAAAACTGTATGGAGGTTCCTCAAACAGTTGAAAATAGAGCTACCATACGATCCAGCAATTGCACTACTGGGTATTTACCCCAAAGAGACAAATGTAGGGATCCAAAGGGGTACGTGCACCCCAATGTTTATAGCAGCAATGTCCACAATAGCCAAACTGTGGAAAGAGCCAAGATGTCCATCAACACATGAATGGATAAGGAAGATGTGGTACACACACACACACACACACACAAACACACACACACACACACACACACACAATGGAATATTATGCAGCCATCAAAAGGAACGAGATCTTGCCATTTGCAATGACGTGGATGGAACTGGAGGGTGTTATGCTGAGCGAAACAAGTCAATCAGAGAAAGACATGTATCATATGACCTCACTGATAGGAGGAATTCTTAATCTCAGGAAACAAACTGAGGGTTGCTGGAGTGGTGGGGGGTGGGAGGGATGGGGTGGCTGGGTGATAGACATTGGGGAGGGTATGTGCTATGGTGAGCGCTGTGAATTGTGTAAGACTGTTGAATCACAGACCTGTACCTCTGAAACAAATAATACATCATATGTCAAAAAAAAAAAAAAGATAGCAGGAGGGGAAGAATGAAGGGGGGGAATCGGAGGGGGAGACGAACCTTGAGAGACGATGGACTCTGAAAAACAAACTGAGGGTTCTAGAGGGGAGGGGGTTGGGAGGATGGGTTAGCCTGGTGATGGGTATTAAAGAGGGCACGTTCTGCATGGAGCACTGGGTGTTATACGCAAACAAAGAAACATGGAACACTACCTCAAAAACTAATGATGTAATGTATGGTGATTAACATAACATAATAAAAAAAAGAGAGAAAAAAATAAATAAAACTACCAAAAAGTAAAAAAAAAAAAAACATGCAATGCCAAATGAGGAGATAAATCAACAAAAGGGAAAAAACAGAATACCCTGAACGAAAGACTTCAAAGACAGGTGCTTAGGTACTATTGACAAAATTAAATCAGTTATTTGCACAGTATTGCCATGGATCTGCAAACACTGTAAATGTATTCAAATACTCTGTATCTCACAACAAAATCTTTTTAATCTTGTTCTTCATTTCTCATGTTTCATTAGGTCCTTTTTAATGGATGTCCCTCTTATTTTTCATGATTTTTCTCTCTTATGGCACAGTTGCCTTGTGGCAAATTAGTTAAGCCATGAAAATGTTTGCAGTGAAACTACCTACAACCCATTTCATACATAATGTCTAGGGTTTTTAGTTGTTCTTAGTGGAAGGAATAGGGAAAAGTGTATCCACTCTACCCTCCTGCTACTCATTTTTTTAAGGACTCTGATGGAAGGCTGTGCCATAAATTCCTGATGAACATTTAGGTTGCTAATATAATTTTTTTCACACTAAAAACAATGCTGCAATAAACAAGGGAGTCGATTGTTTGGGTATTTGCTTGTTTTTCATTTCTGTATCACCAGGGCTCAGCAGTGCCAAGCTAATAAACGTTTACTGAATGAATAAATGCATCATGACTAACATGCCTACTTCTTTACCTAGTGTGCACTTAATTGCTCCAAAGACTCTTACCACATCAAGAGCAGACTTAAAACCTCAAGTTAGAACTGATATTGACTAAAAATTAGCTTATTAAGTGATAAAGACCCGAGATATGCCTTCTCCATCAGTATTTACATTTTATGGTGGAAAGAACTTAGCTTTCCAGGAATGAGTGCAAATAGGATTAGAAGAAATTCATCAAAATCCCAGGGTTAACTCAGCTTACAGGTGGTTTAAAATTTCTTAGGGTCGGGCACCTGGGTGTCTCAGTTAAGCGTCTGCCTTTGGCTCAGGTTGTGATCCCAGGGTCCTGGGATCAAGTCCCAGGTCAGGCTCCCTACTCAGCAGGGAGTCTGCTTCTCCCTCTCCCTCGTCCCCTGCCCGCGCTCTCTCTCTCTCAAATAAATAGAAATCTTTAAAAAAAAATTTCTTAGTGTCCTAAGTTTTCTACAAAGATCACATTCTATCTGAAAAGAACAAAACAAAAATCATTCTAAGGGTAGACAGGAGAGTTTTTAAAACTCAGTGACCTAAAGCTGTGGTCATTGGTGGGGAGGGGGTGTCTAGAATCTCCATTTTAAAAAAAAATCATGCTGTCTGTCAATTAACTGGTAATCCCTGCATCAATTTGGAAATAGAAGTGAAAGCATAAGTGGGATGTGTCGCTTCACAAAAACACTGTGGCGTCTAAGGTGACAGGCCTATTCGGGTGAGCAGCACGAGAATTTCACAGAGCAGTGCTCAGCATTGGTCAGATGAGTGAGCTACACAGGTGGCAGGCTAATGATAACAGAAGCTGACATTTACTGAACCCATACTTCATATAAGGTACTGTTCTGGCTTTCCAAGGAGCATTGGCCTCCCAGCACTTTTACAGATGAGAAGACAGAAGCAGAACGGCCTCATGGGATTCCCCTCAGTCACACAGTAGCAAGCAAAGGAGCTAGGACTTAAAGCACAGGAAGTAAGGCTCCAGAACCCAAACTTTTAATTTCAAGGACATCAAAAAGGCCTCCTCTATCCTAAAAATCTTCCAGCTGTTTCTTTATAGGTCATGTTTGCCAAAAGCCGCATTAAGGTGTTTCTATATGAAGAGAAGATGCAACTAATCTTGTCCATGGGAATTCAGTGTAGGCAAGTACATCCCTGTGACACTTCCCTGGTGGCTTGCCATTGATTTTTCACTCCCGCTACCTCTGGGACACACCCCATGATTTGCTCTCATTTTAAACTTTTTTAAAAGATTTTTTTTTAAGTAATATCTACACCCAACATGGGGCTTGAACTCACAAACCCCAGATCATGAGTCATATGCTCTACTGACTGAGCCCGCCAGGAGCCCCTCATCTTGAACTTTTGACCATTACGAGACCTTTGCCTTTAGAACAGGTCCTGGCCACTTCATCAGTTGTATGTCAATACCTTTTATAGTCCTATCCTTAGGTTCTGTTCTAGTTGCTTCTCGTGTTCATTTATATCTTTAGTCCCTGTGCTGGGGACTGACAACACTAAAGATTTCTCTCTCTGGTTTTGGTCCCTGTCTAAACTTAGTATTCCTATAGAAGCACATTAAGGCTGATTAGTATTTTCCCCAATAAAAGCACATGAAAGCATAATTTCCTGGGCCAGAAAATAAGAATAGACTCTGAAACTATTAAAAATGGAGGGGGATGAGGTGCCTGGGTGGCACAATTGGTTAGGTGTCGGACTCTTGGTTTTGGCTCAGGTCATGATCTCAGGGTCATGAGATCAAGCCCCACGTCAGGCTCCATGCTCAGCACGGAGTCTGCTTGAGTCTTCCTCTTCCTCTGCCCCTCCCCACCAATAATAAATAAATCTTAAAAAAAAATGGAGGGGATGACTTTTGGTGATGTTGGTTATGTGAGTGATATTCATGAAGTTCCAGACCTTTCACATATTGTCTTGTATATATAATCTTCACAGCCTTGGCCATGATTTTAGTTCCCTTTTACAGATAGAGAACACAAGGCTCAGGGAAGTTAAAAAGTTTACATAGCCAAGATTCAAATCCAGATCTGTCTGGTTTGCAAAGCTAGAGTTCTTTCCCCATTTCTATGCTGGTTGGACATTGTTGGAGGAATAAAAAAGACAAAGTTGGGAGCTCCACATATTGTCTATATGTATAAACATACTATAAGCCCATTACTGGGCATCATCTACCACTTTTTGGCTATTAGGTGACATTGGCTTACAAACTTTAGTTGATATTTTTACACACACACACACATACACACAGACACACACGTAATATATTTCTCGGAAAATATTTTGCCAAGAACCATTGGAAAAAATATCTAGACAAAATTGGTTTTGACTCTGCCCCGTGAATTAGAACACTAACTTCAGTGCGTAATATTTCTTCTGTGCCTTCTAAATCCTTTTTGCAGAAAACTAAGTTAACATTTCACATTTGGAAAACTCATGATTTCCAATTCCATTTGGTCTGAGGCCTGAACTAAATTGTAGGAGTTGTACTTGTTTGCTCTAGGGCAGTGGTTCTCAAAGTGTGGTCTGTGGGCTCTGGGGATCTCTGAGGCCTTTCTGGGGGTGTCCACAAGACTATCTTTACAATACTACTAAACTGTTATTTGCCTTTTCTCTGTGTTGAAATCTGCACTGCTGTTACACAACAACACTGGGTAAAAGTGCTGGTGCCACAGCATAAATCAGGGCAGTGGCACCAAACTCTACTAGTATGAAAGGCCCATTGATTTAAGGGAATGGAAAGACAGGCCACAGACTGGGAGAAAATATTTACAGAGCACACATCTGACAAAGGACTAGTATCTAAAATATACAAAGAACTTAAACTCAACAATAATAAACAACACAATTTAAAAATGGGCAAAGACCTCAATAGACACCTCACCAAAGAAGATACACAGATAGAAAATAAGCATTGGAAGGGTGCCTGGCTGGCTCAGTCAGAAGAGCATGGGACTGTTGATCTCAGGGTCATGAGTTCAAGCCCTGTGTTGGGTGTAGGGATTACTTAAATAAAACTTAAAATAAAAACAAACAGCAGCATTGGAAAGATGCTCAACCTCATATGTCATTAGGGAATCACAAATTAAAACAACAACCAGGTACTACTATATTTCTATTAAAATGGCTAAAATAAAAACTGATAATACCAAATGCTGGTAAAGATGTACAACAGTAGGACTCTTATTCATTACTGGTGGGACTGTAAAATGGTAAAGCTGCTTTGGAAGATAGTCTGACAATCTCATACAAAGCGGAATATAGTCTTACTAGAGGATCCAGTGATCACACTCTTTGGTATTTACCCAGATGAGGTGAAAACATATGTCCACACATAAACCTGCACGTAAGTATTTATAGCAGCTTTATTCATAATTTCCAAAAACTGAAAGCAACCAAGATGTCCTCAAAAGGTGAATAAATTGTCATATACTCAGTGGAATATTATTCAGCTATAAAAAGAAATGAGCTATCAGGCCATGAAAGGACATAAAGGAACATTAAATGCGTTTAAAGACGCCAGTCTGAAGAGGGTATACACTGTACGATTTCAACTCTAAGATAGTCTGGAAAAGGCAAAACTATAGAGATAGTAAAAACATCATTGGTTACCAGAGGTTCAGGGGAAGAGAAGCAGGGGTGAATAGGTGGGGCACAGTGATTTTTAGGGCAGTGAAACTATTCTGGATGATACTGTAACTGCGGATACATGACATCCATTTGTCAAAACCCAGAGAACTATACACCACGAAGAGTGAACCCTACTTTAAATGTGTGCTTTGGTTAATAAGATATCAATACAGGCTCATCAACCGTAACACATGTTAGATCACACTAATTCAATCATAGAGGAAACTGTATGTGTGTGCGTGGAGGGGGTAATACGGAAGGCCGTACTATCTGCTCAATTTTCTGTTAACCTCAAACTGCCCTAAAAAATAAAGTCTGCTGGGTGTGTGTGACTCTTGGTCCCAGAGTCTTGGGTTCGAGCCCCACGGTGCGTATAGAGTTTCCTTTAAAATACATAAAATCTAATAAATAAACAAAGTCTGTTAAAGAAAAAAAAAGGTCCACTGATAAGTTTTCAGATCCCTCATTGTAACTAACCTTTAAGAAACTACCCCTTGTCAAATTTAGGTTTGCAATCCAGGAATAATATCCATAATTATTTGAAAAAGCTGTTAAAATGCTTCCTTTTCCAGCTACGTATCTGTGTGGGGCCAGATTTGCTTCATAGACTTCCACTAAGGCAACAGATCACGACAGATTGAAGGAGAAAGCAGATGAGAACGCACCTGTCCTCTATTAAGTCACCCAATCTAAAACAATCCCTTTCTCACAACTTTTTTTTTTAGAAAAAGCTGTTTGGTTTTTTTAAGATTTTATTTATTTACTTATTTGACATAGAGAGACACAGCGAGAGAGGGAACACAAGCCCGGGAATGGGAGAGGGAGAAGCAGGCTTCCCGCTGAGCAGGGAGCCCGATGCGGGGCTCGATCCCAGGACCCTGGGCTCATGACCTGAGCCGAAGGCAGACGCTTAACGACTGAGCCACCCAGGCGCCCCGAAGAAACTGTTTTTTCTTTTGAAATGCTATTTATGTCAATATGCAAGGGGTTTTTTAACATTATTTTTAAGTAAATGGCAATTTTTAAAGCGTCTCAGTTCTCCTTTCTTCTACAGGAGATACTGACAGACAAAAATCCACACACCCAAAAGCTCTTTCAAGAGTATCAAGGGGTCTGGAGACCAAAAAAGTTTGAGAACCTCTGCCCTGGGCCTATGTGCCTTAGTTAAACTTTAATTTGTAGGCTATTTTCTGGCCCATTGGGCAAGTGATGTACCAGTAACAACTGCATCTAATAGTTAACTACACAGAAGTTGCCAGTATCCAGAAAGTGGCCATCAGGCTGTCCGGGTGCTTGCAGGAAATATGTGCGCTAAGCATATCTTTTTTTCAAGCATGAATTTGGAATTTGTTCAATTTTCATTCTTCTGTTATCTTCCTTTAAAATGAAACATTTCAAAGAAGATAATAAAACATGAAGGTAAATAAAAAAACAGTGCGAGTCAATTTGTGGTGTGGGAACATAAGGCTTGTTATTACAGCTTTTAATGGTAGCTAGTTTACAATAAACATCGGGCTTAGCCTGGTAGAAAACAGTCACAGACAGGAGGTAATTACTTGTCCATCTCCAAGCATCAGAAACTCTGGAGTCCCTCCAGTTGAATAATGCAGATCTGCCAACTGTCACTCATTTGGACTAACGCTTTTTTGTTTTAATTAAATTGGGGGGAAGAAAAAAGAACATAAGATAAACCTCCCTTTGAAAGTGCTAAAATTCTATGAATGGATAAATCCATGACCCATCCTTTTACACAGTCTTTATTAGCTTTGAGTAAATCGCATAGACCCCCATCAACAGAGTCACAGAGGGGAATGGAATGTATACCGTGTTAGGAAGGGCCTGTTGCCAGTAAATCTGAATATTACAGTGAGGTTCTATAAACAGTAAGGGAAAAACAGCTAGATCCTCCGCACAGATAACAAGAATATAAATGGACATTTTAATGAGCTTTGCATCATCACGTATGAAATAATAAATACACCCAAACAGAGATAAAAAGAGGAAAAGCAAAATTATGCAACGTTTCTGTTGTTAAGATATGTGGGCAGCGTGGCTCAAAATAGAAACCAAGCAGCTTTCCAAAGACGTGAAAGTTTTAGATAAAGAAAATATAATCGCTCTAATTCTTGTTTAATCCTGTTCCCTTCAGCTTTAGTCAGAAACTGTTACCCATCCCCGGTTATCTGAGGACAGTGGCACTGTTCACAGAAATATACCTGGAACAGATTCTTACAAGTCCATATTCTAAGGTTTTACATTTAAAAAAAAACTGCGACAAAATTCAAGGTTACATGTAGGGAGAAGAACCAAGACAGAAAGGATATACGCATTTTACATTAATCTCTAATATGCCTCAGGAATAGCTTACATTTATTTTTGCTGAATGAATACTTCGGATCAAAGGGTAATTTAGCATCAACTCTTAAATTGTTAAAAGCCTTCACCTGTTATAAACACCTTCGATTATTTGAAATCAAGGGCTCTCCATGTAAATGCTGCGTACTTAGCCAGGGTGGTTTCTTTTTTTCTTGAAATGAAAAATGCGGTTACGAGTAATTTTGATTTTTATTTGGATTATCATTTCATTGGCTAGAAGTCTGGCCTAGTGCGACAATGGAACCTTCCATTTTGTTTTCCAGTGAAGGAAAACATTTTCCTTCTACAGATGTGTACAGCAGAACCAGTCTATCCCATGGCAATGCTAGTAAATTGCCTGACTCGTTCTATGGTCCAAAAGAGTTTAAAAATAAATGATACCAGATCTTAAGAACTGTCATGATCTTTACTTTCAATTTCATTGTGAACATTTATGACATGTCACAGGTGCCAACCCCCCCAAATAATATGGTCAGTGAGAAAATGAATAACATTTAAAAGAGAACTGAGGTACTATTTTTCCTTCTGGGACTGATGCTCACATTCGTCAGTTTCACCGGGTCTAGGGCAAACCTAAGCAGGAGGCTATCAGACCAACATTTTGTAAATCAAGACAACTCAGTATTGAGTATGAAGAAATCTTAGGCTTCTCTAAAAGGTTCACTCTGAAGGCTTACAGGTGGAATAGAGCTTATGCAAGTGTGGGCTTTATTTGACCCCGAGAGTGTTTTTCTAAAAATTGAATTCCTTGTCAACATCACAGGTGGGGATATTTCATAAAAACAAACAAACACAAACTTGCATTTCTGTCTTCTGGAACAACGGGAAGGTCTGGCAAGAGAGCTCCCGTGTCGTTGCACCAAGGCATCAAAGGAGGAAGGCTAGCCAAGGGCGGCTCCCCTTCCAGAATCTCCCCAGCTCACTGTACTCACACGCATTTCCTGCGTGGATACCTTTACGTGCAAGGCGGTTGTCAGTCAGCTACTCTGACTTCAGCTGAAAGTCAATGAACATAAGACTGATCAGGTTCAGGTGTCCACTCCTCTGGGGTTCCTCCCTAGCTCTTCCAATAAAACTCTATATCATAATGTATACAGTTGCAGAACCCAAATGGACAATTTTAGGGAGGCTTTTAAGGGTCTTCGTCCCAGATTAGAATCACTTCAGAGTTACCATTAATCTGGAGATTTTCTGGGAAATAAGAGTTCAGAGTCTTTTCCTGAAGGTTATGTCTAATCTAGGTTGAGCTGGGTAATGTAGCTCAATTCAGAAGGAGAATAATTCTGAGATCAAACAGGAAAAAGACCCACGATGGAGGTATTATTGAAATGTCTCTCTGGGGCACCTGGCTGGCTCATTGGGAGAGCATGGCACTCTTGATCTCGGGGTTGTGAGTGCGAGTGTGGAGTCTACTTAAAAAAAAAAAGGTCTCTCTGTATATGAGATGAGGTAGAGAAGAATAGCTGGATTCTGGGACCCACACTGCCTCTAACCAGCTGTGGGAACTTAGGTGAGTCACTTAACTCAGCCTCTGTTTCTTCACCTGTAAAAGGAAGGGGATGTTTCTGCATTCAGAGCCCAGGCTCTACGTTAGAATCACTGGGAGGATTTTTAAAAATACTGATGTCTAGGCCCCACCCCAGATCACAGAATCTGATTCTCTGAGATGGGGGCCCAGGAATCAGTATTTTTCGGGTGTTCCTCTCTATGATTCTGAGGCACAGAGAGGGAGACAATGCAGTATGATCTCCAAGGAGAGACGTGACCCGACATGATTGCCAAGGCTCCTTCCCCATTCTCCAATTTCGTGGTCTCAAGGCTTGGTAGCAGGTGCCAGGAGAATAGCTGTTGCCCTATTAATTTCTCATTTATGTCAGATTACAGTCAAAACTATTCATTTCACACCAAAAGAAGAAGAAGGAGAAGAAGGAGAAGGAGATGGTGTGGTCATAGCTTTTCATTTTCATTAAGCCATTAAACCCAAATTCGAACACCCACTCTCTACAACCACATTCAGGTATCACTTGTCCAAAGCACACGGACTTAAATATCTTTATTTGGAGAAGGTAACCATACTGTTGCCATTTGAAAGATACAAAGACCTGCCCAATATAATAAGGTAACCACCAGCCACCCGTTGCCCTGAACACCTGAAATGTCACTAGTCCCCTTTGAGATGCACTGGAAGTGAAAAATAGACACTCAGCTTTGCACAGTTAGTACAAAAGACATAAAATATCTCATGAATAATTTTTATATGAGTCACATGTTGAAATGATGTTTTAATAGAGTGGGTTTCATAAAATATTAAAATTAATTTTGCCTGTTTCTTTTTGCTTTTCTAAATATGATTACTAGAAATTTTTCAATTAGGTGGCTCCCATTATATTTCTATTAGTGCCGACTAAGAGATGTCCACTTTCGGAAACTTTGAAGTTTCTAGTGTTCAAAAAAATAATAATAATAAGACAGCTCCATGGGCACCTGGGTGGTGCAGTGGGTTAAGCCTCCGACTCCTGGTTTGGGCTCAGGTCATGATCTCAGGGTGGTGAGATCGAGCCCCACTTGGGGCTCCCAGCTCAGTACAGAGTCTACTTGGGACTCTCTCTCCCTTTCCCTCTGCCCCTCCCCATTCATGCACACTCTCTCTCAAATGAAAAATAAATAAAATTTTATTTTTTTAAAGATTTTTAAAATTTTTTTAAAGATTTTATTTATTTATTTGAGAGAGAGAATGAGAGATAGCACGAGAGGGAAGAGGGTCAGAGGGAGAAGCAGACTCCCTGCTGAGCAGGGAGCCCGATGCGGGACTGGATCCCGGGACTCCAGGATCATGACCTGAGCTGAAGGCAGTCGCTTAACCAACTGAGCCACCCAGGCGCCCAAAAATAAATAAAAATTTAAAAAGCTCCTCAGAATGAATTCAGTTGGGGTTTGGAAAAACATTTAATTACTAGTCTTTACCACACAGGCTCCTGTAAGGGGACTATTCTTAATAGAATTGACTGGAACTACCCAACCTTAGCTGGAGCGGGATACTCAGTTCTTTACAGCAGTTCTTTACACCAACAGGACACGTTTGAGCACCCAAATATGGCCCTTGGGAGAATCCTAGAGGACCACTGTGGGGAGAATGACGGAGAGGTTACTGGTCATTTCCCTTCCCTTCCGCCTCACATGAGTAACTTCAACACGTCTGCCTGTTCGAGAGGTTTTCCCCGGTCGCGCGCCCGCGCCCGCTCTGTGCGTGAAACAGACACATGGTAAAGAATGAACTCAGTGAATGAGTGCTTTTGGCGCAGGGGGACACCAAACATCTAAGCGTCCGCTCCCCCCACCTTCGTTTTTCATCAGTGGTGTCTCAAATGCCTCAACCTGATTGTGTCTGCTGTCTTGAGGGATTTCCAGCCCAAAGGTCTCGGATTAGCAGTATCAGGCCCCGCCCTTGCCTTATCATGCAGCCACAATAGAGGGCCAGAAGGGGAAACACGCACGCCTGGAAGTTTGGAAACAGAGCCAACTTGAAGTGCAGAGTAGGCAACTGTCCAGAATACGGGGATTCAGAGGGGCCAGGAGCACCCCGGCACGCTAAGCACGCGCTCTTCTCTTCTCCTCAGCTGCCTGAAGCTGGCTGCGCAAGGCTTCTGAGGCCCAGGTGCACCCCCACATTCCTCCCGTATAGCTTCACAGGGCATACCTTTCACATCAATTCGACTCAATGAGTATCGATTGACTGTGTGTGGCCGCCCTAAGCCGGAGCCCCAGTCCAGACAGGGAGGGAAAGCAACGTGTGGGAGGGGGGAGGAGGGAGGGGAGCGGGGAGGAGGGAGGGGAGCGGGGAGGAGGGGAAGGCTAAGCGCGCTGACGACAGCCTTCCTGGAGCCCGTGGTCCAGCCAGCGTGGGGCGGGCGCGGTGAAACACGCTTCCGTCGCAAGGGACCTGGCCCCCGGCAGACAAGCCACACCGAGGAGGGCCTCCAGCGATAGTGGAGGCACCGTGAGAACGTTTCTTTTCACTCCCTCATCTCCCCCTCTCCCTGTCCCAGGCCCACACCCACCTCTACTGTAGAACTTGCTCACGATCTTGTTTATTTTCCTTCCTCCGCCCACAAGCACGAGGGCCAGGCCTTATTCCTCTGCGAGTCCCCAGAACCTGGCACGGCACTTGGCACTTAGCTTCATAAGCGTTTGCCGAGTGAATATGTGACTGCACCTCCCCGCCTCTCTGGGGGCAGCAGGAGCGTCTGTCATCCTGCCCGTGGCACTGGGTTTCTCGGCCTCCAACTCTGCCTGTGGCTCTAAAGTCTGGAGCACACGGTTCTGAAACAAAGATGAAGAAGAGGCAGAGGGCAGGGCGGGGCATGCAGCTCCGGCCTCCCGTGTGCATACATACCTACTCATCGGCTGCCAGAATGTTGCTCTGCCCTTTCCCACGGCCGAGTGAGGCTGTTCGACCCCCGACCTCAGTAGGTTTCTAGGAGAAAAACCATTCTTATGACTTGTTTTGCTCCATTTTGTACCAAAATCAATAAAAAGCAGAGTACATCAAAACCTTACCCCACCAACAGATTACTGTACTTTCTTTTATTTTTGGCGCGCCCCCCATTTAAAATTTTTAATAAGCATGCCATTTTCATGTGCATATTGGCCATTTGTATATATTTCGTTTTGTTTTGTTTTTTGTTTTTACAATTTTATTTTTTTAAAGATTTTATTTATTTGACAGAGACAGCGAGAGAGGGAACACAAGCAGGGGGAGTGGGAGAGGGAGAAGCAGGCTTCCCGCTGAGCAAGGAGCCCGATGTGGGGCTCAATCCCAGGACCCTGAGATCATGACCTGAGCCGAAGGCAGACGCTTAAGGACCGAGCCACCCAGGCGCCCCCAAAATTTTTTTTATTTTTATACTGTTTTTTTAATTAACATATAATGTATTATTTGTTTCAGGGGTACAGGTCTGTGATTCATCAGTCTTACACAATTCACAGCCCTCACCATAGCACATACCCTCTCCGATGTCCATCACCCAGCCACCCCATCCCTCCCACTCCCCTCCACTCCAGCAACCCTCAGTTTGTGTCCTGAGATTAAGAGTCTCTTATGGTTTGTCCCTCTCTGGTTTCATCTTGTTACATTTTTCCTCTCCCTTCCCCTATGATCCTCTGTCTTGTTTCTCAAATTCCTCATATCTGTGAGATCGAAAAATGAAATCTTGCCATTTGCAACGACATGGATGGAACTAGAGGGTATTATGCTAAGCAAAATAAGTCAATCAGAGAAAGACAAGTATCATAAGATTACTGTACTTTCTAACAAACTGAGCCACCACAGGTTTTCCAGCACTTACGATATGCTGCAAATAAGTGGCTGGCATTCAGGAAGCCCAAGGTTCCAGCAACAGTTGTGTGGCCTTGGATAAGGAACACAGAGAGACTCTTTGTCTTCTGGTTTCTTCCGCGTATTAAAAGAGATAGTGGTATATTCAATGGTTATGAAGAAAGCTTAACATTCGTCTGCATGAAGCTCTTTGAAATGCATGAAGGGCACTACAGTGGATAAATTCAACACTTGCCCTAGTGTTCTCTGAGAACCCTTGTCCGAACATTTATAAAATCTCTCCGCAGATGTGTATACACACACATACACGAATACATTTTAAATCGCTTCATTGCTTTTTAAAAATGTTAAGTAAACACACTGCAATGATTATAAGGCATCTGTAGTATGTCTCCAATGCGAGCCTGCCATGATAAGAGCTATTTGAGAAACTAAATCACATCAGTGAAAGAATAGCAATGAGTCAATTGATGGAATATTGCATTAACAATGGCCTCTGACCCCGCATGATGCCAACTGAATGCTTTTTCCTCTTTGTAATTTAATCATTTTTCAGTTAAATTAATTTCTTAAAATCCACTCAGATAAGCCGCCTATGTTAAACACACACACACACACACACACACACACATCCTCCAGGTGTAGGTGAAATGGGAGACAAATGACACTTGTGCTGTGACGTTCTACCTGCACCTTATTCCGGGAATGGACAATATCCTGTTTTTTTTTTTCCATATCAGACAAGAATTTTCCATAACTTCTTCTTGCTAAAGAGTGATGTTGTCAAGGGGCCCCAAATACCTGAAGACAGAGACCCAGTCAACACCACACAAAACCATGAAAATGAAGCCATAGAGGCCTTAGAGGGTGTCTGCTCTACAGACTAACTGGCTGGGTTTTTTTTTTTTTTGTTTGGGTTTGTTTGTTTTTTTTAATACAAACTAACTGGCTCAGAAGGTGGCTTTGTACAGGTAGCAACTCCGAAGAGTGCTAACAAGCCCGCCCGCACGTTTGTGCTCAGGCTTGCTGGTAGAGCGTCTTCCACACACATCCAGGAATTTGTTTGAGAACGGAGCATGGTTAGGTCATGTTTTAAGAATGTTCTCTCATTATCCTGACTCAGAGGGCGCAGTGAGCCACAGAAAGGAGGTGGCACAGTGATACCTTCTGTTTTGTCTGGTTTTCAGGAAATGCCTTCCGCCGTATTGATGGCCATAGACTGATGTCACTGAAGTTTGTTCCTTGCCATCTTTTTACAGGGCTAGAGCAAGGGCGCTTTTTCCCGATGACATGTGACAAACTGTGTGACCTGGGGGTTAGGCCTGTTGAGGGAGGAGAGCGTGGGGAGAAGCCCCTCTGGGAGAGGTGAGAGGAACCAGAGGAGGGTCTAGCATGGAATGAGAGGAGAAAAGCAATAACAAAAATCACGAGCCACAAAATTTGGGAAAATAGAAATCCAAGAGCTGTGGTTTGGCAAGGAACTCTGACCGTTAATGGGAAAGGCAGAGAGAGAGAAGGAAGAGGCAACGGAGGTGAAGAGCATGGAGGAAAGGAGAAAAGAGGGAGGAGGAGAGGCAGGGGAGTAAAAGCAGCAAGACTCAGTGTATGACATAAATGCATCAGTAAGGGACATTATGAGGAGATGCACTGTGATGAGGGCCCAGAAGTGAAAAGTCAGGAGAGGCCACCCAATATGGCACCTGTGGTCATCCCAGTGTCCCGGAACTAGGAGAGGTTTCTTTGGTAATTCATGTTTCATCAGCGTGTCTCGTGCCAATGGACAAGCATGTGCTTGAAGCACATTTTGAAGTTTCCTCAAAGGCTGGGATAGGGATCATGAGGTCATCAGCAGCAATTCTGGTGAGGAATCTCTTCACAGGTCTCCACATGAGACATCACACACACACACACACACACACACACACACACACGTATATGCACACTCAAAAACCATTCCATGGCTTTCCATTGTACTTAGAATAAAACCCAACCTCAACTCCTACAGCCTCCCCAGCCTCCCCTCGCAGCAGCCTTGTGGCCATACCGGCTGCCTTGCAGTTCCCTGAACCTCCTGAGCTCTCTCTCACCTCAAGACTTTCCCAGTGTTGGGATGCCTGGGGGGGCATAATCGGTTAAGCCCCCTACTCACAATCTCAGAACAAGGCCCACATAAGGCTCCGGGCTCAGTGGGGAGTCTGCTTGAGATCCTCTCCCTCTCCCCCTCTCCCCCTCCCTGTGCTCTAAATCAATAAATCAATAAATAAATGACTTTCCCAACGTTGTTTCCTCCGCCTGCGCTCCTCCTTCACCCTCAGAGAGCTGGCTCGTCTTCATCCTCTGCGCCTCACCGGGAGAGGCCATCTTCAACCGCTTTGTCTCAGTAGGTTCCCACGTGCCCCAGGATTCCCTCGCTACACACTATTAGTGTCTTGGCACTATCATTTGTCACTCTATATTTATTGATTTGTCTCCCTGTAAATTGTCCTTGACACCTACCAAATATTTGTTGATTTTTTTATAGATTTTATTTATTTATTTGAGAGAGAGAAAGAGAGAGAGAGAGAGAGAGAGAGCACGAGCAGGAGGGAGGGGCAGAGGGAGAGTGAGAAGCAGACTCCCTGCCAAGCAGGGAGCCCGACATGGGGCTCCATCCCAGGACCCCAAGATCATGACCTGAGCCGAAGGCAGACGCTTGACTGACTGAGCCATCCAGGCGCGCCAAATATTTGTTGATTAAGTGCACAGGTAGAATGTTCCAGATTCACCGATTTGGGATACCCAGATTTGGGGACTGGTAGCAATCCCTAGCAACCCCTCTTTACTGAGTGTCTCCTCCTCCTCCCTGCTGCCCCACACCTCATTCCCACCTTGGCCTTGAAGCTGTTTCTGGCCACCCTCTAGTTAAAGGGGAGGCAAGCAGCTGTCCTTGGGTGGGGCAGATGCAATCAGAAGCCTCAAAGAGTTAAAGAAGGAAATTAGAGTTAGCAACTAATCTGATGCTCCTTCTGTATAATTAGAAAAACAGAGTATCACAAAAGAAAGAGTCCTGAAGAGCAAAGAGCACAAAGGTTAGAAATGTTCTATGTTCAGGGATGAATGCTCCTCTGGGTGGTATGGTCCTCTGAGGGATCCCCACTCCATCCCTGTGCGTGCAGAGGCCATTCCTCACAGCAAAAGCTCCTTGGCTGCCACCATCAGGAAATGGGCGATAAGAAAGGAGACCACCTGCCCCCCAAACCAGCACTGCCCCTGCTCCTCTATCAAGCTGCCTTTGGGGTGTTGTTCTGCTCTCTCCTTCACTGGCTCTGTGCTTTTATCCAAACAAAATATCCTGGGGTAACATCCACTTCATAAAGCTCCAGGAGTTGCTTAGCTTTCATGCTCCTCTGCCCTCGTGATGAGAAGATTTTTTTTTTTTTTTGGCCTCAGTATCGGTCCAGAAACATGTTTAAAGATCACGTGAGATCCTGATGCTGTCATAGCTTTCTGAAGCCTGGGTCTTGCTCAGAGCTCGATGATCAGTCCGCAAATTAAACTCTTGGCCAAACATGTATGGCTCAAGTTTATCCAAAGTCCAAACAAATCAGATACTCCTTCTGGACAGAAGTCAAACTCTTTCCTTTGGTAACAACTGCTCAGAAATTTAGAAAAGTGGTATGTTTTATATCCTCAGAGTTCTTATAATCACATCCAATCTTGTCTAAAATGCATCAACTGCCATAATGAAAGGCTCTGAAAAGTCTGAGGCTTCCAAAATGGATAAAGAAATCAAAGCCTGTTTGAACTTTTGAGAAATATCTCAACACTGTAGGATCCAAAAACATTAATGAGTTTGCCCTCTCTTTGTAAAACAGAACAATAGGCCAGCTACGACTCCAAATGAGGAAAATTCTAAGGGATCCCCTAAAGGACATGTTTTTTTTTTATTAATTGTAGGGAGCTTGCCAATCTTTACTAGAGTCTGCTTTGTTCCACAAGAGAATCAGATCTCAGATATTTGACCTATGAAAGCCCAACAGGCATTACTAAATTTCATATAGTTCATGGATGACTGCAAGTCCCAAATTGGATACACCCTCACAATTAGTGATAAGGTCATAAAATGTCAGTCTCTGAAATTCAGGATAAAAAATATCAATATAAAATTAACCACCATGATGTCAGTAACACAGGATTAACATCTTAAAGAACTAACAAGCCTTTGGAGCGGTTTTGTCAATTTGTAGGTGATGTGTGCTGGTGTGCCTCGGCTAGGAGAAATAAATCTACATAATGTCAATAATCGGAATAGCTACCATTCGCTGAGCAGCTACGCTATGGCAGACCCGGTGCCAGAAACTTCATTTCATTAATCCTCCAACAAGCTGGCAAGGAGGCTCTGACGATTCCCATTTTAACTTTGAGGATTTTGAAGTGTGAGGGGGCTGAATGTTGTTCACTGTCACACAACAAGTGTTACTGCTGAGATTCCAACCCTGCTCTTCTCAACTCCAAACTAGGCTGTTGATGGCGTGAGTGGAAGAGAAACGGTCCCGTGAAGGGAAGCAGCAAGTGAGTTAACTGAAACCAGGATGTAGGAAGGTCTCTGAACGCTTTGAGGTGAATAATCCAAATCAGTTATCCAGACTGAAACAACTCTGGAGGGAAGGGATGTGATTCCTTAAGGCCTCCTCAGCCTGCTAGAGAAATCCCTTAAGAACACTCAAGTCCCTTTGATCGAATTCAATATTCACTAAGCCTTCTGATCTTTAATTTGATCTCCTGGGGATGCCTTTTCCCCTGGTGGGGAAAGTACCTATGCATATGACCAGGGCTGGTCAGTTACCAGTTATATTCTCTGAGATGAAATAATAACTTGGTCAGGTGGAGGGCATTTTGTCTCTGCTGAGGGGATCATTGGGAATCAGTTCCTAAAAAGATTGGCTCCAAACGAACTGAAATGGCATATCTGATCCTACAAAATCAAGGACCCTAGGTCTTCAATGACCTCCCTCAAAATGTCCAGAGGTCTCACCTCAAAACAGCCTACCCAGCAATCCAGCCACCTTAAAGACAACTCTACAGGCCACTTTTCATAAGTGACATTAAGAGACTGTCACATTGCATGCTTTGTCTGGCCAAATATAGCTATGGGATAAATGCAGAATGTCAAAAAAGCCTATGGCATATTCAATAAGCCATTAGCCAGTTTCTAAAATTAATCAGATGGATCCCCCACATCTGGAGGAGACCCCCTGAGGCTTTAGAGGACCGTACCATGCCCACAGTCCCCTTCTCAGGAAAGCCACTCCTAGAGATCCTTTCTATAAACAAACTGCCAGTTCATGCCTTGTGCGTTGAATTAAAGCAACATCTCCACATTGGCCTTAACTGATGAGAACAGAAACCCATCAGTCATGGCGTGGCCCAAGGTAAAACTGACGGAGGTGTATCTAATAAGGGAGGCCAGCAGCTTCTGAGGCCATTTGGCAGGAGAGCTCCTGATTAGACAATAACGAAGTGACCTACTTAGACTCCTCTGTTAGGAAGAGGAAATATTAGGTGGACAAAGAGCTTGTGTTGTTCCAGATCAGGTGAGTAGCTCAGCCAGGTCTCCATGAGGCTCCTGGATATCCCAGGCTTAGGGGGTAGCCCCAGTCTCAGGAGGCTTAGAATGCATAACTACCCGCTCTGGACAGCTTACTCTTTGCACTGAATTCAATATTTCCCTCAAAAATGTTATTTCTGAAACTGAATACATGGAACACTTCTGAAATTTTATACTTGAAGCTGCCCTCTGCAGAACTCTTAGATTAAGCTAAAGACCTCCCTGTTGCTTATTTGCAAACACCAAATATCTCCATCATTAGAACCCATGATTTACTTGAGTCTAAGTTCTGTTTTCTTCACTTATTCATCATCTACCAGGGACATTTTTGCAAAGAATTTTGCAAAAAGGAAGATCCTTTCCCCAATTAGGAATTGTTTAGTTTTTTTCCCCTCATGTTAATATTTCTCTTCCTTAGCACTTTGCTTCTTAATGCTAGAACCAATCTTACTGTATTGACATGCCAAGCTTAAGTTTACTCAGTAAACACTAAAGTTGGAGTCACTGGGTAACTGTTTATGGGCCGGCCCCTGGCACTGCCACCTTCTTTCAAGAGCACCAAGATTCTCTTCATGGAGCTTAATTTTCAGAAACACTTCAAAACGTAGAAAAGTTTTTAAAACTGAGCTATGAAGTGACATCTCCAAACTTTGTTATTGAAAATCTGAAAATAGTGGTGTGCCTGGCTGGCTTAGTCAGTGGAGCATGAGACTCTTGATCTCGGGGTTGTGAGTTTGAGCCCCACATTGGGCATAGAGATTACTTAAAAAATAAAAAAAATTAAAAATTAAAAAATAAAAATCTGAAAATATTTATGGTTTTCACTCATGTGCATTAAATAAACTCTTAAAATGTGCCTCAGAAAGTAAATTATTACGTGCTTACTGCAGACCAAGTATGATGTTAAATGCTTTGCCCTCTCTTGTTTAATCTCCACAGTGATGCTTTGAGGTAGATAGTATTATTTTATACAGATGTTGAAGTGGAAGGAGAAAATCTGGATCTAACATGTGCCATGGTGTTTTTCTTATTAGTAGGCAACATCAGGAGTGAGAACCCTGCTTTTGAGCCCTGGTCTGCTTCTTACCTTGTCCTCAGGCATGTCACTTCTCTTCAACTATCTCACCTGGGCTTCCACTTCCTCCTCTGTTAGTCATTAATAATTCCTGATTATCATTAATCGTTATGATTATTTTTATTTGAAGGGTGTCTTAACTTCAACAGAACAAACCCTCCATCTATCATTTCACTATTATAGTTTCGATCAGTGTGTCTTAAAGATTGAAAGGCAAATTGGGACAACATGGATGGACCTAGAGGGTATTATGCTACGTGAAGTAAGTCAGACTGAGAAAGACAAATACTATACGATTTCACTCGTATGTGGAATCCAAACAAACAGCAGAATCAGACCTATATATACACAGAACAGTTGCCAGAGGGGGAGGGGGTGGGGGGAGGGGCAAAATGGGTACCGGGGAGTGGGAGAAATAGGCTTTCAGTTATGGAATGAATAAGACATGGAAATAAAAGGCACAGCATAAAGAATTTAGTCAATGATACTGTAAGAGCATTGTATGGTGACAGATGGTGGCTACACTTGTCGTGAGCACAGCATTATGTATAAACTTGTTGAATTACTATGTTGTACACCTGAAACTAATGTAACATGGTGTGTCAACTATACTTGAATTTTAAAAAATATTTTAAAAAGATGGAAAGGTAAAAACCATGGGGAGGGGTCTTAGGTTAGTGCTTATCAGTTAATGCTTCAGTTATCAATTAATGTTTTGATAGGAATTACTTGATAACCAGCTGAGAATAAGAACAGAACATGGGCTGAGCTACCATGGACAGAAAGGTACTGACTGCTGAAGGACCAATGGAGGTCGGATGAAAAGTGCCCAAAACAAAGGTTTCACCTACGTACATATTATCTGGAATCTGCCTGGCTCAGGATGTGCCTTAGGATTTGGTGTGAAGGCAGGGAGTGACGTTCAGAGTATCATGTGCGGTCTGGTCTGGGTGAAGTATGAATGAAGAAGTGCTGACAGAGGAAAACCAAGCAATCGAGCCTGGGGGAGGGTATAGGGAAAGCCGTGGTCAAGAGTTTAGATTTTATGCCACAGTGAGAAATCTTTGAGAACTTCTTAGCAGGGCCACAGCATGAGACCCAAGCTGCTTATAGAATCAGGGAAATGGTGGGGCTAGGGTATGGAAGACAGGGGCTTAAGACGTGGTCAGGAGGTCCTTACAATAATCCAGTCATGAGGTCCTGGAGCCCCAAACTAGGGTGGTGGTGATAAGAATAGAAGGAAGGGTGCAATGCTGTAGGAGATTTGGATGCCAACTGGATTTGGGGGATTGCTGAGAGGACACCCATAAACCACAGACACCTAGGGATGCTGGGCACTGATGAAAGGTCCAAGAATTTCTATTTTCCTTTTCCTCTAGTCTCTACTCAATCAAAAATGCCGTAACTTGACATCAGTTGGCAAGTTATTGACTGCCTACATGTGCAAAACGAATGGAAGAGTCATCTTAGCCTACCAAAAACCACAGACAGAAATAAACCTGGCAGAGAGAAGATGAGGCTAGCACAGGTTCTGGTCCTTTCCAAATCTATGGGCACTAGTCTAAACCTCTAAGAACGTCCTTCCTTGGGAAAGGCAGCCCAGATTACTAATAACTAGGAGATAACTGGGATCTGGCCTCAGTTCTGCAACTGACAGGGTGCCTCCCTTAATCGTTTATTTCTTCCCTCTTATTTCGGAGCAGGTATTTCCGAGAACCCCCGAACAGCTCAGACTCCAGGGCGGCACTGTCTTTCCTCTACCCATCTATTGCCTTTAATATTACTTTATTCGGTTAAAACTATTTTCCCCTCTCGTTTTCTAATCACGTTCTTTATAAAGCACAGCACCGATTCGGAGCAGGGGTGATGGCCTCAATATCTGGGTCTGGGCTTGGGCATCAAGACAAAGCCAATCCGCGTGCTCCTGCCGCGTGTCTTCTCTGCCCGCCGCCATCACGGCTCTGCCTCCCCGACCGCATCCCGTTCCCACGGCAACCGCGGGGCGCCCACGTCTGGGCTCAAGACCCCGGGGCCCAGGCCCCGCCCCCAGGCCAGCGCTCGTGGCCCCCAGCTCGCGTTGCCAAGGAAACGGGAGGACGCCAGGCAGCCACCCCCACCGCCTCCGCCCCTAGAAAGTCGGGCCGCCGCCGCGGAAAGCAGCCTCCGGGGAGGAGGAGGAAGAGGGGCCGGTAGCGGGAGGGGAGACGAGACAGGAGGAGGAAGAGGAGCACGGAGACGGCCCCCGCGCGATTGATGGGCGGCCCCTCCGCCCTGGACCAGCCCGCCTGTCTCGCCCCTCGGCCCCATCAGCCCGCGCAGGTGGGTAAGGACTGACCCGCCAGGTAACGGCTGGCCCCAGCCGCGCGCGCCCCCTGCGGCCCCCAGTCCTTCAAGGAGGTGTGGGGAGGAGAAGGGGGACACCCTCTCCTTTCCACTTCTGCCATTCTGATGGGAAATCGGGCCGAAGCCTGGCGACCTGGCAGGCTTCCCTCTCCCTGGCTGTCCCGGTGTTTTCCTGCCTCAAAGGGACAGGTGTGGGGGACCCGGTGATCACTCGTTTGCACACTGGCAGCGCCCCCGCAGCTGCACAACTTCCCCGCAGTCTTCTCGGGTCTGCAAGTCCAGAGTAGGTCTACACGAACCGGACGGCCCCTCGGGCTTCCGAGAGGGAAATTGTTGATACCGTCATCCTTGGGAGCTTCGAATTGCTTGTCAAGACTGTGACATCAACCCCACCCCCCAAAGTTTCCCAAGTTACACATGGAGTCTCTCTCTTCTAGGCTTGAAAGTCAGTGTGTGACCGCCCATCTCTGTCACAGTTTCACAATAAAATGAGGAGTCGCCGCCAAAGAGCTTTTCTTAGCAGCCCCTTACACCACCCACCCCTTGATTTCTTAAACCAAATTGGCTGGGAGAGTCCGATTATCTCCCCCCCCAATCCATGTCAATTCCTCCTCTCTGCCTTCCGTCACAGCATTCTCTCAGTAGTGGGGTGATAGAAAAACTGGCCCCAAATCACTCCTTTGTTGCTTGCATTCATTTTTATAAGATTTTAAAACTCTTAAGATTTTTTTAAGCTAAGACTTAAAGAAATCCTGTAATCTTTGTCATTACAAATTAATTGTGTAAAAAGAGAAATAAATTCTGAGGTCCTTCTTCCAAGTACCCAGTTGTGAAAAGGGGGGGGGGGATTTATAAACCTGATTGTCAGGTATTAATATAGCCATTTAGATTTTGGTCTAAAGGAACCTGAAGCCTAAAGAGGGGCTTAAATTTACATTTTTGTTTATTGCTGAGCCAATAAAATATTCACTTTAGTACTTCCAATATGAGAACATATTAGAAACTTTTAACAAGAAAACAGTGAAATAGCTTGATGTTATTAAAAAGGGCTCCCTTCAATTCTTTTGACAAATGTGGTCATAGAGCAGAAGGACAGTATATATGATATTTTAGAGAACTAAAAGAAATCTATTCTGCAATCAGATTCTGTTCTCCTTAGTCAGGGAAACTTGGTTTGAATTCATTGCAAAGTTACACTAGAGAGGAATACATATGTCACAAAGTTCTTAGAATATTCCTCATTGAAATTTCACAGATATGTAGAATTTTGAGGCCAAGAAGACTCACTCACTCTCGCTTTCAGCAAAGCAGGGCTCCCTTCTCCCTTGCCCACATTCCTCCTACTCCCTTCTCTCCTTCTCCCTCTCCTGATTTAAAATGGCTTCTTATGTTGATTTGTAAAGCACATTATTTGGCCCAATATATTGTCACCAGAGACTTAAAAGAGAAGCGTGCATGACCATGAGTGGATTTTAAATTGCGAAGCAGTTCAAAGGTGAGAAACGGAAGAGAATACAGCATGCTATTTTAGAAACAAGCGCCTTGCCCACATTTTATTACCACCACCTCCCCCACCTGTCTGTATTTGCGGAGGATAAGTTTTTGGGCTTCAAATGGCCATCTGGTTGAGTAAGCCCACTAAACTGAGATCTGCAAATTAAGCATTATCTCATGTGAATTTATTTCCAAACAGTTATTTCTGTTTCTTGTTCGTCCTGGTCAGTTTTCAAACCTGCAGTACAGTATGAGGTTCAAGTGGTACTTCAGAAAGCTGGAGAGTTTTTACCTAAATCGTGGTGACCGCCTAATAATCTCTTTTCCCGGTGCCTAAAGTATTTGTTTACTCTCACAGAGTATTGATGTGTTTAAATAAATAACATGTGGGACCATGATGCTTCTAAATATGCAGTTTATAGTAAAGTACAGTAATAGTTTATGGGAGGGTAAAGAGAATTTTGTAGGTAATTTGAAAGTCCTTTATTTGGTAGATGATTGTGAAGTCAGAGGTAACCTAGCAAGTAGTTCAAATAGTGTTATTTCCTACCTAGTTAGACACAGTTTTTTCATGCCTCTTGACTTAGAAGCCTCTTTAAAATAACACAGCATTAAAGCCAGGATATATTAGCTCGTTTTTCTATGTTAATTTTGTAACCAAAATGTATCATTCAAGTGGACTCTGGGATGTGCCCCTTTAGTGACCATTAACACATTTTTGTTATGAAAACTTATGTTCTCTGCCTGATTCATATTCAGACAGGCTTCTCTTTCCAACAGTAGCAACAGAGGTTCATCTTTCTGCCTGCTTTAACACCATTGTTTTCCTAAAAGAGTGGGAACATAACTTCATTCTGTGCAGGTACAAATTCATATGAAAAGTTAAAAATGATCTTATTTATGTATTTATTTATTTAAGAGTGATAGAGAAGAGAGGAGGAGCTGAGGGGGAGAGAGAGAATCTCAAGCAGGCTCCATGCCCAGCACAGAGCCCAAAGCGGGACTTGATCTCAAGACCCTGAGATCATGACCTGAGCCGAAATCAAGAGTCAGATGCTTAACCAACTGAGTCGCCCAGGGGCCCCAAAAATGATCTTTTAAAGTGTAGTGCTATAAATGACTATTAAAAATCCTCAGAGGCAAAATTTAGGTTTTGCATGTAGTCTGTGGAACTATCTGTTGGTTGTAGCTTTAGACTTGGACTCTCAAAGACCAACTTTCTATACTTCAGAGACAGCAACTCCAGAGGAAGCAGCACAAGTTACTAGATGATACTGCTCAGGGCGAGATTTCACAATGACCAGTCGAGACACTGAGTCACCATGAATCAGGGACAACCTGGTTTTGCCAATATCTATACAACTGAAAAAAATGAAGAGAGGAAGGAAAGCTTCAGAATGCAAACACCCAAGGGTAGGGATGTTGTCTATCTTATCCTGCTGTTTCTCCAGTGTCTAGAGCAGCACCTGTCACATGGTAGTCACTAAAAAATGTGTATCAGAAAGAAGAACAAAGCTGGAGGCATCATGATTCCTGATTTCAAACAATATTACAAAGCTATAGTAATAAAATTATATGATATTGGTGTAAAAGCAGACACAATGATCAATGGAACAGAATAGAATGCCTTGGAAAACTCATGCATATATAGTCAATTAATTTATGACAAAGGAGCCAAGAATTTACAATGGGGATGGGACAGTCTCTTCAATAAATGGCGCGGGGAAAACTGGAAGGCACATGGAAAAGAATGAAACTGGGTGATATTACACTATATACAAAAATTAACTCAAAATGGATTAAAGACTTGAACATAAGACCTGAAACCATAATACTCCATAGGTGGTAAGTGCCTTGACCTCGATTTGGCAATGCTTTTTTGGATTTGATATCAAAGGCAAAAAGAGCAGGGTGCCTGGTTGGCTCAGTTGGAAGAGCAGGCGACTCGATCTCAGGGTCATGAATTTGAGTCCCATGTTGGGTATAGAGATTACTTAAATAAATTTTTTAAAAAAAGGCAACAAAAGCAAAAACCAACAAGTGGAACTACACCAAACCAAAAAGCTTCTGCACAGCAGAGGAAACCATCATCAAAATGAAAAGTCAATCTACTGAATGAGAGAAAATATTTGCAAATCATATATCCAATAAAAGGTTAATACCCAAAAACGCAAACAACTCAATAGCAAGAAAACCCAAAAACCCAATTTAAAAATGAGTAGATTTGAATAGATTTTTTTTCCAAAAGAGACATACATGTGGCCAACAGGTATGTGAAAATGTGCTCAACTCACTCATCACGAGGAAATGCATATCACCCTTACTGACAATGAGATATCACTTTACCCTTGTTAGAATGCCTACTATCTAAAAGATAAGAAGTGTTGATCAGGATGTGGAGAAAAGGGAATCCCTGTGCACTGTTGGTGGGAATGTAAATTGGTGCAGCCACTAAGGAAAACAATTTGGAGGTTCCTCAAAAAATTAAAAATAGAACTACCATATGATCCAGCAATTCCACTTCTGGGTGTTTATCCAAAACACTAACGCATTGCAGCATTATTTACAATAACTAAGATATGGAGGCAAACTCTGTGTCTATTGATGGACGAATAGATAAAATGTGAGATATATATATGTCAGGGAAAGAAATACTGTATGATCTCATTCATATGTGGATCTAAAAAACAAAACAAAACTCATAGATACAGAAAACATTCAAAGAACAAACTGGCAGTTGCCAGAGGCAGGGCTTGGGGGGGAGGGGGACAACATTGGTGAAGGGAGTCAAAAAGCACCAATTTCCAGTTATAAAATAGTAAGTACTGAGGATGTAACATACAGCATGGCGACTATAGTTAATAATGCTGCATATTTGAGGGGCGCCAGGCTGGCTCAGTCAGAAGAGCGTGTGACTCTTGATCTCGGGGTCTTGAGTTTGAGCCCCACTTTGGGTATAGAGATAATAAATAAAACAGACTTAAAAAATACTGTATATTTGAAAGTTGCTAAGCGAATAGATCTCTAAAAGTTCTCATCACGAGAGGAAAAAAATTATAACTATGTGGGTGATGGATGTTAACTAGACTTATTGCAATCATTTTGCAATATACACAGATATCTATTCATTCTGTGGTATGCATGAAACGAATGTCATGTTCTACGTCAATTAAAAAAAAATACGTGTAGCAATCACTGAAAGGACTTCACTGGCCCCAAAAGCAGGATGTGTGGGACTTCAGGTGACCCTAACCGAGGAGGTCTCGCAGACTCATCATGACCAGCGCCATTTACTAACTGTGTGACTTTAAATATTTTGGTCATAAACTCAGGCCACACCAATCAGAGCCCAAGCTCCTGAAAGCATCGTCTCTACTCCCTTACCTCTCGTTTGCGCAATTCTCGGCAATCTGTCTTCAGTGCACTCACCAAGGTTATAAATAACCTGCTCCTTGAAACGGGCTCTTCGCAGCGGCCATGGAACCGCGCCCACCTGGTTTGCCTCCTGCCTCTCCGGCTGCTCTGCAGCTTCTCTTCCGCTCGGTGTTCTCAAGTTGGAGTGTTCCTCAGCTTTCTGTCCCTGCTTCTCCTCCTCTTCCCAGTACACATACTGCCTTCTTCAGCTGTCACCCAATGCCCGTGGTGCCCAAATCCTTGCTTTTCTCGTCAGCTCCAGAGCCCCGCATCTAGGCGCTGGCCTGACGCCTCCACTACCCGCCCCCCCGACCCCGCTTCAAACTCCACACGGTTTTCTCACAAAGAGAACGTCTCCAGAATCGTCCACCGACCAGCCACCAGTTCCCCGGGGAGCTGCTGCGAGCCCATAACCTGGCTGGCTTCCTCCACCTTCCCTCTCCCGCGCCATCCATATCATCACCCAGCCCTGATGATTTTCTCCCCCAAGTAGCCCCCCAAATCCATCGTGGTGAGAGTGTGGGCCCTGCTGTGAGGTTCTGTGAGTTCAAACCCCAGTTCTTCCATTTACCAGCTCTGCAGTCTTAAGCAAGTTACTTACTCCCCTGGTTGCCCAGTTTCCTTACCAGCAAAATGGAAATAGAGCGCTTGCCTCAAGCACCGACCTGAAGATCGAGTGAGTTACTGTGTGTAAATGTTGACAAGGGTGCCCAGACCTTCAGGAGGCGCAGTAAATAGTAGCTCCAATGTCTGCCTCCTCCACCGCTGCCTCCTCTCCACTGTTGCTACCCAAGTGTGGTCGCTGTCTTATCTGGATTATTGTCATATGTTCCCTGCGGGTCCTTCTACTTTCATTTTTACTCCCCCCCCCTCCTTTCATTCTCTACACTAAAGCTGGAGGGGCCTTTGAAAATGCAAATCTAGAAGCACATGGCTGGATCAGTTGGTAGAGCATGTGTGACTCTTGATCTTGGGGTTGTGAGTTTGAGCCCCATGTTGGGTGTTGAGATTAAAAATAAAATCTTTAAAAAACAAAATAAAATGCAAATCTAACCATTTACTCCCCAGGTTGGAATCTTCCAGTGGCAGTTATATGGCTCTTGCAATCATAACCTTCCAGGCTCCAAGTGAACTGGCCAGCCCCTGTCTCCCCGAGAGCCCTCCGTTGCTGTTCTCCCCTCTCTCTGCTCCAGCTGCACTGGCCCTCTTGGTCCTCAACTGCACCAGCCCCCTGCTGCCCCAAAGCTCCGGCACCTGTTGTCCTTTCTGTCTGAGATGCTCTCTGTCCCACTTCTTGCCTGGCTCACTCCTTAGCAAGCCCGGTGTCATTTCCTAAGGAAAACCTTGCCCCCTAGACCATGTCATGCCCTCCCATAATAACCGTCTCTCAAAGAAGCTCACATTTCCACTCCATAGCCCTTATCACAATTAGGGTTCCTTTGTCAATGCTCAAAAGAGTTGGGATTTGAACCCTGAGAGTCTCACACAGCAGGGCCCACACTCCCACCACGATGGATTCGGGGGCTGCTTCGGAGAAAATCATCAGGGCTGGGTGATGATATGGATGGCGCAGAAGAGGGAATGTTAGGAAGCCGGCCAGGTTACGGGCGCGAGCAGCTCGCTGGGTGGTGGGAACATTCCCCTCAGATAATTCTGAAGGAGGGGTGGGTTCGTGAGAACACCTCATGGAGTGTCAAGTGGCTGGGGTGCAGCGATGTTCAGTGTCAGTCCTCTGCCCACCCGACTGTAAGAAACACCAAGGCAGGGGCACGTTCTTCCTTCCGACTGCTATATCCCAGCACCCAGCATGGCGCCTCAGTTGGAATAGGGACGCGATTGTTGAATAAGTGAACTTAAAGTGACCAGGCGCTCATAACGTTGGTCATTGCTAATTTCGCTAGATTCTGGGTTTTCATTTTTGTCAAGTCATAGAACTGCTTCTGAATCAGGTGTCTGTCAGTCTAACTCCCTATGAATAACCAACCAGGACGGGATCGCTGAAGCCAGCTGATGAATGCGGCTGCATTATTTATGCCCAGAACAGGAGGGCTGTAAGGGCATCCACACCAGTACAGAGAGTCCTTGCTGGCTGAAAGGGGCATCTGTGCCTTTCAAACAATGGAAATTAGATTAATAAGAGAATAAAAGCAATTATACTAAGATAAATCCAAATACAGCACAGCAACAAAGGATTATGTCACAGCACATTTATTTATCTTTTATATGCAGGTTGGGGATTAAGAATCATGTTGCATGAAGCAAGGGACAGGCAGAAGTTCGTGAGTAATGTTCAATATCTGCGGGACATGCAGCATAAGGTGGACTCTGAGTATCAGGTAACTGCAAAAAAACTAGAATCATCTTCCACCTTCCTTATAGTAATTATGTGAGAATTCAGGATACAGTCTGAGTACATGATAAGCAGTAATCACTTTCTAAAATCCAAAACCCATCACTTCCTAGATGTGTGACTATGGAAAGCCACTTGACCTCTCTGTGTTTCCTCATCCTTAAAATGGGGTTAATAACAGTACCTACTTTGGGGTGCCTGGGTGGCTCAGTCAGTTAAGCATCTGACTCCTGATTTCAGCTCAGGTCATGATCTCAGGGTTGTGAGATCGAGCCCTGCGTCGGGCTCTGTGCTAGGCCTGGAGTCTGCCTAGGATTCTCTCTCTCCCTCTCCCTCTGCCCCTCCCACCCTGTCTAAAAAAAAAATAAAATAAATAATAATAGCACCCACTTCATAATATTGTCACGAAAACAAAATAACACTTGAAAAGTACTCAGCACAGAGCTTGGCACACAAACCTTGTCAATGAATGACATGAAGGCTTAAGCTTGATAAGCCAGCTATCTAGAACAAAACCCTTAAAGAGTTAATGGGGTTGACCTACCATTTATAAAATAACATGCCTTTCCACTGTCATCCCACCAGAAGAAAGGTGGTTAACACATTCTCCAATAAGCTAACTATTCGTCACCCTAGTTACAGTGTTTACATGCAAAAACAAAACAGACAGGGAGCCGGAGGAGTCGTGATGTAATTACCCAGAGCTAGCACAGGACAAACTTGCCAGCCTGGGCGTGAGATTCTGGGAGCAGTGAGAAAGTGTCGCCCAGCCTGCTGGCCAGAGGTCAACCCTTGCCAATCAAAGAGGCATGTCCTCAGCTTCAGGTAAGGATTGAAAAGTACTCCTTCCTTAAGGAAAACACAGAACTGTTGCTACCAGATTTTTCTCCTTCTTAGCAATTTCAAATATAACCAAACCTCCTGGGTCACCAAGGAAACCAGACGGATCTCGGTAACCTGATTTCACCTGTATAGCACAGCTTAGCTGTGGGGCTGGAAACAGAGTCAGCAACTTCCTCCCACAACTTGCCAACCCACACACGAGACTGTAAAATTGAGGGAATTTCTGGAAAATGAATAAGAACGTAAATACCTGAACTGGTCACACTGGGAATCCATCTGCTTTTCACCAAGACGCCTCTGCCACCTGACCTTCATTAAGAAATGCTTGTTTGAAATTGTCTCCAGAACAAGCATATAAGAAAATCAATCTTATTATTTGATGATCTCTGCTGGAGAAAATCACACAACTGTGTGGACTAAAGTCACTGGGGCTTTATTTTTCCGGTTTCATTGGACTTTCAACACTGTCCTTATTAATAAGGATACTTTCAACACTATCCTTATAAATAACAATACTTTATCAAGTGCATACAATGTCCTAAACGAAGTCCCTTCTCTCCCAGCATTCTTATTCTGGAATTGAGAAACAAACAATACACAAAACTAAATAAATATGTAAGATAGTTTTGATTACTCATAAATATAAGGAGGCAAACAGAGGTAACCAGCTGGGGGGGTGATGCTTCCTTACACAGTTAGGGAAGGCTCTTTGGGGAAATAACATTTGAGTGTAGAGGTAAAAGATGGGGAAGAGCTGGCCAGAGCATCCTGAGCAGAAGGAGAGCAAGTGCAAAGGCCCTGAGGCAGGAACTAACTTGGAGCCGTGGAAGAAACAAAAGAAGGCCAGAGTGGCTGAAACACATTGATCAAGGGAGAATGTGGCACATGACAAGGTTAAGAGAGGTAAATGGACCAGGCCGTGTCGAATCTCTCAGGACAAAGTTTGGTGTTTGGAGTTTATTCTTAGGGAGAATTATTGGGATGATTTTAAGCGGGGGAGTGGCATGATCTGACTTACAGTGTTTAAAGATCACTCTTGCTGCTTGCTGTATGGCGAAAGGAAGGAAAGGGACTAGAGAAGCAGCAGAAAAACTTGGTAAGGAAACTGTGACAGAAATTTAGGAGAGAAATGATGGTGGCTCAGACCCAGGGGGTAGGAGTGGAGGTGGTGAGAAGTGGCCCAACCCAGGAAACAGGAGAACTGACATCATGCCGGTATATGGAGAGGCGGAGTGAGGGAGAGAAAGGAGTGAAGGTTGACTCACATCGACATGCTTACTCGTCCATCAGCTCCCTCTGTCATCGTCGGTTTTCAACTTTCCTACTTTTCTCAGACCTGCAATCCCCACACTTTCAACAAAGAACTTCTCTTCCTGTTTTATACACACAGGAAACAAAGCAAAGGACCCAAGGCCATCAGGTGGGAAGCCTTGCCACTCCTCCCCTTCCATTCCAGGCTACACACCCATCCAGCCCTCAAGTCCGAAGGGGGAAGCAACACTTTCCCGGCCAGCACCTGGCCGGAGCTCTTGGCCCACACCCTGCTGTGTCCAGCCTCTCTCCATCCAGGGACTTGTCATCTGTATCTTTGACATTTCCTTCCTTCTAATTGGCTCAGCCTACAAACATGCTCAAGTCCCTCCTATACTGAGAACAAAAGAACAAAGCTGCAGGACACGCGGTCCTTCTCTAGCCATAGCCCTGGCACTGTCCCCAACCTGCTACATTTCTATCTCTACTGCCCCCCCAATCCCGTTCATTCCTAACCCACTGCAGCCTGGCTGCCCCCTTCCCTCCCCTGAAGTTATTCTAAGGTCGGTAGCCAAATTCAAGGGACATCTTTTTAGTCTTTGTTTTCTGAAGCTTTATCTACATTTGACACTATTACTCCTTCCTTCTCAAAACATTACTCCTTTGGCTTTCTGACAACACACTCTGCTGATTTTCCTTCTGTTTCTCTCACATTCATCTCCCTGCCCCACAAATGTTAATTCCCCGGTTTCCAACAGCCTAGCTTTCTTCCAACTCACAAGGTCTCTGTGACCCATCTCCTCCCTCCCATGTTTTTAGCCATCACTTGTAGACTAATAACCTGTAATACTGAGTCTCCCCAAAGTGTCACGATCACACGCACGCCTGCATGTGGCACATTTCCATCTGGCTGTCGCAGAGGCACCTCGGCATGTCCACGCCCTGCAATCCTCCTCTGTCTGTAAGTCTTGCCCGACTCCTTCCTCTCCCTCACCACCCGTATCCCACCTGTTACCAAGTCCTGCCACCACTATTTAAAAGCTCTTGAACTGGTGCCTTCCTTTCATCCCACTGCCACCACCCTGGTCCCCACCTCCATGGTTTCTTTCCAAGATCATTACAATGTCCTTATTACCATTCTCCATGCCTCCAACCTTGGCATCCTTCAGACTGCTTTTTTGAAATCTATCTAAAATGTGAACTTGACAGTGCAGTTGGAATGCATGAAACCCTGGAGTTCCTTCCCCCCACGTAGAGGCAGGTCCAAGACTCAAGAACCACAACCAGAGCATCCTAAATCTTCACTGCTTCTCTGACCTCCCCTTCCCCCTTCTTTACTTTCTTGACAAGGGTGGTAGAGACTGCAGTTTGAATTTAGAACTAAATGAAATCTCTGTACTCCCACCACGCCCTTCTTTTAAAACCCACTTTATTGGGGCGCCTGGGTGACTCAGTCGGTTAAGCATCTGCCTTTGGCTCAGGTCATGATCCCAGGGTCCTGGGATCGAGTCCTGCTCAGCAGGAAGTCTGCTTCTCCCTCTGCTTATTGTTCCCCCTGTTTGTGCTCTCTCTCCCTCTCTCTCTGACAAATAAATATTTAAAAAACCCCACTTCATTGAGGTATAATTCACATATCATAAAATTCACCTGTTTTAAGTGTATAATTTAATGACTTGCAGTAAATTTACCAAATCTGTAGCCAAATCATCATCCAGCTTTAGAACATTTCCATCACTTCAATACCAAAGCGCCCTTTTATACCTCTTTCACGTTGCTTATGAAATTGTATTGAAATTGTCTTCTGGGTGACTTCCCCTCAATCTGGACCACAGCTTCTTATGGGCAGGGATGGAGACATACTCTTCTATGTCAAACTGAATGCCCTGCCTTTGATGTGAGGCACCATTACCTAACTTGACCACCAACTCTTTTTATCAGTCTTAGATTCAGCTGACTTATGACTATTTCTCAAGGTCAAGTCCACCCTCATTGAGCATTTTCAAAACCACTCACCACAAAGTCTGCAAAAAATAAATATGGTTGTCTTTAATATGTTCTGAGTATTGTTGAATTAAATATATAGCAACCCACAGAAACGACTTCGAAGGGAACAGTGGTGAGCTATTTGTGTGATTTAGTCTCTCCCTTGACTTGTTCCAGAAAGGATTTAAAGTAGGGGTTTAAGAATCATTCGCATGACCTTAATAACCCCTCAAAAACTTGGTCCATATATGACCTGTGTGTATCTAGATAATTTACTAAGGTAGACTTTGCATCGGGTCGATATCGAATCCCTGGCTCATCAATGAATCAAGGAATCCCAGCTTTCACTCCCAGGGCAGCAACCTGGCTGCACACTAGGGACTCCCCATTTCAGAGTGTACAAATAGTGTAAGACCTAATAACTAGACAGAACTCCTAAATCATATACATTTGCCACAGATTCCTGCCTGTGTTTCACTTGCCTTTAATGAACTGGCTCAAATTGAAGCCCTTACAAACTTCCTGTGTACACTATTCCTGTGACATCCTAAAATACGCTAAGGGTTGGTGCGTACCAAATTAGCAGTGCCTTTACAGGTCTGTGTGCCGGCACCAGGAGAGGTGGCTTAAACCCACCCTGAGTTATTTTGATGCTGCTCCTTTCGGTGGTTGGGTGGGACCCTTTTGAAAAAACAAGAGGAAATAAACATCTATTTGGCATATTACATGCTATTTCAGAATCTGGTAGCTAGTACATAATTACATGCCATCTCAGGATTTGGCTCTGTTTCTTCAAGGGTGTTCATGCTGCATAGATTTGTTCCCCCCTTCCTTCTTTGGGTCAAACGTGTTTATGTAACTTGAGGCAGAATTTAGCCATTAATGTCTACCGAGAGCTGGAGAGAAAGATTACACTTGGCATTTCAGAATGATAGTCCGTAATCTATCAAATGTGTTCAGATGGGTTTCATTTCCTGTCATTTATTTCATCCTGATCTTTCAAGGACTGAGCAAACAACTGAACATGATGCTATGAACTTGTTCAAGGACATGATAGGTGACAGTGCCAGGTGGCAAGGGGCTTGGGGACCGTCCACTCAGGGGGTTGAGGGAGTAGAGAAAATTCAGCTTCCTCTCCCATGGGAGCCTGGGGGGGAAGGTTCTCTGCTCTGCTCACCTCTGAGGTACATGCTTCTGTCCTCTCCACAGACAGAATAGGAAAAGAAACTCATTTGAGGGGAATAGCATGTCAAATTGTTCTTACACCTCTGATTCCTTAACATCTTAAAACTAATGAACTTGAATAATGCCACCAATGATAATTAAACCCCCCAAGTCTGGGTTACGCATGTTAGATCGTAAGAACAGAGAAGTACCAACCGAAGCAGTGGCAAGTCCCACTTCTCAAAATGCTTGGAGGTTGGAGCGACAATAACCTTGGTGGAGGCCACCATGCTCGAGAGGCAGAGATGCCCCGTGGTCACGGGGTTTTTCATACTGGAACCAGGAGGCCGGGAAAGTCTTCCTATGGCTGGTGGCTTCTTAAGGCCTCTGGAGCCTGGATGAGGACTTGAAGGCGGGACTGATAATCAAATAAACTTAAGAAACTGAGCCTCCCACCCCCCATTACCCCCCACCCCCCGGTGGATTCAGAAAGCTGCAACACTGAGGAAAAAGTGCCTTATGAGGTACCCTGACTGACTGAGGGCAGGATCTCCTCAGTTGTCTGGCGGGGGAACTGCAGGCCTAGGAAATAGACCGCTGCCTCCAGGGCACAAAAACAAGGATGAAGCTCAGGCCCGGACAGAAAGATTCTTTCTTCTTCCCTGACCAGGATCCGAGTCATGCGATTTGGCAAAGGCTGGCTTTAGAAATAGAAGTAAACCAAGCAATGGGATCAGAAACAACAATTAAAGCCTAATGATGATAATGATGGTGATGAGGGTGATGAGGGTGATGATGGTGGTGATGAGTGCCTTTCACTGAACACTCGCCAGGAGCCAGTCACTCTGCCCAGCGTCCTGCCAACAGGGCCCCAGGCTCCCCGGCAATCTGGCGGCACCAGGCATCTCCCTCTTTCAGATGAGGGAAGCAAGAATCAATGGAGTTAGTCAGGCTGCCCAAGGTTATGTTGCGAGAAAGTGGCAGAGCTGGGGCTTGTCATGTTTACCCGTATTGAGTTACAGTGAGTCACAGAACCCACGTCATCCGCCACAGGCATATATGCACATTCTGTGTTCTGCCCCCACATTGGGAGCTTGTGCTCTGGAGGCAGCCTGACTGCGTGCCGATAGAGGGATGGGCTGGGAGGGGGGGTTGTGGGGGCAGCGCCAGAGGAGGAGTGAAGGAGGAAGCCCCCCACCCAGCTCAAGGAGGAAATGAGTTACCTGAAGCCTTCCATTTTCAGACCGCCCTCAGCCAGTTCCGTCACATGAACAGAAACTTATTTATAGCAATCTAGCTCCAGACATGTGGAACTGAAAAGGGAATATTTTTAAAGTTCCAGGGGAAGGGGAGCCCCCGGTGATCATGAGTTACACGTCAATTCCTCCTTGCCAGCCTATGGACTTCATACTCTGCCCTGTTGCTCCAGGACCCCCACTGTGGAAACATCAGCATCAAAAATGGCACAAAAAAAAAAAAAAAAAAATCGTTCATTTTCAAATAATAAGAAAACTAGCCCCCGGGGAACGTGGGGCAGTTACGGCTCCTGTCTTGCTATTTCTAGGACTGGAAGTCTGGACTTGCCTCTCTGTCCCTGTGTTCCTTCAACTGGGCAAAGCTATCACTTCAAGAGGACTGATGTTTGATTTACACAGAAAGATTGCTGCTTGGCTGTATCAAGATAAAAATTATGTACCCTGTCACCGGTTTGCTCTCGGACTCCTCTATGAGAGGAGGCATAAAGGAACCAGAGGGGAAAAATTTTTTTTTCGACACTGCAAACCATTCTACTCCGCCTCCCCTTTTGGTAAAGAAATATTTAAGTTGCATGCATTCTTGGAGAGAATTTTCAAAAAACACTCAACCCACAAGAATTCTGTTCATCCCACAAAATCTGCCTTGGTCCTGCGTGCATTTGCTAACACTGTCCTCCACTTTGAGCCTATCAGCATTTGCTGCTTGCGCCTGCAATCCCAGTTGGGTAGGATAACACAGACATCTGCCGCTCCAGGAAACAACACTCCGAGCCAGGGCTCCTCCCAAACGGGCTCCAATCTGAAGTCATTGGAAAAGGAATGAAAAAGGAGAGGCCCATCTTTACTTGAACGTCATTAAACTCTCTGGCTAACTCTCTTCAGGTTTACTTTGGTTTATTTTCATACTCGATGTTTAACTTATTTATCATAGTTACTGTCCACTACTTTTGGGGGTTTTTTTGCTCAAATTATTTATTAAAACAGACACTGCAGGGCACCTGGGTGGCTCAGTTGGTTGAGCGTCTGACTCTTGATTTCGGCACAGGTCATGACCTCAGGGTCTTGGGATCGAGCCCCAGGTCGGACTCCACGCTCAGTGGGGAGTCTGCTTGGGATTCTCTCTCCCTCTGCCCCTCCACCCCCACCTCAAATAATTAAAAAAAAAAAAAAACACTGCCCACGATTTATTAAAATGGCTTGCTATCTATATAGCATAGTTTTTGAAAGTAAGATTAACAGTGAAACAGGAAAAAAGGGGGGGCAACAATTTTGGATTGCTCTCCCTTTCCAAATAAGGCAGGGTGGAACCATACTTTTCGACAGGATTCCACTTGCTGCAGGTACCACCTGGCCGCTGTGCATAAGCCCTGAGGCCAGGGCTTCACCAGCAATATGGTTGAAAGCACAGTGTAACCAGCTCGCTGTTCCCAATTCCAAGTGGTAAATGTTTTGTTAATATCAGGTCATTTCTATTTTTAACCATGTAGCATAATATTAGGCTTTCCCAGAGGTGTGAAATTCTGGCAAGTCCTTCCACATCAAGGAAGGAGATGCATTTTCTAACAAAGGGGAAAAATGCAGAAGGAATCTTTCCTTTCTCAACGCAGCCAGGAAGGGGAGATGTCAGGCCCTGTTTAGAAACAGTATTGTTGGTCTTTACATTGCATTTCTTTACCATGACAGTGGATAATTTGGCTCTAGCAGCGCAAAGGTGAATTCGGGCACTGAATCTATAGAAATGCTCCAAGAAGTTTTACTATTTTAAACTATTTAAAATATCAGTTGAAACCCCCATAGCACATGATGTCCTTGGGGTTTTTTTCTGTTCTGATCCTGGAGAAGAAATATATTGGTACTAGATTTTCTCTTAATTTTCTTTGTTTTTTAAACAACGGAAAATTTTTTTTTGTTGGTTATTTTTATTTATTTTTTATTGTTTTGCATTTGGGGACTGATATTTCCCTCTGAAACAACAATGCAATTCAGCGAACATTAAACGCTAGATGCTGGGGGATTCAAAAGATAAGAGGTGGTCCTTACCCTGAGGGTTCTCACTGATCAGCAGGAGATACAGGCTCAAAACAACTAAATTGTACAACAGTTTTAAAAAATTGCATAATTCAAGCTGCATCTGTATAAAGGACCAATTAATTTGGCCTGGGGAAGAGAAGCAAGGCAAGGAAAGAGATGCCACGTGAGCTGGATCTGAATAGATCTGCAGGATTTGCCAGCCTATGAACATCCCATGAAAGGCATTCCGAGGGGAAGGCAGCGCACGTGCTAAAGCTCTCACGTAGGAAAAGTCTTCCCCTGGAACCAGGTGTGATCCAAGAGGCCGGAGTAGAGTGGTGATAGAATCAAGGCAGAAGGGGAAGCTACTACTGTGCATCAGGTACTTCCTGCACTAAGCAGGCAATTGTTGGGGAAATACTTGTCGAAACACCTCTTGGTATGTTGATTTTAACTTATTAAAGCAGTGGCTACTATTTTTGACCTGGCATTTTGGGCAAAGGGAAGAGAGAACGATGCCTGGCTGAGTGTCCTCACACTTGGTAAAGGTGTTGATGAGCCCTCGGAGATGGACGTTATATATTTCATGCTCCTCATGATAGGAATTAAGCAAAAAGTTATAATCAAAGCTCGTTGCACACCTAAGCTAAGGAAACCATTTTTTATTCTGCAGGCTTGTCTGAGACGACAGGAATACGGAAGAGACCCAAATGAGAAGAAACGAGATCAATTCTGGGGGCCAGAGACAAATTTGGAGAGATCCCGGTTTTCAAGTGGGTCATCTTCCAAACAGGTACTTAGAACTCTGGGAGATATCCTCCTTCTGCTTCTGCTGGTGTGTGGGGGTGTGGGGGTGTGGGGGTGTGTGTGCGCGCGCGCACGCGCGTGTGCTTGTGTGCACACACGCGTCACTTAGGAAAAAGCCAACTCAGAAAGGAGGCGTTAGAAACCCTAAATGTCAGGACAGGGAGATGCAAGGGCAAGAGCTCTCATCCTGGGTACTGTCCAGGCGGCTTCTTTGCTGTGCAACTATATCCCTCTTCACGCCAGTTGGGCCTCGATCTTCTTTCCCGATGGGCCTGATAGAGACTGTCCCCGAGGCACCATCCAAATCAGAAACACTACAGCTCTTTCACTTCAAGAGTTGAGGCTAAGATGAATAAGTCAACCAGAGAAAGACAATCGTCGTCTGGTTTCGCTCATGTATGGAACATAAGGAATAGCACAGAGGACCACAGCGGCAGGGAGAGAAAACAGAAAGGGAAGAAATCAGAGAGGGAGACGGAAATCGGGGAGGGGGGGGGTGGTAACCAGGTGACGGGCATTAAGGAAGGCACGTGATGGGATGAACACTGGGTGTTAAATGCAACTAATGAATCATCGAACGTTACATCAAAAACTCATGGTGTATTATATGTTGGTTAATTGAATTTAAAATTTAAAAAAATGGAAAAAAAAAAAGACTCGAGGCACTGGGCCTTCTAAAGGACAGCATCATCCATCTATACACCTGCATCAGTGTCTACCTGATCTGTCCATATAACCACAGCCTCATGATACAGATATGAAGATATGTCACATATGTGTATGGGCTTATAGTCTAACCCACTGCATTGCTTAATCCTGTTTTTAAATAGAGTAAAATGTAGTAATAACTGCATCCTGTAATAACTAGAAATTGGTCAAATGTTTTTGTCTGGATGATAATAAAAGAGAGTAAGATCAATATGATAGTGATATGATGATGATAATAGTTGTAGTTACCATTATCTGAGTGCTTACAATGTTCCAGCACTGTGCTAAGCGTTTTATACATATTAGCTTATTTAATTCTCATAAATCTCTATGTATTTATCTCATTTTACAGAGGAGAAACCGAGCCTTAGAAAAGATAAGAAACTTGACCCAAGCCTTCATGCCAGTGTGTGGTGGAGTCAGGGTTCCTTTCCGAGCAGTCTAACCCAGGGAGGGTGCTCTGAACCACTGAACTATATGATCATATTTCATGTTTAAGATCTTATCTGAGTACGAATTTTACTTATCCTGTGTAAGCACTAAATACCACAAGCTGCATTCAACACCGTTTGTTAGCATGGTGAATTGATTTAAGATGAGTAATATGCCTTTTATGAATTCTTATTTAATATTTTATGCCTGCAATATACTCCAGAGGATGGACTCTCTCTTTCTGTCAGTGGCGCGGATCCCCAAGATAGATCCTGGATACCTGATATCAATCAAGTTCTCGTTGGGATTTCTCCTTTAATCTGGGATGCTCACACTGTGGTTATTTAATGTTCAAAGGATACTTTAAAAACATCAATGATTGATGTTTATGGATGTAGATGTATCCCTGGGTGAGATCTATACTCCCTATTAAGGAACATGAAATCACACTATAAAATATTCCACCTAGAGTCTGAAGGGGAAAGAGACTCTCTTACAATACTGGCACCATCGAGAAGAACACATCGCCTGGGTCTTTTCCTGTTAGTCAAAGATGAAATAGAATGCCTGCTGCTGATTAAACTTAGGGAGTGAGATTAATCCAAAAAATTAAATCTAGTTTCGCTACAACAACACATTTTTAGCATTAAGAAAAATTCTCATTTTTTTTTCTTTTTGCATGCAGGAACAAAACTCAAGGACAGATAAAAAATGTAATGTAAGTCAAACAGTAGCACGTAGCAATCTTCCTAGACTGGTAAACAAACGGGCAGCTGGGTTCTTGTACTTTCACGCAAAGACTCACGTGCATAACCATGGCCATTTCATATGGCAATACTAGCACATTCAGGATATTCTAGGACTTGAAGTTTCATGCTCCTCTCCACAAACTTTGGGGGACAGGCTGTTGACAGATTTCTGTAGTTTTCTTCTTTATGCTATAAAAATTATTCATTCTTTAAATCATCATTGCAAAATACTCAGACTGCGTCTAAAAAAGGATATGGGTGTACATATAAAAGTAATGATGAAATAAGGACAAAAATATGTGGTCAGATGCACAAAACTGGCCATTTCCAAAGTACAAGAAAAGGATTTTTCATGTTTGCCCTCTGTCTCTGTACCTCAGTTTGCCAGAGAACCCAAAACAACATGACTTACATAATCTCAATTTTTTTCCAGGTAATGATATCCCAAGGGTTCGGGCCTTGATTAGACAAGTGCCTTCAAGGTCACATCTTCTGTATCAAGAAGAGTGAAAAACCAGAATTTTCCACAGTGAAATTCACCTCTGCTTTGCTCTCTGTATTACTGATATTCTTTGGGGGATACTGGAGGATTTGCCTCTGGATACAAAAGCACAGGAAGGCTGGCGGGGGCGGGGGTGAAAATGTCACTGAATGCATCACTCATCAGTCATCTGACTTGTGTGTTTGTAATGTTGATCCCCGCCCCCCTGCTCAGTCCTTCAACTTTTGCTTCATACGAATGAAACCAGAGATCCCTTATGAGATAAACCAGATCAGGAACTCTTCAGCCCCCAGGATCATGGGTTGGTTTGGAGCGTTCTCTTCTCAGGTTTGGGCCCCCGCCCAAATGTCTCTGAAAATCTGGTGGTTCTTAAACCCTTACAGTATGGGGTGCCTGGGTCGCTCAGTCGGTTAAGCGTCTGCCTTCAGCTCAGGTCATGATCCCAGGGTCCTGGAATCAAGCCCTGAATCGGGCTCCCTGCTCAGCAGGAAGCCTGCTTCTCCCTCTTCCACTTCCCCTGCTTGCGTTCCCTCTCTCGCTGTGTCTCTGTCAAATAAATAAAATCTTTAAAAAAAAAAACAAAAAACCCTTACAGTATGGGCCTGCCCCGCTATATTTCGAATCCTGAGGGAATACAGAACTTATCAAACCTCTTTTTATAGGATCCTCAGCGCCAGGGAGGTCCTGGAGCCAGTCTCCCAGAGGAAGCTCTAAGAGTGCTGCCACCTGCCAAAGGAGAACGCAGGACAGACCAGTCCCAGTTTGCAGAGCTCAGTGGGTTGAATGCCACATCAGGCACTACAGGTGCAAAAGATAACTGGTCAATGAGAAAAGAGCAGGAGAAAGGTACAGTTCAATGTGCAGGGGTAAACCTAACCAAAGCCCTCCTCCATAGGTAAACATTCCCCCTACATAATTCCCTTCTAGAGACTCCTGTGGCTGAAAACTCTCCGAGGAAAGCATTGCCTCTGATTTGTAAAGGAGAGTTCATTCCGACTGAGCGGGCAGTGTGTGAGTGGATTGCTTAATCCACAGGACGCTTTCCACTGCACTCACTGAGTGAAGCGCACCACCACCAAATTCTGATGCTTGTATTGCAGTTTCCGCCTCTTGTTCCTTCCTTGACCCAGTCTCAGATGATCACAATTCTGATGAACCTGGAATTAGAGACATTTACCATCCAGTAATAGATCCAGTACCAAGCTATCATATCCAGACACCTGCCTGGAGGGGGCAGATCCCCAAACGCACAGGTAACACAGCAGCCACTCCACGATGCACCATGACCTCTCTACTACCTGTGGCTTTAACTGTACCTTAGGCAGAGGCTGGGTTACACCTAAATCCAAGATAAAGCCATAACCATCAAGCTCATGCTGAGATGTTCTTAAAGCGGCACCTCCTAAATACATTTAAGTCAGTGGTGTGGCAAAGTAGAAAGAACACTTACCATCAAGAGCCATCTCTGTCCCTCATCACAGTGTGAATTCAGACAAACCACTTCTAAGCACTTCAATTTCCCATCAAGGAGATACTTATTATCAATGCTTATCTCGTGGGATCAATGCGAGAACAAGAGACTCTTAGGTTCATACTAACATTAGATTACATTATAAATTGCCTTGGCGTCCGGCTAGTCTTACAAACGGTGCTCTAGGAGCTATCAGTGGCAGAGCAGGTTCTGAGGCTTCTAGAATACCTTCTTGCGCCTCAGCCCAATCCCAAACCATATTTCTAAAAGCCATTTTAATTTTAAAAGGCAACTTAATTTTAGACCCTTTTCAAAGTTACATACAACCATGTTAACTGTTTCATCAGAGTAGAATAAATAGGGAAATACACAGCAGCTCCATCTAATCAACTAGGAGTTGGATGATTAGTAGACTAAAAAGCAAAGCAGTCTCTTGAAATGAGCAGGAAACCGTGTCCCCGGGATAACTGCTGGCCTAGAGGAGCCTGCTGTAACTGACAGGATATTTCGCCCTCCAAACCTTCACAGAGAAGAAGCAGGAGCCCCGATTACCCCAGAGAAAATGATTAGCCCAGGACTTGGGGGTGGGGGGGAGCAGCAACGTTCTATGAAGAGGGGCGTCATGAGCTTTTCTCATCTTCTAGCCTCGCTGAAGGGGACACTGTTCCAAATGCACAGACCTCAAGGACTTAGGACATGTTGTCACTGCATTTACTTCATCAGCAAAGAAGGCAGAGACCAAGAGTACCGTTTGCCCTGCTGATAACAGGATTATTGTCCTTCACCATCAGCAACCGGCAACTAAAGATTTAGATTCCGTGTTACAAGGACCCAACGTTACATTGGGAAGGAGGCAGTAAACCTGACACCAGCAGCAACTGGCTCGTCCCCAGGCCTGGCTCAGTGGGATGTTAACCGGTGAGATCACCTGAACCTCCCAGAAAACACAGTAAGCTTAAGTGTGAAGGTGATTACCCAACATAAACATTTTAAATTGTTTTGTTCATGATGATCTGCACAAACTTTGGAGGTTGAAATAAAAAAAAAAGCCTCTTCAAGTGACCTGCAGTGGCTTAAAAAGTCAGAATATCCATCTATACATGAGGGCAGCAGAAGTCTAGAACTGTGCTGTCCAATAAAGTGGCCACTAGCCATGTGTGGCTATTTACCTTTACCTTTAAATTAATTAAAAGAAAATTGTAAACCCAGTTACTTGGTCTCGCTAGCCACATTTCACATGCTCAGTAGCCACATGTGTCCCATGGCTGCCATACTGGATCACAAAAATATAGGACATTTCCACCACTGCAGAAAGTTCTATGGGACAGCGCTGCTCCAGATTGCAGTCAAGTTCAAAAAACAAGAGCCCCTGGGCCAGGAACAGGTTTTGTTTCCCAGAAAGTGACCCTGCATAATGCACAATACAGTGTTTTGCATACTGCAGCTCCTTGCAAATGTTAGCTCTCTGACGATGGTGCAGCTGTCCAAAAAGGCTGGCTCGATTTGCATTTTGTGTTTTCTGAGACCTCGGTATATTTGCATGCCTCCTTTCATTACCTATTTATTCAGCTTATCCTGCCTGTGAAACCTTCAGCTTCTCCCCTTTCAAACGGCTCCCATTAATCTGTCAATGTCAACCTACCAACACCCTTACCGGTGTCATGAAAGCAGCCAGGGCTTAGCACAGGGCATAAGCGTTCCATGACTCACACTTTTAATTTTCCCTAACTTCTGCTTGTCCGTTCTCGGATTCCTTGAGGGTCTGGCCTCCCTTCTTTCTGGCTCCAGGCCCGTGTGTGGATGAGGCAGGTCACACACGCACACACTGGTTCTACCTGCCAAAAGGCCCCACCCTGGGAGGCTGTGAGTCATCGCTAGCACCTGGTATGGTGTTTGTCATAGCCGCCCTCTTGACTGTAGCTCGGATTCTGCACCCTCGAGGTGTACCTGAGTAATCCCGCAGCTCTGCACACGACATCTCGAGCTCCAAATGTACGTCACAGAGAGGGAATGTGCAGCCCACGGTTTGACAAGTGCAGATCTGTGGGAATTCTCATTTGTTTTCCATTTTAGCTGTTGATCTGTTCACCATGGCGTGTCCCACAAGCGCCTCCGACTCAAGATGCTGACTGTATCATCTGTTTCCCTCAAAATGGTTCCTCTTCCTGAATTTATTTCTGCCCAAGTCACAATTCCAGGAATTATCTTGGGTTCCTTCTCCTGCTCCTTCTCACACTTCATGGCAATCAGACACCAAAGCCAGACCGTCTTGTCTCCTTCCTCGTGAATCTGTCCAACAGCACACCCCTCTGCAGGGCCATCTTTTTGGGCCTGGCCTTTTTTGGCCTTCCTATAACACCCTCTGGGCTCAAGTCCACCTTGGGATACATCTTCCTATCTTCCTCCTCCCTTCGGCTGGAAGCTACTTCAGAGTGGGTGCTGTTTATTGTCATACTTCCAATGCCCACCACCTAATAGGAGCTCCATGAATGTGTGATGGCTGACAGTTACAAGAATGTTTTAGGAATGCACACATGCTGAAGTCCTAGTGATATAGCCGTAACAGCCAAAATAAGAATCCTCATCATGAACGAGAAAAAACAGGAGATGCTGTTCCTTGGAGCAGTGAATGTTCCCTGATGTTGCTTAAGAGGCTAGTAGTTTAGTGAGGCTGCCGAGGTGCGATGGCCGGTTTGGGCTTGAAGACAAGTCAGGTACAATCAACCACTTGGAAACCTCCATGCTGGTGTTGACCAGAGAGTGACTAGAGAAACAGAGCCTTCTTTCCCACGGCATACCCCTCTGCGAATGGACAGATGGCTTCTTCAAAGCCCTGGCTAAGTTCCTTTTGTCACAGACCAACAAGAACACAAGGACATAAGAGAGTCTGGGTTGAAGCTCTCTGTGGACGGAGGAAACTCAGAATGGCCCAAAGTTGGCCCGGGACTCAGTTGTACTTTATAACAGAAGTCATCTTGTTATAAAAACATCATTTAATGTTCCACCAGAGAACTCACCAGACTAAACCAGAGACTTCTTTTATGATTAGATTATAGATTAATTGGAATACCTGGCGAGCATGCCCCTCTGTGGGCAAGCCAGGGTGCCGGAGGTCTTCAGCAGGACTGATGGAGCATACAAACGCTAACTGTATGTTGGGCAAAGCCAGCAGCGAGCGCTTCATTTCTCCTTCATTTCTGTGCTTTGTCTGAGTTCCACTAGGTAATTTAAAAATAGGCCATGGCAGTAAAATGGGGCAACTGTCAGTTCAAATTGCAGCTGTTTCCAGAATGTTGTCCTGCCTTTTTTAACAGATAAGCAAGACAGCCTCAAGTCAATCCTTCCACTGGGGTGATTCTGCCACGTGGCCGGGTGACACAAACCCCAATTGTTATCCCAGCTCAGTGAAACTGTCAATGCCAAGAATCGGTGGCCTCTGACCCAGAGAGTTCCTTGTGTTAATTGGACTCAGAAGCTCCGAAAGTGCATGGGAGAAGATCATAATAAAGTAGCTTTTTTTCCCATCTTATGTAATGCTATGTGTTTCAGTTTACTACATTTTATTAAAATTCCCTCCCTTAAAAAAAGTGGCCCTAATTATTTTTTAAACGCAAAAAGCTTGTTAAAAACCAATTAAAATTCCAGCTATCAAAATTTTAAGTTTTTTCAGTTGCAAGATATTATTTGGGTGCATATCTGCATTAAACATGATTTATAACATACAGCATTTCATCCTAAAATTTTCTTTGGTATTGCTTTTATACTGCTTTATTCACTAAAGAATTTTGAACTGCTTGCATCCAAGACACGGTGCTAGGTGCCATGGGGACAGGGTACTAAATAAACCATGCCCCCACCCTTGGGTTGTTCACAGTGCTGGCTACATAAGATGTCGCACAAACGCGTGCAGTTCAAGACAGCATCGGATGAGTGTAAGAAAAAGGCAAAAGGAACCCTGGAGAAGCTTCAGAGAGGATGCAGACTTTCCCCTGGATCTTAAGGCACGACAGGATTCGGGAAGCTGGAAGTGGGGGTGGGGAGCCGAGGTAGGTGGAAGGAACAGCCCAAGTCGAAGAGATACGGGCACTCTTGGGCAAGGGTGAGCTGTCCCGTCTTCCTGTGGCATGGGGCATGTACATCAGACTTCTTTTCAGAGCTCCTGTCCCTGGAGGGCACCGATCATATCCCTCCCACACCCTTTCTTTAAGATCAGGAGACAGGAGGCTGCCCTTCTCGCTCCCAGACCACTGCTCCTCAGGCTCTGATGGGAATACGGGTGCACTAAGGCTTGCGCTGTTTTATTCCACCATCCCTCCCTGACCATCATCCCTATTGTCTCCTGGCCATTCTCGCTCAGTGAGGACTCTGGCAGTGGCTGGCTCTCTGTTCACCCATCTTCTGGTCTCCTGCCATAATCCTGGCTGACTTTGGCACCCACCTGGACGATCAGGCCACACCCTGTCTTCTCAGTTCCGGATGCATCTTAAGTGTCCCCCTCCGTGCCACTCTGCCACCACCTCCCCGCCCCAGCCCACCCCCCGACAACAGCACATCCTGGATTGCAACACCAACCGAAAGTTCTCCATCTCCAAAATCCACTGATCACACCAGACTTCCAGCTCTCCTGATCATCCCTTTTTACTATGACATCTCTTCCAGCTCTTGGGAACCTCTGGTCCATTGGCCCTTAGCTCTCTCGTGGGCCCCCTTACTGACTTTCCCTTCCTAAGCAGCCTAGATTCTGTGCTTAATCCTCTTAATAAGGGGAGGTGGCTCAGTCGGTTGAGCATCCAACTCTTGATCTCAGCTCAGGTCTTGATCTCACGGTCATGAGTTTAAGCCCGGCTTTGGGCTCCATGCTGTGCATGGAGTCTACTTTTTAACAAAAGTCCCCTTAATAATTCCCTTGCCCTTTGTCTTTTTTTCTCATCTCTCTGGCAAAATCCCAGCCATCCGTGGTCTCTGGGTCTCTATCCAGGTCCCTGGCAACTGCTGGAGAAAAATCACTCAAATGTGAGACATGGTGACCACTGAAAGATCACAGCGACCAACCTCCTGGAACGTCTCAGTGCTGCCCAGTTTCCCTGCTCAACTCTCTCTTCCTCTCTCGAACCTCCTTCCCTTTGCCGTCTTCAGTCCCTCCTCTCTTCCACCCCACACCTAGTGGTCCTCAGATGGAAGCTTCCTCAGCGCTCTGCTGCCCCGCCCGCCCACTCCCTTCGCTTCCTCAGCGCTCTGCTGCCCCGCCCACCCATTCCCTTCGCTTCCTCAGCGCTCTGCTGCCCCGCCCGCCCACTCCCCTCCTTACGCGCCACCCTTCCCTGGGTCCCACTCGTTACAGGCCTCTCCGCCTCACCTCAAGACGCCTGCTCCTTGCTGTCCTCCGGGCCTTTATCCATCCAGCTCCCTTCCCCGCCTGCATCTCCAGCTGTCCCTGAGCCTTCCCATCAGCATCTAATCATGATCCAAGGTCTCCTTACCAAAAAAACCCAAAAATACAAAAAAAAAACAAAAAAACAGTTCCTTGGTCCCACACCCCATCCACTTGTTTCTTCTCTTTCACAAAGTTCTCAAAAGAATTATTTACACTGACTGACTCCATTTCCCCACCTCCCACTCACTCCTCAACCCACTCCAGTCTGGCTTCCATGCCCGTCATTCCACCGAAATGGCACTTTGTCAAATGACTTCCACATCCCTAAACGCGGCAGGTCTTTCAGTCCTCGCCATGCTTGACTTGCCCTCTCGTCAGCGTCGACTGGCTTCCCGCCTGACTCGGTCCCTCTTGAAATGCCGCGTCCCTGAGCTCCTACAAAGCCACCTTCTCCTCCAGGGCTCCTCCCCGTCTCCTCCTCCTCCACTCAGGCTCCGAGCCCAGGATTCCTCGAGGCTCGATTCTCTTCTCACTCCACACCTGGGGGGTTCATCCTTGTTTTGTATCACACACCTCTGGGACAGTAGGGGTGAACTCTCTAGATCCTCTTCTCAGAACATTTTCACCAAATGCATAAAATAATAATACATGGGGCTTCAAAGGAAACCACGTTTATCAAAATAGTCATCAAAATATTTTTAGAAATCTGTGATTCAGTAATATATGTGCTTCTTTATTAATACGTTAAATAACAAGCGATGGGCGTGAAGGAGATTTTGAGACATCTGTAACAAATTTAATGCAATGTGAAAATATCTGTGATTGCTATTGGTGACAAAGTGGCAGATACTGCTGACACTACCGTGATTCACTGCCTACGTCCAGAAATGAAAGCCATGCTTAGATTGCAGTTGGAGGTTAGTGGAATTTCCCATTCAAGTTCATGACCCGCCCCCAAGAAGTCCTGCTCCATAAATTCCCCTTAGGTCACCTCAAGATGTTAACTGCCAATGAGTCCCAGATCTCCATATCCAACCCAGAACTCACTTGTAATCTCCATGTCTGAATATTCAACTGTTTACTCATTAGATCTACTTGGAAGCCTCCACAGGCCTAATGCTAGAGTCCCCAACCCGGCCCTTCACGCTTCCTTTTGTGCGGCATCACCAGAATCTGGCACTCTCTCCTCCTCACACTCATATTCAATTCAGTCTCCAAGTCCTTCCCATTTTACTTCCCCAAGTTTTTTAATCTGTGTGCTTCCCTTCTATTGCCTAGTTAGGTTACTGCGGAGACCTCCTAGCCAGTCTTTACTTCTACTCCTGCCCCTAAATCCCTCTTTCCTTACCACAGGTGGAGTGATAGTGACGAGTGGAACCCTGGCCCACTTCAACCCCTTCCGTGGCTTTCTGTGACTTTCAGAATGGAAACCAAAACCCATCATGGAGCCAGCAACGCCCTGCTGGTTCTGGCCTTCTGTGCTGTTCCATCCACACTGGCTTTGGGTCCTCCTACGTGCCAGGCCACCTCTTGCTAAGGAGTCTTTGTACATGCTGTTCCCTCTTCTTACAACACGCACCCTACCTTCCCACTATGCCTCAGATGTCAGCCCAGGTCACTTCCTCAGGGAGGTTTTTCCAAACTGCCCCATCCCCCCAAACCAGATTCGGGCCCTTCTGCCCTATATTCTATGGCTGTCCAGATGCTTTTTTTTTTTTTTAATTTAGAACATGTAATTTTACATTTCTTTAATGATTATTTGATTAAATGGCCTACCTTCCTACCTGGACTGTAAGCTCTGTAAGAGCCAAGTCTTTGTTTTACTCATCATTTCCGTATCCCATCGTATGTGGCTATATTGCGTTTTCCATGGAGAATCACCTGTTAGTATAAACTTATGGGCATCCTAAAGCACCAATTTTAAGAGACATTTCTCTTAAAATTTATTTCACATTGACTTTCCTATATTGATCATTGATCTCTCATTGTTACCAGATGGTATCATGAAGGAAATATTTTAAATCTAATGAAATGTTTATTGTGGGCCATAAAAAGAAAACTGGCAGTGTTCCCACCAAGTACCTAGTTTATCCCGGCAGCCCGGCAATATCTATATCTACTGCTCCATTTCCTCCCGGTGTTTTACTCTGAGAGCTTCAAAACATATAGAAGAGTTGACAGGACTGTGTAGTGAATATCCATATACCCACCACCCAGAGTCTACAGTTGTTGACATTTTGCTATATCTGCTTTATCGCATATCGATCTATCCATCCACTGATCCACCTTGTATTTTGGTGCATTTCAAAGCCAGTTGCAGACATCAGTCCTCTGCCTCCCCCGCCCGAAACACTTCAGCATGTACATCACTAACTAACACTGAGTATTTGTTTATGGCTTCTGTGGTTTTGATTATTCATATTTTCTTCCAGTTTTTGTTTTAGAGGTAGAAATTACCTCCAGTGAATTGTACAAATTTTAACAGTAATAGTTAATGAGTTTTGACAAATGCATGTAACCATGTAACCCAAACCCCCAACAAGTTTTTATCACCCCATGAAGATTCCTTATGCCCCTTTCTAGCCAATTCTTGTGCCTGTCCCCTCTCAGAGGCGGCTGCTATTCTGTTTTCCCCATAAATTAGTTTTGCCTTTTCTTGTTCCATTTTTTAAAAAAGATTTATTTGAGAGAGCGCGAGCAGGCAGTGGGAGGAGGGAGAGAGAGTCTTAAGCAGACTGCACTGAGAGCAGAGCCCAACTCAGGGCTTGATCTCAAGACCCTGAGATCATGACCTGAGCCAAAACCAAGAGTTAGATGCATAACAGACTACACCACCCAGGACCCCTCTTGTTCCATTTTTTTAAATGGTTTTGAGTTCAACTTTTAAGTCATCTCAGACCCTTTTTAGAAATAGGTGGAGGGCGCCTGGGTGGCTCAGTTGGTTGAGCAACTGCCTTCGGCTCAGGTCATGATCCTGGAGTCCCGGGATCGAGTCCCGCATCGGGCTCCTGGCTCAGCAGGGAGTCTGCTTCTCCCTCTGACCCTCTTCCCTCTCATGCTCTCTCTCATTCTCTCTCAAATAAATAAAAAAATAAAATCTTAAAAAAAATAGGTGGAATATACTAAGTCGGGTAAGATAAATGAGCCTGTGTAATAATGAAACTAAAATTACATATGAGTTACAAATCAAAATTACAATCTTCTTCCAAAATGACAAAGACTTTTTTAAAAAAGAGAATATATGTAGAAACTGGCATTCTCATACACATCTAGAAATGTAAATGGATACCAATATTTCTAGAGGACAATTTGGGAACAAAAGACCTTAAATCTTTGTGATGCTTTTAATCTACTAATATAAATTCCCACTTTGGGAAACTTGAGATAATTAAAGATGTGTATAAATCTATAAGAATATTCACCATAGCACTATTTATTTTAGCAAAAAGCTGGAAGCAAAGTATATGACCAACAGAAAGAATTATGATAGATCCCTCCAGTAATTGAGGAGTATATTCTGAAGACAAAGAGAACTACCAAAAAAGAATGAACTTTATGTAGTGGGTTTATTCTTAGAGTAATATTTGTATTGTAATTCTGACATTATTTCATGTTTATTACAGACTAAAACACAAAAATATTAAGGAATAAAAGATATTAAATGTAAAATACAAATATAAAATTTTTTAAAGGAAGGGAAAGCTCCATATAGTGTTACATTTTAATTAGAAATATCACTGTGAACTCATGATTTTTTAAATATGTATTTCTAATGAATTCTATTGAAAGGATTTAGGAACAATGCCACACCACTAGCAATGAACGCACCTCGCATATAAGTATTAATTCGTAAGTACCATTTTAACTAAAAGGAACCAGAGCTTCTTGGATTCCAGGTCTGAGGTAAAATACAAGGTGAAGCTAGGATATTTTATTGTACCAGAAAGCAAAGAAGTGCTCAAAAACTCAAGTCAAAAGTCAACTTCAGTGGACTCCCACTCACCAATTTGGTACAATTTGAGTATCAAAGGTTGTGATGAGGTAACTGAGTAAAATATATCCTTGAGACCACAATGATAATAAATTACATACGTAAATAAAAGAGAAAGGGGGATTTCTCCTTTAGAGAAGAATGCCAGCTATTAATTATAGAAGAAATGACAGAATTAGAAAAATCGTTTTGCTACCCCTGTATAATTACCAATCAGGAAAAGTACATCAAAAGACACTAAAATCACTGGGTAAAATGTTGTTTATGAATAGGCTAGTCAGTATCAAAGAATCATCTGTAGATTACCTACTAATTGCAATGGGGGGAAAAATGTAACTTTACACTGAAGAAATCTGATAGTCACCACCTTTCCCTAGAGATCAAGCAGCACTGTGAGGTGCTGATGTGTGATGTTATGAAGGACACCACACCACCTATAGAATATGCATACCAAAAATGGTTAACCTGAATTTTATTATGAGGAAACAATCAAATTCAGAACATAAGACCTATGAGGCTGGGACTCCTCAAAACAGTAAAAAAACACGAAAAAGCAAGAGAGGCAGAAAACCAAAGACTAAAGGGACATAAAAACTGCATGCATGTACTTTGATTGGATCATAGATCAAAACAAACAGCTAAAAAAATTTTTTTTGGACAATTTGAATATGTTCCACATATTAATGTCATGGAACTATTACATTTTCTTAGTTAAGATAAATGGTATTGTGGCTTTGTAGGAGAATGTTTTGATAGGAGATGCATGTTTCAGTATCTAGGGGTGAAGTATCATGAAGTCTAGTTATTTTGAAATTCTTCAGAAAAATAGAGAGAGAGCACACGTGTATGAGAGCATACTCATGCAAACTGACAAGCTAAAGAGTAATGGGTATTATTTGTACTATTCTTTCAACTCCTCTGTAGATTTGACATTCTTCATAATAAGACTGAAAAAACATTAAAAAGGTATCTGTTGATGCAATGTATCATTAAGTGAAACAGTATATATGGTACAATTCTACCTTTTAATCATATTCATACATATGTATTTATAAAAGTGTTAGAGTAATGTCAGCTACTGTGACAAAGGGACCAAAAACGTGATGACTCTGTCAAGACGGAAGTTCAGTTCTTGTGCCTGTGACAGTTCAGGATGAACCAGATCAGCAGGCAGGCAGCTCTCCTCCACCAGGACTTTCAGAGACAGGCTGATAATGGTTCGGTTGTCTTCGACACACGACTTTCAAAGTTGTTACCTTGCAAGTTGAAGTGCGGAGCCAGACACTGAGGCAGAATGCACACATCACTCCCACTCCCACCGGCTGGTGAGACTTTCCTCCTGAGTTCACATCTAGTGGCTGGGGAGACAGAAACCTGCAGTTCAAGGTAGGTGGCCATATCCAGAAGGATTTCAGTGGAAAGCTAGTCGCCTCCAACACAGTCATGAAAAGGGAGTCTTAAAAGAATACAGACCAAGCTATTTGCAGTTTTTATTTCAAGGTTAAGGGGGTTGTGAAGGTTTTGAATTTTTCTTAGGCTTGTCTTGATTTTTCCATTATGAACATGCGTTTCTTTTGTAATGAAGAATTACACTTTATAAAAATAAGCCACTGAAACTACAAAAAGATTATTTCACTGGCAAATCTGCAGAATGCTTTATTTTCCCAGTCTGAAAGAAACCTACGTGTTAATCTTAATACCATGTTAAGAATTTTCTACTCAGACCCACAGTCTCTATCACACTGACTCTCAATCCCTTGCTTGAATCCCAGAGCCACTTCCCCACCATCTGACCCCACCTTGCTATCCAGCTTTTGTTCTCTCCGCTCCTCTCACACTCTCTGCTATGGCCCCTGGCCCTGCTGTCTGAGAATCATGCCCGACTTCTTACTCCATCCATACCCTGGCTCTTGAAATCATTACCTGCCTCATGAACCCTGCCTTGACTTCACATCTTTTTCTGTGAGTTCCTTTGGAATTCATAATTGGTGCCACCCAATTTATTGCTTAATTAAATGTTGTTTTGAATTTTGCTAGTATGGTATAATCTTCTCTCTCCCACGGCAAGGTTTTTGTCTTTAGATTCCTTCATGGTGCCTAGCATGGGGTTGAAGACATAGTTGTTGCAAATGATACTTCTCAACTCCCACATTTTAGACATATTCTTTTGAGTAGGAGGTAATTTTGTAGGTGATCTCCATTTGATGGCCAAATCTTTTATGATCCTCAGATGCTCCTCTCAGCTAAATGGGGAATATGAATTCAAATAAAGAATGGAGGAGAAATATATTGTAGCCACACTACATGTGAGAAATACCCAACTGAGATCAGTCTCAATGTGCTATGAAACACTACACTGGGGACGCCTGGGTGGCTCAGTCGTTGAGCATCTGCCTTCGGCTCAGGTCATGATCCCAGGGTCCTGGGATCGAGCCCCGCATTGGGGTCCCTGCTCAGCGGGAAGCCTGCTTCTCCCTCTCCGCCTGCTACTCCCCCTGCTTGCTGTCAAATAAATAAGTCTTTTAATAAATAAACACTACACTGTAGCATTCAAATTTTTTAAAATGTAACATTTTCTGGCCACATACCACTTCCTTACCCCACTGCCCACCACACAGAACTCTACCCCAGAGAACACCATACATACTTGTCCCCAAAAGCACGAAAATGTGTCCCCACCTGTGTAAACTGACAGTGATTTCCACAACACACAAGGGATCAATTTGCATTACAAGAAATACCTAGCAAGTGTCAGAAAATCTGTCATGTTTGCTATCTCAGTCACTTGCAGCTCTGAGTCTCACCCAGAGGCCATTCCATAGTGAGATGGAGAGTAAGTACAAAGACAACTCTACAGTCCCACATACCCCTCCTTCAGGGAGCAGACCCAGTGGTCATCATACATTAAGTTAATCACCAAGGCCACTACTGCTTTCAGATCAGTGTCTCAGGCTGAGTCATTCCAACCTGCTAGCATGAGAATCACAGACAGTGGCAGGTTGGCGGGGGGCGGGGTGCCCTTTACCAAAGTCAATGGTACAGACCAGTGCGCAGGATATTTACACATGTGACAGCCCATCTGACTCCAGAAAGCATCTTGTGGCAAAATGGGGAGCAAAGGTTTATTGCTGATCCCACTCTTACCCGGCCCCATCTGGCAGCTGTATCTTCAGGTGGGAGAGACAAATGGGGTTAAGCAGCAATCTGATTCCAGCAGGTGGTACATGAGTCCAAGCAAACAACCCCCCCAAAAAAACAAAACAAAAAACCCCAAAACCCAAAAAAGGTTACTGATCCTTGTTCTTTATTGTTGTTGAAGTTTACGATTCCAGTAAGCTCAAAACTGTCAACATGGGCAGGACTTTGCTGCTCTTAGTTTTTTTCTAGATAAGAGAAAGTTTAGCCTGCTTTGTGACACGGCCAGCACTCCGTGTAGAACACCCTAAATTTATGGTTCTTGAATACACAAAGGGGTCCACCCTATCCAGAATGCTATAAGCTACCCTCAATTCTCTAATGCTGTTTTTGTGTTTGAGGCACAATGTGAATGTGGACTTTGGAGATTTTGAAGATACACATTTGCACCCACAGTCCCTTGGTCACCCTTCCTATGTTGTTACTGTTTGAATGTCTAGAGTTACCATCTTGATCAGTCTTTCATACTCTCATGAAAATGTATTCATTTTGAATGTCATAAACACACGGTCTTTCTCTGGCACCAGACTGACACTACTCTTTGCCTCTTCCCTTTTATTCCCAGCAGGTTGTACCCTGGTCTACACATCATAAGATCTGTTCAGCCCAGCCTTCCATCCCACGACATGTGGCAAAATAGGTTTAGTGTCTCCATTGATCAGAATTCAGTAGCACACGCTGGGGGAGGGAGATACCAGTTGCATACCAGTTGAGAATCAGTTTCCGGGGTCTTGGAAATGAGCCATCAGGCAAGAGTTGGAAAATAAGTTGGTCTTGCCTGTCTCTATTTTAGTCTCCTTGCTCTTCTAACCATCTCTGTTCACTGTCACCCGGCCATTCCAGACTCAACATTGTTAGGTCTCAGGTAAAAAATCTCGTCATTCTCACATCCCTGAGGAAATGCATTTCCACTCCCAATCCTTGGGTCTCCATCTTCCAGGCCTAACTAGAACCATGACGGTGTCACTAAGCCGTTACTCCAGTGCCCAGTGCCACTGCATTCTCTGATGGAAGTGCCTTCCCTTCCTCATGTTGATTCTTTCTCTGAACTTCTGGGAGAACCTAGCCCTGGGCAAGGTAATATCTCTATTAGACCAGAAGAGCAAGTTGGGGATTTTTGGAAAACGTTAAGTACAAATATAATAACGCTCTAAAAAAATGTTAATTTTGACAACTTCTTTTAGTTCTTCTTTAGCTTTATTAGGACTTTCTCATCAAATTACAAATAGAGAACTTAGAATCCTCACAAATACCATGTAGCTTGATTTTTTAAAGTTTTTTTCTAGTTCGTTTCTTTTTAAATGCTTTAGACTTTGATTTTGAAAGACTGAGCCGCTTTTCTTTCCTCAAAGGAAGAGCAATGTGACATTTCAACTTAGGAACATATGGGGGAAGAAATGAAAATTGTCATTACTGTTCAAAATGAGAAGAGGAAAAGAGTTTTAAAATCAACTTTAAATCAAAATAATTATTGTTTGATAATCTCTAAACGTTGTTAAATAGTTTCCATTCGAGACTTGCTGTGTGAAAAAGAAAAAGTACATTTTCTTAAGATGAGATAAATTTCAGCTGACTACTTATAAGACAATCATAAATGATATAGCTTCTGAAAGAAACCAAGAGTCCAGTGTAGGAACCGATCCACCTTCTCTGTTCACATTTGTTCGGATTAGGTGAAAATCCAATAGGATGTTTCACTGGGGGTTTTGCTTTCAACAACAGGTAGTTAATATTCAGTAGCGAGCTAGTTAGCTAGGTAATTGAATGGACAGCTAACCGCAAAAGCCAACATGTGCACGGCACCTACTGCATGCCTGGCATTGTTCTAAATGCTGTAACACATCTTAACTCATTTAATCCTCACAGAACCATCAAAAAATAGACCACTATTGTTCATGCATGAAAAGAATCTGAGATGCAAAGAGATGAACTAAACTATATCACACAGTAAGTCTGTGAAAGGGCCAGGACTTACTCCCAGGAAGTTTTGTTAAAACTACGCTTTGGTGCCGAGTGACTTACTATGACTTGTCCCGCCAAGGACCCTCCTCCCTGGATAATATGACGGGTTTTCCTAAGAGAGAACAGACGGGAATGGCAGAGAACATAAGAGGACATGAATAAAGGCACAGAAAGCTGAAATGATTTGCTTACGATGACTCAGTGAAGCAAGCACATTCTAAGTATTATAGTTCCCGCCATTGTGACTTTAGCTTCCTGCTGACAAAACACCCTCTTTCAGTTGCAATTTCTGGACTCTTTGAAATGATTACCAACCAGAAGTAAGTTTTATGGAACCAGGAACCAGAAAAGGACGTACTCAGAATGCAGGTGCACAATTCCATATGGAATAGGCACTGTCTAGGGGGCCAAACTTTCACCTTCGGTGCTATTAAAGGCTTGAAGTATAATGAGTGGGTGAAGGAAGGATAAATACGGCTTAACACCCACCCAATAAAAAGTCTTGTTATCAACTCACTCCTTCCAGTTCACCACCGTCTGGGACAAGCAAAGAATCCAGCCCTGGCTGAGGGTGATGGACCCACAGTAATGGTGGACACTATTGTTCTTGATACTGTCACTGTGGATATTGGTAGTCTTAGCCCAGAGAATCTTTCCTGCCTTTGCTTTGGTTAGAAATAAAGGGCTGAAGGGGGCGCCTGGGTGGCTCAGTCAGTGAAGCATCTGCCTTCAGTTCAGGTCCTGATCTCAAGGTCCTGGGGTTGAGCTCTGCATCGGGCTTCCTCCTCAGCAAGGAGGCTGCTTCTCCCTCTCCCTCTGCCTGTCTCCCCAGCTTGTGTGCTCTTGCACTCTCTCCCTCTCTGAAATAAAATCTTTAAAAAAAAAGGGGGGGGGGAAGAAAGGGCTGAAGAACAGACCCCTGTATGAGCAGGGTTCTCCACACACTAATGTCAGGTGTTTGTGTTGGGCAATTAAAGCCCACATTTCCTTCTCTGAAAACAGCCTGTCTCATGCTCAGATATGACCTAATGCTTCATCTTTGACATGTCACAATCATTTTCAAGGATTTCTATTAAATTCCAGAATCAAAAAGGTAAATGGAGAACTGATTTGTTAAGTCCTTTCTTTTCCCTGTCCCTTTATATTTGTTTTCTGAAATGACAGAGAGAAACAATAATTATTTGTTTGAAGGCTGTATCCAGACTCTAAATTACAAAATAGGACTTATAATCTTAGAGGATAATGATCTGTCCACCAGTCTTCTTTGCAGAAGACTGACAAGTAGGGGACTTTTTTTAGAATTCAGTTTGTCTTACATTGCGCCCAATAATTCAGAGCTACTCAGAGTATTTTCCTGAGTCAGGAGCCTTGAAATGAAAATGCCACAACTGTCAGCAAGAATGATGAGTGAGATCAATACAAACTGCCACAGTTGGGGAGGGGAGGAGGGGCGTTAACGTAGCACTCTTGTCTGCAAAAGACTGCATCTTCAGAGGATGTTCCAATACTGGACTAATGGGCCTGTAAAAAAACTGAGTGACCCTCTCCCCCGGGAGGTTTTGGGGTTTTGTTTGTTGCAAAGTGTTTCACAAATCATAACACCAGGACCTAAAACTTTAAGGCAGGGGGGCACCTGGGTGGCTCAGTTGGTTGAGTGTCTGGCTCTTGGTTTCAGCTCAGGTCATGAGCCCAGGGTCCTGGGATCAAACCCTGCTTGGGGCTCCGCACTCAGTGGGGACTCTACTTGAGGATTCTCTCCTCCCTCCTCCACCCTTCCCAACAATAAATCAATCTTTAAAAAAAAAAAACCTAAAAAATCATAATGCAAGACTTAACTCCCCTCTCATGACCAGGTTTCCCATACCCATTTACACTGCTTTTATTATTTCTTTGGTGGGCGTAGTTGTGGCAAAGTATATAAAACTATCGAATGTCTGGATAATTTCGGTTGTGTTGGCAAGGCTATGCCGAGCTACTCTGACACTGCAGGAATCATGATTTGGCTGTGCACAGATTTATACTGACTTCTTTACAGAGGACTGACAAGTAGGAGACTTTTAAAAAGATTAGTCTGTCTTAGGTCGCACCCAATAATTCAGAATATTAAACTGAGGTCCCATTTTTTCAGTCCCAACACACTATCTAAATTTCCTTTTCATTGTTAAGTATATGATTACCATAAAGACCATTTTTCCTCACCCACCCCCCAAAGCAGCTCAAATAACAAAAGCAAGAAGTTTAAGGGCATTGTTTCTCCTGCTTTCATATGTAGCCTTTTAACATGAGCTGTTTGGGTTTATGCAAGGGTCAGAAATGCATTCTTTTCATAATGTTCTACAAGACAGACTCATAGAAGTGCCTTCTTTTTATATTGTTCTACAAAATAGACTTATTAACTTTGCTATTATTTCTAACTGATGCTTCTAAATGGATACAGTCCATCAAAGTCTCTCTGGTAAAAGGGCAAATTACACGTGGCAGGAAGCTCCAGTGTTAGTGCTTAAGGGGCCCACGCATTCAGCTCCCCTCTCCTCCACATAGCTAAGATGACCTACTTGGCCACTGATACTCAGACACCTTTCATTTTTCGTAGAGTTCTGGTGAGGAGGATCCTCAAGCCGAACCAAGACCATCCACTAAGAGTTCTGCGGTTAAGTGTGATTCCAAACTTCCAGCAATTGACCAAACATCAGTCAAACAGAAGCATAAAAGTACCACGACTCCAAGGAAAGTGGAGAAGGCAGGCCCCAGCAAACCCTCTTCAGGTGAGTGGCTGAGTTACTGAAACACAAAATCTAAAATCCCAGTATTATAGGTAATGACAACAGTCAGACTGGTGGTATTGGTTACACCTAGGGTTCTCCAAGGGGTGAATTCAGGCTCTGGAGGGTCCAATGATCTTATGCAAATGGTAAAATTCATTTTGGGGTAGAAGAGCAGGTCAAGGAGGTGCGAATTATGTAGAGTAACTGTTCCCACTGCCCACATTTCTGACCAATCACTGGCTTTGTGTGGCACTTGCCTAGAATTGGCATTTTTTCATCTTCTTCACCCTTGGGGGGGGGGGGGGGAATAAAGGCATTTGGCCCCAGGTATCAAATTTTATGACTCAAGTGAGAGCATGAAGACAAGCTTCCAAAAGCATCTGAATGCCATAATTTATAGCCAAGAAACAGAGTAATAAAGTCCTCCAGTTCTGGGGTTGTCCTCTCAGGGAGAAAAGGGGCTTGATAAATCCTCCCTTTTGTGCAATTTGGTAAATAATTCACTCTTTAGCTGCCTTTGAAGCGGAGACCAGTCCTCTGCTTGAGGCAGGAGTTATTTAATAGTATCCAGAAAGAGGATAAATTCAAGTGAAAGCGTAGAGTCCCTCGGGCTCATCCCCATCAAAGCCAACATATGGAGGACAAACTGGATTCCTCCGGAACGGACTTCGAAGTTGGGGTAACTAGGCAGAAAGGTCTGCCTTCTGCTTGCAGTAGAATGGAAACAATCCAAATTAACTGCCGAGGAATTTGTAAATAGTGTGCAATTCATTTAAATACAAATCACAACTACTTTCTAATCCTAAATAGCTCTTGTCATGCAACCACCCGTCCAGTAATGCATTTTTAGAAAATGGCAGCTTTCCCTCAGATTAACCACCCACATTTTGTTGCTTTAATGAAGTTAAAAAAAAAACCAAATTGACTTCTGAAATGATGTCCTTCCAAGCAAAGCCCGAACTCTCTTTCCTTATTTAATCAGGGGAAAGTATCATCAATAGTTAACAATTTCTCATTTTGAAGATTTTTAGTAGGAAGTATGTTTTTAATTCAGCTGTTTAAGAATGGAATAGAGCAGATAAGATCATTCCCCAAATATTTCAAAATACATGTTGTAATTTATTGAATTGGGGATGTTTTTAAGAGAAAAAATTGAATTTAAATTCAAATAATGCAATTCCATTCACTCAATATAATTTCTAGCCTTCTTACTAAAACTGGGTAGCTATTCGCATAGGCTGCTTTGTCATCTGTGGACAAAAATCATTAAGATGTACAGTTGAGGCCCACGAGATGATTTTGGTCTGTGTGATTAATACAGATGCTTTTCTGACTGAGCAAACTCCATATGGAACTTACAACACTGACAAAAGGAAGAATTAATTCACTTTACATTCTATAAAACATCACGTTTGAAGAATTACTAGCCTGGAAAACACCAAGGTTTAGGCAAGAGAGCCAAGTTGGCAGAAAGATATCTATTTCATCAAATGAGGGATGTTACTTGTAGTAAAAGCTTTTAAAAAGCACCGGCTTTATCGTCCTATAAGGACCCTAGACCATGTCCAAGATCCATGCGGGCAGGAGCTGGACTGGGCCCCGGCTGTCCAGCGAGGCTAGCAGTCCTGGTGACTGATGCCAGTTGCCACAGAAGCCGAAGCAATTGTGCAGCAAACCGCGTTCGCGAAGCTGGCCAAAAGCAAAGCGTTGGTGTGTTGAGATCCACTCATTTTACATGTGTAGATGCACCCTCAGAGTTCCTTAATTAGCACAGTGAAATGAGAGCCCAGAGACATGGTGAGAATTTAAGCGGAGTCTTTTCAGGAAAATTCTAGTTGAGTGGCGCTAGCAGCTCAGGGGGGAAAAAAAATCAAACGAATACCCTGCTGTTGGAGAAAAAGAAGATTTGGGACCTGAATTATCTGGACACGTTGATCCAGTCTACCAGGTAAATTCACAGGTTCTTGCTTTTCTTCACCTCTGCAGAAAAATATTTTCCTAAAGCTTTCTGGGGGTAATCCAAAGTCGGCAGTGAATCACCAAAACTCTTCCCATTTCAGAACTGGGATTCTGTGCAGAATTGAAGCATCAAACCCAGTGAAATCCCTTTGCAACATCTGTGTGATAGGCTAACCTTCCCCCACTGAGCTTTGCTAGACTTTTCCTGAATACAATAATATAGCTGGGAAATGTGGCCTGCCTTACATGCAAATCTGTGTAATGATAACCCATGACATAAAGGAGGTTTTCCTTATATCTATGGGAACTACCATCTAGAATTTAGGCTATTTACAATATAGAACCAATGGTGCCCTCTACAAATAGATTTATAACTGAGAAGGTGTCAGATTTTCATTGGTCTTCACACTCTATTAGAAGGAATTCACGCATTTTAAATTAAGTTCATCTCTTCCACGGAACTGTTGCTAAGTGAGCTGGCTTGTGATTCTCCATGCTATCTCCCTCCGTGTAGTGTTGAGCAAGTGCTTTAGAGTCAAGATGCTTGGATTAGCATCTGGGCCCCATTTCTTATTTGCTGTGTGGCTTTTGGGCGAGTGACTTCTCTGTGCCTCAGCTTCCTCATCTGTAAAGTGGGGGGTGAAAACAGATCCTACCTGCTGGGACTGCTGTAAAGATTCAATGACAAAACGCATCCTCAGCCATTAGAACTGTGCCCGATACCATAAGCACTTGGTAAATTACAGCATTATGATCTCTAGGATGTGAGAACTGTATTCACGAGAGAATGAACTAGAAAACCCTTGTTTTCTGTCTTAATGTTGTCCCCCCTCCCCACAATCTTTTTTCCCCTTTACCAAAAATCAAAGTTGTATTTTTAAAATCCTGATATAAATGCAGGTACAGACACTTTTACTACACCCTGAATTTCCAAAGCACAACACAAAAGGGGAAAAAAATGAATAATCAGAAAGCATTCACCAAGCCAGAGATTTGCTTTATCTCCAAAAAGACTTGGAAAATTCAGGCAGTGAGTCAAGACCCAGCTGTGTCTGATGTGCAATGGATTCAGAAATCCTATTTCATGATCAAGGTGAACACAGATACAGGGTGGGAGAGAAGCCTAGCAGAGTTACATATTCTTACTTCAGAATTCTGTCTGGATCCGTGAGAAGCAGAGCAGTCTGCAGGCCCAGCGAATGCTGGGGGACAGAGAAGCGAAGGGAGCTACCGTGGCCTCCAACTCCTGGACTCCTGCCCGCATCCAAGACTCCACCCAGCCCTAGCCTGACTTGTAAAGGAGCCACCTCTCCTTTCCAGAACCCGCAGAGGCATCCAAAGGCCACTGTGCTGTGGGGTTCCGGCGCCTGGAGCCCTGCAGACCTCTCTGCCTCAGTGCCAGGCACACGGGAAATGAGTGTGCCCTCTCCTGTCACCTAGAGCTTGGGCACCGTCTCCTAGTTATGTGCCAGGAAAACGGATCTGGATGGAGTCATGGAGCCTGCTTCCAAAACCTTGCCCTTTAAAACAAAGCCAAGTGTTCTGAAATTATCCTCACTTATTACTGAGTTCAATGTTAGTCATTACCAGATTCACATTTGTAGGAGTAGCAAAACCTATTCAGCTTAATAATGGCTTATTGTGAAGATGTATTCTTGTAAAGCTAAGAAACAGCAGTGAATTCAAATTTAAAAAGATAAACATCTAACATAACTATGGTCTTTTTTGAGTTGGGAAATATTTATTTGAATGGTAGCCTGGAAGAGAAATTTGAGGCAAATTCCAAATCTTCAAACCTTACCTTGCAAATAAATCCTGTTGAAGATTTTCTCAAAAGGCCAAGATTAATGAATTTCCAGGCATGTCCACTGGTGTCCCAACAACTGTCCAAGCCATCTGCCCAAGTTAGAAAACAACCAACATAAGTGAATGCTCCCACTTTTATAGAATCAATTCTCATTTATGGTAATGCTCCTGAGACCAGTGGGGCTCAGGGACGTCACAGAGTCCAGAATTTGAAGTCCTGGTTCAGAATCCTCCTGGTCTATCACTTTATAGCCCTATAAATGTGAGCTGGCAACTTCTCTGAACTCAGTTTCCTTATCAGTAAAATCGAGTTTATTACCTATTTCACCAGGTAGACAGGAAGATTAAAATCTTGGGGAGAGCCTAAGCCTTACGTAAAGGTCAGTCCCCAATTCTCCCTCTGCTTATGAAGCCTACTCCTGCCACCACCTGCTGCTCCAGGGTTGGCATCTTTTTATAAGCCGCTCAACCAAAGCCATTTTGAGATATGAGAGGTTATAACTTTATTATAAAAAATTTTAGGGGCGCCTGGCTGGCTCAGTCAGAAGATCCATGCAACTCTTGATCTTCGGGTCATGAGTTCAAGCCCCAGGCTGGATGTAGAGAATACATAAATAAGTAAATAATAAACTTAAAAAATGTTAACTATCTGATTATCAATGAGGTCATCCACTTATCCGGTACCTTTGGGATGTTAGCAAATCCATCCAGTCGGCCCTGCTGTCCCAAGGAGGAGGATACCAGGATGCATTAATTTCCTCATCTATCACCCATCCATTCTGCACTTTAGCATTCTGCTCACTACATGCTTACCTGCCAGGCGCTGCGTGGGTACTGGGGACACCGAAATGATAAACAAACAGGACCTGCCCTCCAGGGGCTCACAGCTTAGTGGGAGGACAGGGCACCAACATGTCCCTACAAAGGTAAGTTCCACGAGCTTGTAGGCAGGGACAAGTGGGGTGAAATTCCTAAAGGACGGGAGATGTAACCAGGGGGAAAGGCAAGAATGATGTGCTCCACAGGAGGTATGAAGTATGCAAAGCATGGAGGAGAGACAAAGAAGAGGGGGAAAGACAGACACACATCGAAGAATGGCAAGTCGCCTAGGGCGTTGGGCCTTGGAGCGTCCCCAGACTAGAGGCTTCACTTGAGAGCTTGTTAGAAATGCAGAACCTCAGGTCCCAGCCCAGATTTACTGAACCTGAACTTGCCTTTAATAAGATCTCTGGGATATTTGTATGCACATTTGAATCTGAGAAACTCTGCTTTAGGAAGTGTAGAGTATAAAGCAGACACCCTACAAGTAGGCAAGGGCCAGGTGCCCAAGGGCCTTGAATGTCAAGCAAAAGGCACTGAAGCCTCAGCCAGGGAGGGGATCTAAGTGGGAAGCGATGCAATCCAACTGGCATTTTAAAAAGCAGACTGTAGCATGGAAAGAGGGCTGGTGGAAGGTGAGGGCCGTCTGACAGGCTGAGACACCAGGCAAACTGTAGGTGCAGTGCAGCCAGAAACAAGAAGGGCTGGGCCGGGAGTAAAAGCAGAGGGGACGGGGGAACGACTGGGCTTGAGGATGTTCAAGGAAGTACACCTGGCGGAACTTGGTGACCCCTGAGTGTGAGGATAAGGAAAAAGGAGGAACTAAAGAGAAGCTGGAGTTCTGGCCTGGAAAACTAGGCCAGTGAAGGATGCCTTTGCCAAGGCTGAGAAAGCAAGAAGAGAGTGGGCCCCATTCCGTGAGTGTTGTCTCTGAGGGGCAGGCAGGCTGCCCAGAAGGAAACACTAGGAAGCACCTAAGGATCCAGGTCTGTGGCTCAGCAGAGAGCTCCTGGCCGCCAGCAGGAATCCAAGGGCCTGGAGTGCAAGGGGGCTGAAAAGTGTCTTCCCAGACAGTGTGTGGAGCAAGCAGATATGATGTGGAGAAGGAGAGAAGGACAAGACAACCGCAGAGAAACAATGTGAAAAGTAGGAGCTGCTCCAGGAGCCTAGGGAGACATTTGGGAATGAAGGAACAGATAATCACGTCAAATCCTACACAGGATACAGTAAGGACTGAACGCCCCCCCCCCCAATTATACTGGAGGTAATGGTTTTCAACTGGATGGTTCGAATAATGGCATTTTGGAATTGGAACTGATTTTCAGCTGCACTCTTTCCCAAATTTCTCTGATAAGAATCAGCAGAGAATCTCGGCGTCAGAATCTCTCAGAATCGCCAATAAAGCCGCCGGCAAAACCCACGTCTTTAACAAGCACTACAGGTGACTGTCATCGCAGAGGTTTGGACACCCGTCTCAGAGCCTTGCTTCTAGAACTTTAAAGTTGATGAGAGATACCTGGGGTCTTTGATAAGCCGCAGGTTCTGATTCGGTAGGTTTGGGTGGGCCGAGATTCTGCATTTCTAGAAGCTCCCAGGGAACATCTATGCTGGTGGTTGAAGGACCACCCTTGGAGGATCAAGGCTAGAGAAAACACCTGTCTCACTGTGCAGATGAGGAAACAGGTTTCAAGAAGGTAAGCAGTTGATCCAAGGTGACCCAGCTGGTTCGTGGCAGAGCTGAGAGATTTGTCACGCACGAGGGGGTCTCTCTGGATCGTGACTCCATCAGGTGCCCACACTCAGCCTCCAGCAAGGTTGGCAGATTGTGATGTTAGCGAACAAATCATTAACTTCACTTGGACGCCTCCCTCGTCCACCTGCTTCTTCCCTGCCTTGGTCCCTCTCCCTTTCCACGATCCCACCAGGATCTCTCGGCTTCCTTCTCTTTTCCCAAGCCTCCTCTCGGTAGCAGAAAGGCCAGATTAGGGCATGACTGCCACCTCCTCCTGCGGACAGCTGGAGGACTGGTGGGGGGAGAGTCTTACCTAGGTGAGCCCCTGCCAGCCCACCGCTACGTTAGTGCCAGCACAGCTAATTAGACTGGCTGTGGGAGAGGAGAAGGGACCCAGCGCCTCCACGCAGCAACGTGGTGGGGAAAGAACTTTCTTGTGTCTGGCAGGGACGCCAGAGACTACTGGCTGGAAAAGGGTGAGATGATGAGGCCGTGTCCCTCAGTTAACTCTTCGGTGACTCTGAGATCCAAGACTGCTGCCCCTAGGACACCTGGACACACCAGCCCAAAAGAACACTTTTTGAGTTCTGATTCATTCACAGGCTTTTTTATGTCCTTTCCCACCGTGAGTGCTGCTTCCTGACTGCTCTTTTTCTTTTGTGCAGGTGACAGCAGCGAGCACCCCCTGTTCTGTGTTGAATATTCCCCTTACTGTTCCGTCTTTGCTTTCTCCCCCATCCAGCAGCCCAATTCCAATTACTGCTGCCTCCTCCTGCCACTCATGCCACCTGCCTCCCTGGCGGCCCAGGCCCCCTCCCCCCACCTCCCCCCGGGGCCCGTGCCCTCCTTCATGAGCCCGCCGTCCCCGTCCCCGGGGCCCGTGCCCGAGTCCCCGGCCGCCCTGTGCTACTTCCCCGTCTCCTGCCCCACCCCGGCGGAGACCCCTGTGCTGTGCCTGCCGGGCCCCAGGAGGCCCAGTAAAATTTACCTGGTGTGGTAAGTCGCCCTTGGCCAGGCACGCAGCACAGCGCCGTCGGGGAGAGAGGGACGCGAGGCTTCCAGAAGGCAGGTGGACGGAACGGGGGGGGTGGCAGCCGGAGGACGAGGTCACCAACAACTCAGGGGCGGTGAGGTGTGCAGGGGAGCAGGAAGACGAGACAGCCGCTGCCCCTCCTCCCCACCTCCTCGTACGGCCGAGGAGTGAGCAACCAATAAAATCCCGTCATCTCGCGAGACTCCTCCGATTCCTTCACTCCCACGTGGGGGCTCTTCTCTGGCGCCGCGGGCCACGTGACCGGGCGCGAGGCGACGCGCCGCGCAGGTCCCGGGACTGGGCGGGGCGGGGGGGCGCGGTGTCAGGTGCCTCCTGAGGCTCACGCTGGAACCGGAAAGCCCTTCAGAACCGCGCTGAGAGGGGACAAATTAAAGGGTTCAGTCACTGTTTACATTCCCTTTCCTGCCTACTTATTAGGCACCACATTTCCCCAAATCAAAACTCCCACCTCCTGGGCTCCAAAATAAAACATATTTATGGTACATAATTAAGATCTGCTCAGGGAATGTGAGACGACGCACGTTTCCAGCACACCCAAAGCAGCGAATCGACGCGGCCTGTTGTTTGTGACTGTACGGCAAGCTGCCTATCACACCAAGGAAGCACCGGCTCTTGAGATTAAGCTGTAATTCTTCCCACCGTCTAAAGGAAGCGATAAGTTTTAAAAGAAGGCCTCTCTTAGAATCTTGGCACCTCCTAGTCAAGAGGCGGGGAAATGGGCGGGGGGGGGAGGTTTAGGAATTGTAATTTTCTCTGTTTCTTTTCGACTTTGTCAAGAACCGTGTCTGTGTATTGCAAGTGACGTCAAGACCTGAACGATGATCAGGCACATGGAAAGAACATGGACCATTAAGTGGACTTGGTTCTCAGTCAGCAGGGCCTCGTATAAATATAAGATGACTACCTGTCTTTTTCCTTTTCTGGTCAAATTAAGAACTATTCAGTCAACAATTACAGTGTCCCAGCATCATCAAGAGAACTAGGGCAGACACCTTTGATCTAAATAGCCATTGGGTTTCGTTGCTCCTGGAGGCATCACCTTGCTCAGACACTAGAAGAAGTTGCGGTGTAAAGCAAACCAAAATCTCCCCCAAATTCACTGACAGGCTTCAGGGTGTTAAGTTGCGGAAATGAGACTCCTGAGCACAAATCTCTCCCTTCTCTCGAAGGCAAAGGGTCTGTCCTACCCCCCGAAGAGTGTAAATGTATAAATATAACTTGGGTCTTCCTGCAGGTTAATGTATGTCCCATGCCCCAGGGAGGACCATCCTGGAAAGGCCCCAGAGGTCTGAAGTTTGGTTCGATTTGGGTACGGGTAAGGTGATTAGGAACCGGAATCAGGGTCCATACAAGCTATGCAGCCTAGGTCGCCTCATTTGTGACTGCAATTTCAGGTCGTGAAAAAAGAGTATTTTGTTAAGAGTTTGCTTTCCATAGAATCCAAAGGGTATCACAAGGAACAAGTCAACGGTGCAGTCCAATTGGATTACAGTCTTTAAGGTCATGACCAAAATGTCTTACTCATCTTTGTGAACCCTCAAATTATTACATAGCAAAGCACACAGGTATTTGTTGAATGGATTATAATAGGGAGTTGTTATTTGCCTTTTGGATTTTATAGAGGATTGAAGGAGGGGAGTCAGCCAGAACTGCACAGCAATGAAGGCTGCTGAATGGATTTTTCTCAATCCATGAAACCTGCGTAACAAGTTTCTGGTCCAGTCCAGTTCTCTCATGGGAGTGACTTCAGATCCCCAGTTAGTAGTCGTAATAGTAGTAGTAAACTGTTTATGGTAGAAGCTGCGGCTACCATTTAGAGCAACAAATAAACACCTGACACTGAGTGAGGCCGTTTATGTACGTTATCGTGAAACTCGGCAGTAATTCAGCAAGGTAGGAATATTCCCATTTTACAGCCGCAGATACTGAGGTTCAAACGGCCCAAAGTCAGAGGCTCCTGCCCACACTACCAGCTTCACCACCAGACCTATTAAAAACAATCTCTAGGTTTTCAGCTTTATGACTTTAATTTGCTGAAAACTCAGAGACGATATGGTAATTTTTAGAAAGCATTTAAAAGATCTGGTGCTTTGAAGAAAGCATTTTTTTGAACAAGAAGACAGAATAACCTGTTAAATTAAGTCATGTTGGTTGTTTAGCATGAGAAAAAGTTTATTCTACTTTTGGAATCCCCTGTAGTAGCCGGGTAGCTGAATGCATCTTCGGAAATCCTGCAAATCACACTAAGTAATATGACTATGTGTCCTACAGGAGACAAGGCAATATAAGGCTGGCTAAGACAGGATCCTCATCCTTAAGGAGCCTACTGTCCAGTAGGAGAGAAAAGATGCATACCTTAGGCAATGTTAGAATATGCAAATGCTAAAGGTCCTAGGAATCCTGAAAGTTCTGGCCAAAGCAGAGTCAGAGCAGAGACAGGGGCCATAAAACTGGAAACAGACCTAGGAGGACCTCCTGGCTGGGACAGGCTAGGGAAGAAAGGCCCTTGGGGAGGAGGATCACACCCCTGGACTGTGTGAGGGTGTGGAGGGGGCTGGGGGTTGCGGGCATGGGGCTTTGGGCATGTGAAGTTCTGCTGCCTGGCGTGTGAAGGAAATGTGAATATTCTGATGGGATCCCTGCTAGGAATCAAAGTGCAATCCTTGTGCCTAGGACCTCTGGGCCCGAGCCCCAAGCCTTCCCCTTCCCTGGTGCCCCCTCTGTTGCTTCCTCAGTGAGAATTCTGTTGCCTCCTGCCCTGTCATCAGGTGAGGGGCAGGAGGGAGTTGCTGACTGCTGATTACTGGGAGGGATGAGGTCCTAGGTGACTAAGGAGAAACTCTTGGTGCTGAGAAGCTGCCTCCCTCACCTCCTCCGTGCTGGGTCCTATACGGTAAAGCCCCTCCCACTCTCCGTGAGGTCAGGAAACTGTGTCTCATCACCGCCCTACATCCTCTGAAGAATATGTCCTCATTTTCTGGAGAACTCCCTTCTCTCCTTCCTGGTCACCTCTCCAGGCCCCACCAACTCGCCCCACATGAGCCCCCACCACCGGCAGCCCCCTCTTTCTAGCACATCCCCAGTAGAACATAGTCCCCTCTGTCTTGGGGGGCACAGAACCGAGTGCCTCCCCCTCCTGGGGCCCATCAGGAGAAGCAGGTAGTACCCAATCATTGTATTAAACTTGGCTTCATGAGCCGCCCTGGAGAACTTTCATTCATTTCCTGAATCTGGACGAAAACTATTCATGCAATCACAACTTACACTCTGGAACATAAATCCAGTTGTCTTCACGGGCCAAGAATGGCTGCTCTCCCGCACACGACTCAAGGACCTTCCCAGTTTTACCCACGTTGCCTGCTGGCATGGTTATTTGTGAAATTTCTGAACTGTCCAAGAGGGCATGAGCTGGGCAAATTCTCTTGGGAAGATTTAGTTCAGATATTCACAATGTAACTGCCTTTTAAACCCAAGAACTTGCAGAGGGGCGTGGAAAATACCGGAACTCTTGCCCCAAACTCCACAGGCGCTAACGCTTCATACACACACGGAAGAAATGTGAGATTATTCAACCCAATTAGCGACCCAGTTCAAAATGGGAATTAAAAAAAAAATTCATTGGGAACTCGATCTGTGTTAGCATTCCAGCTACCGTCTTCTTGTGAGTTTATCATTCTGGCACAGTGGTGGGTAACACATAACCAAGAAAACAGGTATACTTAATAGCCCAGATGCCTGGAACCTTTCTGGAAGGCCATGTGAGCTGCTAATAAACCACCTGAGGATAGGCAGGAACAAAATAGGCTGTGATTCAACCTTGGAAGAGCAGTTGGGGAGAGGGCCTTTGTATGTCCCAACTGCAGGTTTTGACAGTGTTACCAATATGTCCATCCCAACATCTATGAACTGGAAGCTAGACACTTCTTAGCAAAAGGACACACCCCTTATAGACTCTGCATTACAGGTGTCACACATGCTCATTCATGGTGATAACAACCTTGCAAAGTAGGTATTATTTTCATTTAACAGGTAGGGAAACTGAGGCTTCAAGGGGTGAAGTGATCTGCCCAAGCTCACACAGCTCCAAGGTCCCAGAACCAGGTTCCAGATCCACGTCTTCTCTGACCACCTGGGCCCAGTCTCTTAACTGCCTTCCCCACTGCTGGGCCCTTTGAGTATTCTTTATGCGGAAGCTGTTTCCCTGTAAAAAAAAAAAATAATTATTATTATTGAAAAGCTTTTGTACCTTTCAGCAGCCCAGGCACCACAGATTTTATCAAGGAAGAGGAGGCCAAACCTGGGGAGACTGACAGTCAGCCCAGAAACGCAGAGCCCAAGAGTGCCGGGGGACAGAAGCAGACCGAAGGCACAGGCCCTCAGGGGACCAGGTAAGGACTCGTGGCTCATGCGCCTTGGTCCTCGGAGAGAACTGACTTGCACTGTTACCCCCCCGTATGGTTTTTAGACACTTATGCTTTTATGTGAAGGAGAGTGTACCTTAAAATGAAATGCTTAAAAGGTTTTGAAAACAAACCATTGGATCTAGTTCCTTCTCTGAGAACAGGAAAAGGTAAGGCAGGTGGAGAGTTTTTTCTTTTTTCTCCCATTTATTCCATTAAGCGTGATTGTGCATGGTTTTGAGTGGAGACCAGCAATTTGGCTTCTGGAGAGGGCATCTGGGTGGCAGGTGGTGGGATCAGGGTGGGGAACGAGGGGTGGAGAAGCAGTGTGCAACTCTGGGGATATCTCATCTGGCCCAGGAGGGGTGGGTGCATGGGTGTCTGTGGGTGGCAGACTGCTCACATCTCACAGGGATCTTCTCACCTCCGACCCAGGGTGTCAAGATCTCGGTGTGTAAGAAATAACATCAGAATAAATATATGCTTTATTTCCAAACACTGGTTTAGCGGATACCTCCTCTTTCAGTCCTGAGCATCCAAAGGCCCAAGCCATGCCGCTCCACTGACCACGTTACCCTCCCCTGTGGTGGCAGAAGGAACAGGACCCAAGGAGTCTCCATGGGACTCCAAAGAAAGTGACACTTGACAGCCAACCTTGCCATGGACCTAGTCTTCCCCTTGGAGAAACCACTGAGCGTCCCACTTCCTCACCACCCAATGAATGCAGTAGGCTTTATTTTAACATGTGATCTATGCTTTGGTGGACACCTGTAAATGTAGAACATGATAGTGGCTTGGATGGCTTGGATTAGGGGCAATGAGAGCATATGTGAATCTATAGCGATCAGATTAGACGATGTTAGATCTTAGATTAGATTAGAAGATGTTAGATCTTCTAGTGATCTAACACCTCCTATTGAGAAGGGCAGACCTCCCTTCTAATTCCTCCCAAGTCTTCTTCCAGCCTTGGAGCCTGGGCTGGTCATGTAGACATTCTGGGTTCTGGTTCCCTTGTCTAAAAATCAAGATAATAAAATCTACCTCTCTGCATTGCTATAATAACTAAAGGAAATAATACATTGATGAGCACCTAGCTCTAGTGGGTACAAACTATTGTTAGTTTCTCTCCTGCCACCTCCCCAGTGGCCCTAGTAAGCCCCTGAATATTATCTGAAAGGTGAGGTTCCCCATGCATAGAACGTTCCCAAACCCATGAGGCTCATATAATCCTCCACCTGTTCCCAGAAGACATTTTCTGTTATCCTGAGAGTCACTGAGAATTTGTCCTAATTTTATGGTATATATTCAGTTTTTTCTTATATAAGGATAAGGACTGCTTGTCTTCCCCCAATTTTTTCCTCACTAGTCTCCAATTCTTTCTCTCGCATTCTAAAGTGGTTTGCATAAATTAGAGTAGGAGCCAGATGCTTGAATTGTATCAGGGAGAGATTTGAAGCAAGTGTGACAAAGAAGTAATATATAGAAAGCTCTTACAAATCAATAAGAAAAACATGAATACCTAATAGAAAAATGGGAAGAGGCATAGCAGACAATTTCACAGAAGAAATGCAGGTAGCAAATAAACATTTGAAAAAAACAAAACAAGTTGAATCTAAGTAATACATGTAAATTTGCACAAGATCTATTTGGCCTCCCAAATTGGCTAAGGCTTTTAAAATAGTACTCAATACTGGTAGTGAAATGCGTAGCATTTCCTGGGCACTGGTTGTGTCCTGGTGACACAGCTATGAGAGATGCCTTCATATCCTACCTGTAAGGTATTTGGTACAAACCGGAATTTGGCAACATGTGTGAAGTGTCTTTAGAGGGGTCATATCTTTTGACGTAGCATTCCATGCCCACGAATCTGTTCTCATGAGACACATAGTCAAAGATGTATGAGCAAGGACATTTATCATGGGGTAATTTGTGACAGCAAAAACTGTGAAACAACTTACATACCCAGGAATAGGAGAAGAGTTAAATTATGATACATTTATGTAATGTACTTAATATCCTGCTCTTAAAGAATAATTGAATTTATGGCAGGAAATCATGGTCACAATAAAAAGTTTAGGGAAAGAAAGCAGGACATAATGTTGTATGTACCCTAATATTCCAATTTTGGTTTTTTTTTTTTTTTTTTTAAAGTGTGTCTAGAGAGCTCAGAGTTGTAAATTCAAATGCCTTCAGGGAACAGGCAGATGTGGCAGGAGAAACACATATCCAAGGCTGTGGGGACTGAGGTAAACCAGAACATACAGCCTCCCCCTGAAGGTGGTTGCCTCAGAGTGCAAAGCCTGAGCCAAAGCACTACTGCAGGATGAAAATAGCCTGGGGTTCTTGAGTTGGCAACCCACCTCTAGAATTCCAGAAAAAAAGCAACAGCCCTCTGAGTTTTGGATTTTTTCCTTCTTTTTCATCTTCTTCTGAAAGCTCCAAATTTTCTCCAAATGAATAGCGACTACTTGTATAACCAGAGGAAAACGTTAAAAGTCTATGGCTGTTGGAATATAGGAAGACCACTGGTTGGTCAAGCACATGAAGAAGTCTAGGCCAAAGCCATAGCCTGAGGGCAGACAGATGCTTTTTCCGTCTTCATCTTGTTGCCTCTAGAACATTTGGTCACACCTAGTTGAATTCCCGAATGTGGGAGGCCCTCCCTTCTGAGCTGAAGTCCACACGGGGCCCTAGAGGCATTCGGCAGAATCTGTAGGGCCCGGTCTATGAATAGCACATCCCGGCATACCAAAGGGAGTGTTTAGTCCCAGCCCTGGAGCTATGAAATCTGCTCCCTCTCTGATAGACGTAAGAAATCGGGGTTAAAATAGCATAAATATAGAATGGTGCAGTCGGCCACCTTTAGGGGAAACATGCCAGGAAGGCTGATTGAACCTTTAAAGAGGAAGGCAGTGGTGATGACAAAGAAGAGTGAAGATGCATTCCCTGCAGTAGGTATGCTGGGACCCACAGGAGCCACCCTGCAGCGACACTGGCTTCTGAACGACTGTGGTTCCTGTTGAGTGTCCAGTTCCGTGTTTCAGAAGCTGCCCTAGCTGCTGATTTTGTGTAGGTGTTTCCTGACGCCCAAATTAAATTGGCTCAGGGCAGAGGGGCAGCAGTGTGTTCAGGGACAGACCAGAACATTCAGGTTCCAGCGCTGGTTAGCTAATCTCCGAGGCCCTTCATCAAATTCAAAATGAAAAGTAATCAACCGGAGCCTGCATTTCCAAATCTCCTGTTATCACTTCCCTCCGCCCCTCCCGGCAAAAAAAATTATCAAGAGAATTCAGTTGGTCACATAGAAACATGTGTCACTCAGAACGCGATCCGAACCAGCTCCACTCCTATACGCACACTGCCAGATGCTCAGAGCTTCCTGGAATTGCTGATACATCCCTTACTGGGGTTTCTAAAACCCATGAGGGGCCTGAAAGGAGAGCTTAACTGATTGCTGTTAGAGCTGATGAGTAAAAATGCACACTGCGTCTTCGCTGAGTGTCCTATGCAGTTAACAATAAAAGAGGCTTACAGAGTATTAGGATGTTAGAAACTGGTGCTCCCCGGGAGGCCCTCAATTAAAGTGAGTCAGTATTGACTTGGCCCTTGGCTGGGCCAGATGCTCCAAGGTTTTGCAAATCAAATCCTTGCCTGAGCTAGTACCCACACAGGCCTTCTCGAACCCTCAGAGTCCCGTGCCCTCTATGGGGTGAGTGTCTTCAGAAACTAAACAATAAGGACAGCAGCACCTCATTAGATCCTGCAGGACAGCACAAGGGGGACAGGGCAGGAAGGAACAAGGAAGGGAAATGGAATCAGAGAAGTACTTTCAGGGTCCTATCCACATTGCGAGGGTAAAAAACCCTGAGCAGCACACACATCACAATGGATTAAACAGATTCTCATTTTCACGAGGAAATGGGAAGGCCAGCCAGTTTCTTAAGGGGACACAAGGTAGGGATTAAGAACACATCCCGTAGCATCAGGCAGGCTTGAGTTTGAATGATTGCCCATCACTTACTAGAAATACGATCTTGGGTAACTGATGGGACCTCCCTAAGCCTTGGTGCCCTCAATTATAGTGTGGTGTGATCGTGATACCTGTTTCATAGGGTTGTGAGGCCCAACTGGGTGTATGTAACACAGTTAGTATGGTTCCTGGCCCGTTCAGTACAAGCCCTCAGTAAGTAGTGCTTATTTGTTATTTTTATAAGGTAAGTTTTGACCATGTGATTTCACTGCTAGAAATTCCTACCCATTTGGGCACTTTGCCTCCTCCTCTCTGTACATCTCTTCATACTTTAGAATCAGGAGGTAGGGGAGAAGAAGTCTATCATAGCCAGAGGTTATAGATCAACTGGGGGGCTAGTGACAAAGAGAAGGTAATGATCTCATGAGAGAGTTATAATTTTTATCGCACTAAGCAGTAAATGTAACCAAAATCATCAGGGTAACTGGACACCAGCTTCTAGAGCCTTCCCCCCCCCCCCCATCTGCCAAGGTAGATTATACTTTCCTTAAGATTTTGTAAAGCTGTGTGTGAAGCAGGAGTATCATAAATGTATGCTGAATGAATCCAGATGAGGAGGCACTGGTGGTTTTTGTAGAGTCTGGTTTTCCTTCTCCATAAATGCCGGAACAAAAACCATCATTTGAGAGATTTACCCGTTATCAGCCCTGGCTGACCTGGACTGGACAGTCTTCCCAAAGCTTCTGCAGAAAAGACATGTATCCTCAGGGTCACCCCGTCTCCCCAGAACCAGCCTGAGCTCCACAAATGTACAAAAGGAGAATCCAAGAAGTAGTAAAATGAAACTAACTCTACTGTCCTCCTTTTGTACCTCCAACCATTTTAACACTGCATATTTTCTTCTCTAGGCTTCTTTGTTGCCTGGAGGGACCCTCCCTCTTGGTGTTAGAAGTCTTTCATCCATGAGCACCTATAGGAGAATAATAAACTTGTCTTTTCTCCATGCAGATCCAGTAGTTCAACAAGAGGGCCCAATGTGGGCAAGTGACACTAAGCTGAAGAGGCCAACTCGAGAGAGAAGAAACTTAGTTTCATCTTCACAGCTAATGACCATGACTGAGAATACCCCTGAGAGAGCCAAAAAAGGAGACCCAAGTGCTCTTTCCCAGAATGAGCCACATCCAGGCCTATCTCAGGCCTTCCAAGGAACAAACAGCCCTCAAGTGTTGAGTGAGTCCTTGGGGCCACCACTCCAAACCACCACCACGGGAGGACCAAGAAGGGCACCATTTAGGTTCAGAGACAAAGATTTTTATTCTATTTTGTCATTAAACACTGGAGGAGAAGGTGATGACACTGAAGAAGAGACCCTCATAGAGGAAGAACTTTTGTTGGCTGATATGCACCCGCCTCATTCTCCTCCCAATCATAAGAGAAGTCGATTTCTTGGGACATCAGTCTCTCGGGCCAAAAATAAAAATTTTGAAGAAAATCCTGAAAATTGCAGAGCTAATTCTGTAAGAAGAAATGAGTCCAGTCATGGCTCATTAAGAATAAGCAATACAATGGTGCCAGTGACAGAGCCACCTCCTGTTGGGCCAAGGGTGTTTCAAGACCCTGAGCCACCTGATGGGGGGTCTCCTAAAGACAATGACAGTGGTGACAGTGAACATGAGAATGGCACCTTTCCTCCATGGGACACAAAATCTGACACTAGTCTAGACGGTGACCTTAATGCTGAAAATGTATTTAGAGATTGTACTTTGATGGAAGATAGGCCTGGTACCCACGATTATGAAAGAGATTGGCACACCTATTTAAACAGTTCTAGTAGTTCTCTTGACCGTTTTCTTCCTGGTAGACCAATGGCTCCAAGATCACCAGTGAATTCATCTTATAACACTCCTGGATCATTAATGCATTCTGCTATGAGAGAGGATATTCCAGTAGATTTGTCAATGTCGTCTACCTTTGTTCACAGTGCAGACTCAGAAGGAAACTCAAGGTTTAATGTTCGTCGACCACTGTCCCCCATTAGAAATAGGAATCCATATGTCTGTGCTGAAAACCATAGTTATTTTCCAGTAGACAGTGCACATGAATTTGATGTCAGGGGAGCAGAAGATGTTACTTTAACAAGCCCATCACAGGGGGCTCCATTATACACAGAAGGCCTCTTACTCCATCCTCAAAGCAACTTGTCCTTGGTGGAGTCTTCCAGCTCCTCTCCATCAAGAATGAACTTACAAGGCCATTTGCACGTGCCTGCGTCCCTGCAAGAAAACATACCTTTTACTTTCTTTGCAGTCTCTGATTTCCCAAATCAAAATGATAATGGAAACAGACCGGCAGTCTCTGCTTTCGTGGATGAAAAGGAAACCACTAAGATAAAGGCAGACCCCGAGAAACTCAAGAAATTACAAGAAAGGTGAGGAATTTTCATAATTAGATGTGTATACTTTTTTTATTCCATGTTTCCTAGGTAGAAATAAGCAGTATCTTCATTAGAGCGTCATGGGAATTTTAAATCATAGATAGGCCTTTCTTTGGCCTATTTTAATGATTGCTTATATTGAGGAAATTGTCTATTTTGTTGCTCTTAAGATATATATATCTATGAGAAGAAGTTTGGTGTTAGAGTTCAATCTCCTCAGTCTTCTCAACGTGTTTTTTTCCTTGAATACCATAACTTTAAGGAAGGCAAGTTTGCTAGACATGAGGGGGTTTGGACTGCTACGTAGGGCTAGGAACCAGGATTTTTACGAAAAGGTTGCTATCTCCCCAAAGAGTGAACCACTCCTCACTTGAAGTTCACCAGCTCTCTCTCATGGGACTTTGTGCAAATCCAACCAACAGCTCTAGAATTTGAATCTTTCCAACCAAAAGGCCAGTCCCAACTAGTTACCATGGTTACCTGGGTTCTCTGCGGGGCAGTGCTGGGGTAACCACTGCTTCCATTTCCTGTGTCTTTCTCATGCATGGGAAAGAAATAAGATCTTTTTTGTGGATTGCCCTTTTCTTTGATCTTTATTGTCTTGTAAGATGATTTGGGGATATTTCACAAGTATGAAATTTGATACCTTTTAAAGCCATCATTAGAAACCATGTCAGGATTTGACCGTTTCCTTTATGACAGGTGTTACCACACCCTAATGTTGGCTTACTGATCTGGAAATGGATTCTTTGAATGCAAGCCTCCTTTGTGTATGTTGGTATGGCTCATTTGGGCCATTAATTATCCAATTGATATTCATTTGCGAGTGGGAAAAGTCCATGGCAGTGAATGAGAGTGCAGGAGGATAAGACAGGACACAGGATGCACCCCGACTACTCCTCTAGGTCTTTATCCAACTGCAGGAATGAGTAACTTTCCTGTTGGCGGGACCTTTTCTTTTCCATATTATGCAAGCTACCAGCACACTGACCCATGGCTAAGGGCCAAAAGGCCTCACACACACCCATCTACACCTACCAAGAAATACACCTTCAGACCCACTTGTCAGGAGTCTGGACTTTCCACAATCCCAAAGCGATGCCTTTGGGCTAAAAATGATTTCTTTTAAAAGTGCATCCACGTTGGCGTGGCAATGCATTAAACAGCTATGAGTTTTGTTTTTATCAGATGCCTTCTTTTTTCTGTATATAGTAAACCTTATGCTTTTCTTATTATCTTAAAAATGTTCATTTTAGGAAATAGGAAAAATATAAACTTCAAAGAAAAATCACCTGTAATCCTATAATCCGGAGATAAGCACTACAAAAAAAACTTCGCTTCCCAGTCTTTTATCTTTGCATATAAATGCAATTTTTAGTACACATTGGCTCATATTTCATAATATGCCTCATTTTAATATTTCAAGGCCATTTCTCAATGCCACTTATACTCTTTAAAAATTTCCCCTTGGTTAGTTACTTTAATGCATACAAATAATTAGGGAATTTGAAATAAAACAAAACCCAAATATCCCTGTGCCTACTTTCCAGCTAATAGAACTTTACTGGAGCTCTTGAACCCCTCACCCACCCTAACTCATCCTCCTCCATCTACACCCTCCCAGCCCCTTCTGCGCCCAGGAAACCATTCTTGCATTGCATTTATCATTGTTTTGCTTTCAATTTAAAAAATTTTTTTCATTTATTTATTTTAAGTAATCTCTACACCCAACATGGGGCTCGAACTCACAACCCCAAGATCAAGAGTTGCATGCTCCTCCAACTGTGCCCTCCAGGCACCCCTCCTTTGCTTTTAATTTTGTTGTTGTTGGAAGTTTTTTGCTTTCTGGTTTTCCCATAGGAATATATATATATATATTCACCTGAACAATATATTGTGCACATTTTTTAATTCTATAGAAATGTTACCATTATTTCTAAACTCCGTAGAAATGGAATATCTATTGCTCTGTGATTTGCTTTTCCCCCTAGCATCGTTAGCAAGAGGCTAACCTTGTTGATATTTTTGGCTTTACTTTGTTCACTTTCACGACTACAAGGTAGTCCTTTATATGAATATACTACAATTTGGCCATTTTCCTGTTGATGGGCATTGGGGTTCTCTACTGTTTTCTGCAGACAATGCAGCATAAATGTTCTTGCAAATGTGTCCTGGTGCACATGGGAAGAGTTCTCTGGGATATTTATCTAGGGGTGGAATTGCTGAGCTAGAGGTTAGCGCACCTTCCACCATGCTAAATAATGACCGTTTACTGTCTTACTAGGAATGTATATGGTTGTGCATCCTTGCCAGCACTTACATTGATTGGCTTTTCAAAATTTTTCTTCTCTAATGGGAATAAAAGGATATTGTGGCTTTAATTTACATTTAATTTTATTGACTGTTAACGAGGCTAGGCATTTTATGTGCTCTTTTAAATGCCAAATGATTATTTGTGTTTCCTCTTCTGTAAAACACTTGTTTATATCTTGTGCCCATTTTTCCTTTAGAATATTTCTCTTTTATTTCAGGAGTCCCTTATATATTCTGGCCACTGATTTAATCCTTTAACAGTTATGTATTGGGAATATCTTTTCCCAATTTGTAGTTTGTCCTTCCTCTTTCTTGATGTCTTTTAATGAAAATAAATTCCTAATTTTAGGGGCGCCTGGTGGCTCAGTCGTTGAGCGTCTGCCTTCGGCTCGGGTCATGATCCCAGGGTCCTGGGATCGAGCCCCCCATCGGGCTCCCTGCTCGGCAGGAAGCCTGCTTCTCCCTCTCCCACTCCCCCTGCTTGTGTTCCTGCTCTCGCTATGTCTCTCTCTGTCAAATAAATAAATAAATAATTTTAAAAAAATAAATTCTTAATATTAATGAAGTCAAATGTAGCTTCTTTATGGATTGTGATTTGTATCTTCTTATCTTGTTGAAGAAATCCTTTTGTAACCTAGGGTCATTATGAGATGCTTCCTATTTTCTTCTAAAATCTCTATAGTTTTACTCTGCACACTTAGGACTTAATGTGAAATGGGTTTTGGACTTAAATGTGAAGTGGGGTTTAATACGGGGTATGAGGTATGCTTGATGAACTGCCAACTATCGCAAGATCTTTCCCTGCTAAACTGAAAAGCCATGTCTGTCATATAACTATAAATGTCCGAGTCTGTTTCAGAGCTGCCTCTTCTGGCCTGTTGTTCCTTTCTGGTTTTTTTCCTAATCCAATACTACAGCATCTTAATGTCTGTAGCTTTTATAAGTTTCAGTAGCCGATGGCGCAAAGCCTCCCTCCACATTTTGTTCCTTAAGAGTCCTTTACTATATACGTTTCAGAATCAGCTTGTTGGGATTTTCACTGAAACTGCACTGCATCTATAGATTATTCTGGGGAGAACTGACATCTTGGAGATATTGAGTCTTTGAAAAATATGGTATATCTCTTCTTTTGTTTGTGCCCATCATGGAACACTACAATTCTGTTCTTTTTCATTGACTTCCCTTTCCTGGGGAGGAAGGGCTCTGAAGAAACTGAGCACATACATCTCTCACCAGAGCAATGCCCTTTCTTCCTTTTCTTTGATTTTAGTCTCTAGGCAGTTTCCTTTCCTTGCCCAGACAGTCCCCCGTCCATGAGGATCCTAAAGAATAGGTCCTAGGCTTTTTAGAGCCTCCCTACATGAACATCAGCTGGCTAGTCTTCACTCATCATTTATTAGACACAAACATATTTGCTTCCATTTTCATAATTCCATTTGCATCAGATTCCAGCAGCTTACATTCTGGAACGCTGGCATAATTTGTTGGCCAAGTGTTGTGCTATTGGTGAGTTCACGTCCAGGTTCATTGGTTCATCATCATCCCGACCAACACCTCTTGAGTGATCTGTGTGTGCAAATGCTTCACCAGACACTAGATGTACTTTATAGTCTGCAGAACAATTGCCCCGCCATCATGGCATCCAGTCTGCCCACAACCCTGTCAGCTAGGTACTGGCAGTATTATCACATGGCTTTATGCATGAGGAAACGGAGGCCTGAGAAGCTGAAATAACTTGTCCAGTGTCATCAAACTTACAAGTTTCAGAGGCAAGCCTCAAACCCAGGACCCCTGCCCACAGATCCCCCACACTCACCAACATGGCATACCACCACCTTCCACAAGAGAGGGGCTCCCAGCCTTTTCCATGGTTTCCTCTAGATTTCTGGTGGCGGGGCTGGTTCTTGTGGTCGGCTCACATGTGTCAGGAACTGCCAAGGAGCCTGATACAAGGCTCCGTGCACTTAACTATCAGTTACCTGCAAGAATTTTCAGTAGGGTCGGAAGGAGCCATGGGGGAGCCCAGGCAGCCCTCCCCCTTTAATGTCCTGGGAAGTGGTGTTAGTAGTTGTAGTTTCTAGAAACTGTGCTGACCCCTGGTCACCAGGACTTGTTTTCCATTTAGTCTCCTGGAGGAGGACTCGGAGGAGGAGGAGGGAGACCTGTGTCGCATCTGTCAGATAGCTGGGGGTTCCCCAACCAACCCCCTCCTGGAGCCTTGCGGCTGTGTGGGAAGCCTGCAATTTGTTCATCAGGAGTGCCTGAAAAAGTGGCTGAAAGTGAAAATAACATCAGGTAGGTGGGGAAGGAAGAACGGCAAGCGTGCCTTGCCATATAATTAGTGAGATGCTGCAGTGTGGGGCTCAGAGCCTTGAGGGCAGCTCCCTCTCCTCAGGGAGCAGTCGCCAGGAGAGCCATGGCCCCCGAGCCCGGGACTCTCGTTCACAGCCCCACGGACAGCAGCCGGACTAAATGCTGCCTTTAAATGATGGGAGGGACATGGATTTGTTTTTCCAAGTCTGAGAGAAGAATCCTGGAATCTGCTCTTGAATCCTACCCCGCCCAAGCCTGAGCAGAGATGCTAAGTTTCCCTCCCAGGAGGAAAGAAACTAAAATAGGTCCGTGGTTGAACCTCAGCAAACACACAGCAAGCCATGCCCGCTAATGGACATGTGGCAAAAATGGTTCCACTTCCTTTTATCTGTGGGGGAAGGAGGGTGTCACCTAAGAAACGGAGCAAAGCTGCAATTTTGCAGTAGGGGCAGGAAAAGAGCACTGATCTAATTTTCTAGAACCATATTAGATAAAGAGATCTCCGTGTGCTGGCTTTGTCAGCTCTGTCTTTTGCGGATCTTATAACTGGGTGTGAAGTCCCTTCTCAACTCCCCGGGGAGGTTATAACCTAAATACAGCCACATGGGTAGGTCCGCTGGCGTTTTCTTGGCAGAGAACAGGGGGTTTCTTTAAAACTTGATTTTGGGGAAAAAGGACAACTTGAATAAAAAGAACAGCGAAAAGCAATGCAAGAAAGAACTCAATGACAAATAGCCGCTGTGTCCCTGAAAACCTCGTACCCCATAGCCAGGGTCCTCTTTTTCTCCTCCTCCACGTTCTCCTCCTTGGTTATCCTTCTTCCGGGCGGCTGGGCAGCTGGGGCGGGGGGGGGGGGGCGGAGGACACCTAAAAGCCTCATCCTGTCGCCACAGGATGCCCCCTTGAGAGAAAGAGGCATGGACAGTGGGACCATCAGATTCACTGTCTCCTCTGTGACAGTTTTTCCCTTTTGAGCATCTTTTCCAAGCAGGAGAAACCTAGGCGCACCACCCAAGCTGCTTAAACACATCTCCCCATAGTGAGCTGGCTACTCAGTCCTTCAGACAGGGAGGAAACAAGGGGATCTCGGCTGCTAGTGACTCTGCTATGCGAGGTCTTATCTTACTACAAATTTGGGCAAATTAAACATTTAGCGCAGGAAAAAATCACTCATGAAATGTGTAACGGAAGCCATTTTGCTAAATGCTTGTAAATGCCAATGTCAGTAGGAGTGTGCCGAGTGGGATCCGATCGGAAGACCCAAGGGACACTCAGAAGCCTAAAGTATTACAGAATAGCGTTAAAAAAGAAAAAAAAGTCAAGCAAACAAAATGCAGACATGGGATTACCGTTTATCCTCGTCTTTTGAAGTTCTCTATTATTTACTATTTATGTCTCCTTGAGGCATAGTAGAACTGGGGTCTAAAACTGCACAAACCCTATCTTTACCAAATAAATGCAGATAAGTAATCAGTCCTCTATTTTGCTAATGCATAAAATAAACACCGGCACATCATTAGCAAAAATGCAGCCACCCAGACGAGGGGAAAAGACGTAGAGCATAATGTTTGCTTCAACACAGCACAGTTCCTGCATCTTCCAGTTTTGCTTTGGGGACTAGGATAAGTGGAGAAAAAGTGCTGATCTAGAATGCATGTTTAAAACAAAAACAGAAAGAAAAAGGAAGAAAGAAGGAAAGAAGGAAAGAAGGAAGGAAAGAAAAAGGAAAGAAGGAAAGAAAGAAGGAAGGAAGGAAGCAAGGAAGGAAGGAAAGAAGGAAAGAAGGAAAGAGGAAGGAAGGAAGGAAAGAAGGAAAGAAGGAAGGAAGGAAGGAAGGAAAGAAGGAAAGAAGGAAGGAAGGAAGGAAGGAAGGAAGGAAAGAAGGAAAGAAGGAAAGAAAGAAAAAGGAAAGAAGGAAAGAAAGAGGGGCACCTGGGTGGCTCAGTCGTTAAGCGTCTGTCTTCGGCTCAGGTCATGATCCCGGGGTCCTGGGATCGAGTCCCACATCGGGCTCCCTGCTCGGCGGGAAGCCTGCTTCTCCCTCTCCCACTCCACCTGCTTGCGTTCCCTCTCTCGCTATGTCTCTCTCTGTCAAATAAATAAATAAAATCTTAAAAAAAGAATAATGGATCCTGGAAAGTTTTTAAAAAAAAAAGAAGGAAAGAAAGAAGGAAGGAAGGAAGGAAGGAAGGAAGGAAAGAAGGAAGAAAGAAGGAAAGAAAGAAAGAAAAAGGAAAGAAGGAAAGAAAGAAGGAAGGAAGGAAAGAAGGAAGAAAGAAGGAAAGAAGGAAAGAAGGAAGGAAGGAAAGAAAGAAAGAAAGAAAAGAAAGCCACTGCCACAAAGGAAGGCTTCTCAAGTTTCTTTTCCCAGATGAAGCTGAGCTTGGTCTCAGGTACTGCTTGTGCTATAGTTCCCATACATGGCCCCCGGCTCCCTCACTTTCTCAGGTGGGACGTCACCTGGGTGAGCGTAAAGGCAGATTTTGGAACCACAGACTGAGAATAGCTTCTGCCATCAGTTTGGTCCTCATCTGCTTATTTGCTTGGACCCTTGTTAGGTCTGTCAGAAAAAATACAACAACAACAACAACACAGGCCAATATTCACTCTTTTTGGCAAACACCTGTGTTACAGACTCTCAGCCTCCACGTAGCAATTCCAATTTTATGAACCAGTACATTTATATTTAAACAGAAAGCAAGACCTGTTATTTAAAAGTCACGGGAATTTCACTTATATGAAGCTTGCATAATAATGAAAACGATTATGAAGGAAATTTTCCAGATCTCAAATTCAAGGCCCTTTTCTACAGAAGATGGCTGACTTTAAAAAAAAAAAAGGGTCACTGAAACTCAGAATTCATAATACACACAAGTTCACTCCCAAAATGTCAACACAAAGAGACCCAGAGTGTCAATACATAAAGACCCAGGGTTATTTGTAACAAAGAATTCTTTAATTTAAGGAGCAGATCTAGGCGCTGTGAAGACCTGTGAGATGTGTAAGCAAGGCCTTCTGGTCGATCTGGATGATTTTAACGTGACCGACTTCTACCAGAAGCACCAGCAATCCCGGGTAAGAGACGCGCACACCACTCTGCCTCCGCAGCAGAGTCGGTGAGAAAGCCCTCGGGAAGAAAGTCTTTCTCCGATAAGAGGACTGTAGAAGGCCCGTGCATGGGATGAGGCTGGGAGTGTCCACTAAGCTCACTTCTCCGAGAAGGGTGCTACTAAGTCAGACCATGGTGGTGCATGGGGGGCGGGATTCAAAAGTTTTTGCCACCCTGGGTGAGGTCCCGCTGTGGTCAGGGACAAAAGTAGGAAGCCACAGAAACTGACTGGACACAGAAATAGGAATAGTCTGGCAAGCTCCACACCCAAGTTTGCTGAAGTAATATAAGTTTAATAGCAACAAGGCAAAAAAAAAAAAAAAAATCAGGGTCTTGGAGGAAATGTTCCCCAAATTATATATCAAGTAACTCTAGGGTAATAAGAAACTGTTTGGGGCGCCTGGGTGGCTCAGTTGGTTGGGCGACTGCCTTCGGCTCAGGTCATGATCCTGGAGTCCCGGGATCGAGTCCCGCATCGGGCTCCCTGCTCAGCAGGGAGTCTGCTTCTCCCTCTGACCCTACCCCCTCTTATGTGCTCTCTTTCTCTCTCATACAAATAAAAAAAAATCTATAAAAAATAAAAGAAACTGCTTTACTCAAAGTTAATAAACAGGTTATAAGCACCTAGTGTGTGCTTTTTAGTACCTGGTGAATTAATTCTCCTGGAGCATTTGGATTGCAATTCTTTTTTTTTTTAAGATTTTATTTATTTATTTGAGAGAGAGAGAGAGAGCACAAGCAGACTCCCTGCTGAGCAGAGCCCAATGTGGGGCTCAATCCCAGGACCTTGGCATCACAACCTGAGCTGAAGGCAGACGCTTAACTGACAGAGCCACCCAGGTGCCCCTGGATTACAATTCTAATGCTGTGAAAAAGTTAGTTAACCTTAGGGGGACAGGTGATTCACGCTCAGGATAATAGTTAATTGTTCAGTTCTTGGGAAAACAATCCTTTATTTAGAATTGCCCTGCCCAATATGGAAGCCACAGGCCACATGTAGCTACTGGAAAAGTAGCTGCTTCCACTCAAGATGTGGCGTGTTGGGCGCCTGGGTGGCTCCATTAGTTAAGCATCTAACTCTTGATCTCAACTCAAGTCTTGATCTCAGAATCATGAGTTCAAGCCCCACATTGGGCTCCACGCTGGGTGTGGAACCAATCAATCAACCAATCAATCAAATGTCATTCTTAAGGGGAGTCACTTTGGCTTTCAGATCATTAGCCTATGTCCAGACCTAAAGCACAGCTGGTCAAAATGCTGCGTGTGAGTCTGAGCAATTGTTTAGCTACCTTTTGAAAATCCAAAAGCTGCTGGACAAAAGAATAAGCTATTGATGAGCATGAAAGATCCGAACAGCACAAGCAAGAAGTGTGCTAGATTGGACACAGTGCCACACCAGCATTGAAGAGATCAGGCATCAGGAGATGGAAAGGAGGAAGAGAGGGAGGGGAAAAGAAAGGAAGAAAGAATTTCCTGAGAAATAAATTGTATTTTGACTCCATCCGTTTTGAGGCCCAAGGGTCCTGAGTCGCTCGGTCACCACCCCCGGGCACAGAGATGAGAAAGAGAGGTGCTTCTGGGGTCCCACTAGTGAAAGGAAGCAGGCCGTGTGGGCACCTGAGGTTAGGGCGCCAGCCGGGGCACAGGCAGCTTCCATGTGGTCACCTCAGAGACTATTTCAGGAAATGGAGCCTGTAGAACTTCCTGAGGATGACACGTCCAAACAAGGCCAGGTTACGTGGAATACTACCAGAACGGTCTGCAGACATCACGAACACGGTCCAGCCCAGGGGAGTGCCTTAGCTAGTGAAGACTCCTGTTGGTTCCAGGCATCTCTGCCTGGTTCACCCTCTGTGAAGCTGCTACCACCTTGCACTGTTGGCTTTACCAATGGTATTTGTAGACTCGACTCACTAACAGTACATTTTTCCAGGGGTACTAAAATGTTTGCATTCCTCTAGCCAGAGGCAGCGTACCCCACCGCAAAGCACACCAACTTTGACTACAGTGTGAACCCAAATCTTGTTCCCTTCCCCAAAATTGCTGTGGGACCTCAGGGAAACCACACAAACTCTTTGGACCTCCGTTCTCTCATCTGAAGGAAGCAGGAGATCATTCCTCCCCGGCAGGATGGGATGCAGGAAAAAACTTGAGTACATCCTCTAATCCAGTGCCTGTGGAGAGAAAGATGCTCAGGGAATGGGAACCGCCATGTGAACGGCCCCAGAGATGCCTAACCTCTCTGGACTCGAAGGAGGAAGCTAAGTGCACCAGGACCAGGGTAGGGTCCATCACTGAAGAAAGCCACCCAGCCCATGCTGAGGTCGGACCAATAACCTTGGCGTCACTGCTTCCTGCAGCTGCACATTCAAACAAGCACCATGAAAGGAACCGTGTCAGCCAGAATCTAGGCAGGAGAGATGGTGGCACTTTCAACGGGGGTGAGTGAGGAGAGCTGAAGAAAGGCCAGACGTGGGCAGGAAAAGAAGCCAACAAGGTGTGATGAAGTATCCTCAGACGGGTGCTGTGACAGTTCCTAGGCCTGCAGTGACAAGGGCTGAGGGCAGTCACCAGGATCAGGAGACCTGTAGTTACAGGAGAGAGTCACCAACAGCCTGTAACCTTCAGGAGAGGAAAGCAGCCCTTATCACCCCACCGCCCAGCAGAGAGAGAACAAGGAGAGTAATTACCCCAGCGGCTCTCTCCTCCCACCCTCTGGTCTCCCACCAGCACCTCCCATTGGCCAAACCCAATGAGAAGCCAGAGAACAAGGGGGCCTAGTTAATGCGATCCATTGAGATCAGCCTCTAGGCCACAGCGCAGGGTGGAAAGTGGATCTGGAGGGGAAGTGGAAAATACCCAGCACGGTAATTACTCTACATGGAAGCAGAAAAGAGTTTAAATTAGTTTCATTAAGAAACTGACAGGCCATCAAAGCCTTTTGAAAATGCCCTTCATTATAATCATGGGTAGAAACGAGATTGACAGGCCCAGCCTGGTGAGAGGACAATAGTCCCAAAAACCAACACGCATTATTTACGTGCTGATGGAAAACAGTGGAGGGCTCACCCTTTCACAGCGGTCCTGACTGCTCCAATGGCCCGTTGTGAATTTACTAGAGTCTGTTTGCTAACAGTCTGGGTTAAACTTGAGACAGTAGGGAAGGAAGACTTAGACAAGTTCAGAAACTCTCCATGAACCATGGCGGAAGTAACTGTTGTTGAACACAAAGATAGGGAGGAGGTAATCCATCCTCGGCTTGTTTCCAGCCGAGGAGGCCCCTTGGCCTGGCCTTGGAATTGATGTATCTACCTTGGCTTCTGAGGGCCAGGCCCTTCCCGACTGCCAAACCTTGGTCCTCTGGGCCATCTTAGCCAACACTCCTGGCAAACAGATTCTTTTGTTGAGAAGCTGGGTAGCTGGTGCCCAAAATAGACATATTCAAAGAAAGGGACAAAACCAGAAGTCTAGAACTGACTTCGGTTCAGCCTGGGTCTCACCTAACCTCAACTAACTTGCTAACTTGCTAACTTATTCTCTTATGCATTTTTCTCATTTAGGTTGGTTGGTTTGTTTTTGCTTTTCCTCAAGTATAAAAATCACAAACACATAAAATCTGTTATAAAAATTAACATTTAGCTGCCTTTTTTTTTTTTCCTATTAAAATACTCATGCCCAGGCCAGGCCCCAGAGATTCTGAATGAATTGATCTGGGATGGAGCCAGGTATTTTTTTTTTTTAAGTGTGGCAAAAGACACAAAAAAGTGCCTGTTGTAAATCAGATCCTGTGCTGGAGATACCTCGGTGCCCAAGATCAACACAGTCACTTCCTTCTGATGGGAGAAGCATAGTGAGGGTACCCCCAGCGTAGGAGGATCACAACAAGGGACGACGTGCCGCCACAAAGAGATCGGACCCACTCTCAGGACCAGAGAAGGCTTCCCTGAGGAAGAGACACTTAAGAGCAGGAAGGAAAAAGAGGAGTGAGCTCTCTATCCACATGCCCTTGGGGATCACTGCTCTAGACCACGGAGCAAGAATTAGTAGCATTGTCAATGGCTTTGGGGGTGTGGAGGGCCTCAGACCAGAGAGTTTCCCTGGTTTGGTTCGATGCACCTGAGTAGGGAAAGAGTGATTGCTGCCCGTGGACCCTCACAGGGCATCGAAGTCTGATTATCCCCCCATCTCTCACACACTGGGTGGTTTCTGTAGGCCCCACAGGGTCAAGGCTTGTTACTAGGCTTCTAGAGGCTAGATGAGGAGCTCTGACAGGCTGTGTGCAGCAGAGTGGCCCCATGAGGCCCCAGGGCCTCGTGGCCCAATCATAGGCCTGTCGAGGCCAGTGGCCACTCAACCCTCCCTCCCTCCTGACTCAAAGAGGCCTAAGAAATTAAGCCCCACAGGCATCCGTTCCCCCCTGTGAGTGCTGCCCAGGAAGGAGTTATGCTGGGGGCAGGCTCCTTACCCAGGAAGTGGCCTCATCCTTGATTCCGGTTGGGGCACTCAGCTTTTGGTTGCAAGGAAGAACTCCTGGAATTGCTCAAAGTAACGTTCCAAAGTCCAAAATGGGCCCAGAGGGAGCAGGCAGAAGAACGGTCAAGATCACAGATTGTACACTCAAATGCCTTAGAGGCCAGGCAGGTCGCAAATGGTCGGAATCCCGCCAAGTGTCATCACAACAGAGTGGTCGAAACGGAGGCAAAACGGAGAGGGCTCTCCTCAGCTGAAGAAGTCATGTTCATCCATCCTGTGCTTCCTGCCTGCCAACCAGAGCAACATCCTCTGGCCAGATTCAGCTGATTGGCTACGAATTATTGATCCTTGGCTCAGAGCAGTAGTTCTCAACCATGGGTGGTCCCCAGACTAGTAGCATCAGCATCCCTTGGATGAAACTCCTCCTTGTTAGAAACACACATTCTCTGCCCCACCCCCAGACCCACTGAATCAGAATCTGGGGGAGGGGGAGAGGTGGTGCCCAGCAGCTATGTTTTAAAAGGCCCTTTCTGTAATTCTGGTGCATATTCAAATTGGGAGTCACTAGCGTCAAAAGTCCTGACTGAATGGGCCACTGTCTGGTCCAAAATTATACATTTTTTGTCATTCTTTCATCTGTATATATATTTATTGAGCACACACTATAGAGCAGGTGCTGGGCTAGGCACGAGGAACACAGGCGCCAACAAGGCACATGGGGTCCTTGTCCTGAGCCCTAGCTTTCATTCTTGCCTCTTACAGGCTATTTTTGTCTTGCAAAATACCACGTCCCCTTGAATTAGCTCATTTTGCTCTAACACACTGGGGAAACAGACAGGATGGCGGTGACTTCTCCCTTTTTATAAATGGAGTCACTTTGGCCATGCACAGTGAAAACTCTGCCCAAAGTCTCTGCGCTTGATGGCCCCAGGCTGCCCATCCTGGGGGCCCACGCCCACTGCGTGATGGAGATGTGCTTCTGTCAGCAGAGGAGGGTCTCAGCGGGCCTCTGGCTGTCATTGCTCTAAGGAACAGGCCTGGCTTTCCTCCATCTCAGCCACGGACAGATGTCCTTGGACACACGCAGCCACCTAATCACCCTCACACCTGGGAGCATCTCTTGAACATGTTTGAAGACTTGATAGAACATTCAGCCAGGCCGTCTGCTTCTTTGAGTGGATTATATTGAGAATTTCCATAGGTAGTAAATCTCTTAGCCAAAATGAATATTAAACAAAACGAACGGATGGGGGGGGCAAGAGAAAAGAAAGAAAAACATCTGGCAGGCAGCCTGAGTGCTCTAGGGCTCTTGTCAGTGGCTTCACAAGCCCCCTCCCTTTGAAGCCTGCTCCCTGCCCCCTCCCCTGTCTACACTGCACATGGGGTGTCAATGCCCCATGCGACTGGGTGGGGAGGGAGGGTGAGGAGCAGCTCCACAGACTAATGCTCCAAGCCTAGCTCATTTTGCCCTTGCCAAACAAATGCCCTGGAACTCACTCTGAGACAAGTCCCTCCCACTTGTGGCTCGGAGCATGAGACGACTCTGAGTTCACTAGCAAATGCATCCTCTGATTGGTCAGCCCAGCCCCTCTGTGGAGCATCACAAACCCTGCAAAGGGCACACGTCAAGGAGCCCGGCCAGTGAGATTTATGGCGCCGCGTGACAGGTTCCCTCCCACAGACCTGAGAAGAGACACAATCTGCTAGAAGTGACTTTTCAAATTATCTGCAGAAAACATTAGTGGATATTTTCCCATCTGCATGCCTCCAGGCCTTATTGAGTCATAAAAAGTAAATGATTTCCCTGAATGCTTTGACAAACCTGATAGTTCCAAGCCATTTTCTAGCTGATTGATTTGCCATTATGCATCAGAGTGTCTCTGAGCATAAAGGCTTCCTGGTGACGAGAGTGCTGGAGAGAAAATCAGTGGCAGCTCGCGAGAGGCCACGCCAGCGCCCAGGAGCCCCCGAGAAAAGCAAACAAGGGACAAGGCTTGGTGTGCGGGGAGCAGCTGAGGGATGGGTTAGGAAGGCTTCCCAGGGGCGGTAGCTTCTAAGGCTGCAAAGGAGGCTCAGACTCTGGGGGGAGGTGGGAGGAGGCGATAAGAAAAAAGTGAAAACAACCAACTTCCTCTCTGCCTGCTCTAGGCCAAGGTCAGAAGAGCACAGAAAACATGACCCAAGTCTAAAAATAGGAGGCTAACTGCTAAGGACAGTTGACTGGAGCCTTTCAAGACAGGTCTATAGGAGAGCGGAGGGGCCTTGAGCCATGACCTTGGGGCCAGTGGGCAAGATCCAGACTTGGACCGGACTCAGAAGGAAGAACACATCGATCCTTGCTCAATTTGGGCACCTTTTCTGGCAACTGTTTAGTCCTGGAAGAGGTGTGTCCTGGGCCAGTTTCCTGAGCTGCCCTGGATGGAACGGGGACAAGGAGATGGGCCCGGAAGGAAGGGAAAGGCACAGAGATGGTCCCTGTGTCAGGTCTGAGCTTCAGTTATCCCAGGAAATGGTCACACTTCCGACCTCTCCCCAGGGTGAAGCAGAGGGCCATGTCCTCTGCTGGGGACTTTAGTCTCCCAGAGGGCTTCCTGAGCACCGGCTGGCCCATCCACACCCCCCAACCTATGGAGATTTGAATGGAGGCCAGGTGGGGAAACAAAGCAGCAGAGGGGGAGGAGTCATTCCTAATGGCCCCTAATTTATTGAAGGTCTAGGAAGGGTCCCTAGGGTGAGGCCTTGCAGCAGAGGCTGCTCCAAGGAGCTGAGGACCGAGGAGCTGTCATCAGCCAGAAACAGTCTGATCCTCCCTGGGTACCTCCCTATGCTCCAAGCACCAGCAAGGAAAAATAAAACACAACCCACCCACCGAGAAAAAGCAAAAACATTAACCAGGGCAAGATGCAGTGTACAAAAGCAAGAGTTAGGAATCAGGGAGTAAAGGAATGATTGGAACAAAGGAGGTTCATCAGGAAGTCTTCTGCAAGGAGGTGACATTGTGACAACTGAAAAAGCTGTGGACACAGCCTGTGAAGAGTGGGAGGGGGACATTCAAAACAGATGCACAAAACAAGCCAACTGACCAAAAGAGGAAGAGATGAGCCAAGGCCCTGAGGTTCACAGTCCATCTGGGACTCTGCCGGGCACACACTCACTGGAAGTTAAATAATAGACCAGCCAGGGCGGGAGCCTCAGGTGAGACCATCATTCAGCCCAATTATAGAGAGAGAAACATACAGACCTAAGGCCTGGGGCCTTTTCTCTGGACAAACGCGGGATCTAGGAAAATAAAACTGCCCTGTGGCATCTGTGTTCCCAGTTCTCCCCCAGAAACGTTTGCCTTCCTAAGACACACATCCCATTGTGTTTACTCCTCTGCTCAGAGGCCGGGAGCTAGACACACACACACACACACACACACACACACACACACACACACACACACACACACACACACACACGATGACATCCAAACTCCCGGTGCTGCCTGATGGGTTCCCACCTTCCCATCTCCCCAGCTCATAGCAAAAAAATGTTTTAAATCCAGAACAAACACCTTCCCCAAATACTCCAGCCACACTCGTGAGTAGGGAATGTTGCCCAACATGTGCTCTGCTCTCTCCGCCCCTAGGCTTTTGCTGGCATTCAGTGCCTCTGTCCGGAAGGCCCTCACCAACCCTCAGGGCCAACCGAAGGCCCTTCCGTCCTTTAAGGACCATCCAAGAGGCCTTCCCCGTGTCCTAGTAAACCTGTCTCTCTCCCTCTGTGCACCTCCACTGTAGCTGGCACATCCAGCTGGTACTGAAACTGTTTCTGAACAAGGTTTTCCCATGTCAGATGATGGGCTCCCAGCAGGTCACGGAGACCTTTTGCCCCACGTTCCCCACAACACCCAGCTCAAGGCTTTGACATATAACTGCCCCACAAATGTTCACAGCATGGGATTGGGCCTGAAGCATGGAGCTTTTCCAGGGCATCCTCCATTCAGTAGTAAAGAATTCCAGAACGGCCGCCCAGCCTCTACGCTGAATCCCCTCTTGCTCTGTTCTCTGATCCCCAAGGACAGGCCTTGCCCTGGTGTCTTGTTACTACCCTCCACCCCGTGATTTCTTTATTTTTTGTGGGTGATTCTTTCCTCTATTCTTTTTTCTCCCTCCACCCCATGATTTAGATCATGAATATTTTATAGATGAACTTAAAAGTCTCCTTTCCATATTTAGGCACAGAATGAACTGATGAATTCAGGCTTGTACCTGGTGCTGCTGCTTCACCTCTACGAGCAGAGGTTTGCAGAACTCATGAGGCTCAACTACAACAGAGTTGCAAGGGAGAGGGTGAGTCTGGCCCTGACCTGCCCCATCCAGCCGCACTTCCCCAAACCTTGCAGGGTTGTCGATTACATGTGCAATCTGTTGAGGTCTTCGTGGTCATGTGGCCCGGTCATCGCCAGGATGCAGATGTAGCACGGATTCTGTGTAAGTGTACGCACAGTGGCTTTTGGGCCGAAAAGTAAGCGATCATTGCATAATTGCTTACTATTAAACAGGAGTAGTAATTAAGTGGTCGTTAATGGTCAGAGAAGCAAGTGAGTCTCTAGGGATATTTGCACCCGCCCCACAAAAGAGAGGTCAGCAAGGCTGCCGGGGCTGAGCGTGCATTATGTCTGGGCAATGCCCACTGCCCAAGCATGAACGGTCCATGAAAACCAGGAGACCTTCCCTCAAGGAGAACTGTTTCTTTAGCTTTGGTTCCCAGAGTGCGTTACTCCAGCATCTCTGGGTGTGTGAATGCCAAGAAATAAAGGTGTTGTCCCATTTGCCATTAGAGAAGTGACAGTGTATTTACCAGGGATCATCATCTGCGGCTGCCCTTCCTTTAATATGAGAACCAGGAGACTTCCAGGAGGCCCGGTGGTTTGGAGAGAGGAGCCTGGCTCTGCAACTGACTGGAGCCTGGCCTTAGCAAAGTCCCCCACGATGTCCATTTGGCCACGGTCAAGTCAGAATGCAGAGCCCCCACGGGCCTTCCCTCTAGGCTAAATGCCTGGCTGTGGCCAGGCCAGAAAAGAGCACTCCCTTAAGGCCATGCCAGGGACTGATCTGCTTTTAGCGTTTAACACCCCTCGAGGCTTGAAACTTGACCTCTGCTCGCATTAGAAGGTCATGACTGGCAAGCCGCAAGGCAGTTTTAGTGACCCTCTGCCACCCTATCCCATGTCCCTCCCTTTCTCTTGACTTTCTCTTCTCTGTCCCCCGCTTCCCATCTCTCTCCATGTCTCTCTCCTCTTCTTCAAGTGGGTAAGGGGCCCCAGTCCCTGCCCGGAGGCTGGAACCCAGAGATTCCAAGGGTTCCTGACCCTGTCGCAGGCCTCACAATGACAGCAGGCTGTTGCCATCCATTTGGAGCCATCCCTGTGAAAACTGCTGGGTTCCAACCGTTAGTCCTGAGAACTCTAGATTTGTCCCTACTTTTTTTTTTTCCTGGCGTAAATTCTCCCTTTAGACTCCCAAGCTCTTAATGAAGAAAACGGACTGGGCCTTGGCCAAGAGATCTCCTCAGGAATCTCACCCTCTTTTTGACCCAGGCCTGTCCTTCCTTTAACTCTTCCATAGTTTTAATGGTGACATAAATTCCTCAGAGAAATACATTTAAAAAAAAAAAAAAAGGAAAAATGTACAGGAAGCAGGAAATGATCCTTTGTTAACATTTCCATAACCTCATTTTCATGATTCCCCATCTTTTTTAATGAACTTTTTATTGCACATTGAACTTCAAAGCACCCAGGGTTTGATATAGGTTACAGATGGCCATGACGTCAGCAAGCTAATGTAAGCAATGCTAGCCTCCGGGACACACAGCACAGCAAACACCATACAGCACAGCCCAATGGGTGAGAACCAAGGCCCTGAAGCATGGAGTCTAAAGAAGTTTCTGGTAAAACTATCCTAGAGAAGGAGTCAGTGACACCAGGAACAATCTGGGAACCCAGGTGGGAGGAAGCAGGAAGGACAGGGCAGCACTCCTAAAGCTTACATTTAATTTGAGAAACCCTGAAATAGACCTCACACACTAAAACCACCAAGCAATGACCAGTACAAATAGCCAGTGAAGAGGGACCAAAATGGCTTTTGTCAAATTCACAGTCTTCTGGATTTGAGTCTCAGTATCTTCTTGGAGAAGACACTCAGAAGCTGAGGGTAACATTTAGCAAAAAAGAGCCACCATGTTGGGGGGGGACCAACCCCTTCTCTCTCCTTTACCTATCAGAACTGGAGAACCCATTCACGTTGGGCCCCTTACTTGTGTCTCATTAGGACACCCAGTGATGAATGTTTGCCCATGGTGATGACCATTCATTCACTCATTCATTCACGCCCTGGCCTGTACCAGGTGCTGAGATGGGGATCAGGGAAAGTGGCTACCGGACATGATGCCATGTTGTCCCATTTTTTGAGGAACTTCTGATCAAGCTGGAAGATGAGACTCACATATTTATAAAGACAGGAAATAACTGGAAAGTAACCCTTGGTCACGAGAACCAGTGGACCCAGTGAATTTCCAGAGGCTGTGAATTGACAACACAAGATCTTCCCTGGCTGGGACTTCCTGGGGTGTCCAGTGATCCCATAAACAACCAACTTGTCTCCTTAGTAAGGTGGTGAGCGTCCTGAAGGCAAAGCCGGGCCTTCTACACCATGCCATTTCCCCAATGAAATCTACCTGTTCCCCGAATTCCTCTCCCTGCCTGCCCATGGCAGCTCCCCTGTACCTCTTAAGGGCTGACTTCAATAAACTAGGTAAAACGCTAGAAAGAATCTCTGTCCGTGAGCTAAAAGGGCAGAGGGACCCCAATCCTCCCAGGGATCATGACCGTGCCCGTGACCTCCTGGAGCGAGCACTGCGTCGGTCTCCTGCCCCAGGTACGCTGGAGGAACATTTCACCTGTAGGGAAACTTCCACCTGTATAACACTCGGGGGGAGGGACACGGGGGGGCAGTGGCTGGCCTGGGGAATAGGCAGGGTCCTGAAGGAGCTCTGAAACTCCACTGGCCCATCTGTGGGTGAGACTTCCTCCAGGCCCTTCCATTCACACTGTTTCTACAAACCCCAAAACTCTTGCCCCAAAGAACCAAATCTACCCAAAATATTGGAGGCCCAGGCTTGGCCCTCATTTGGGAAAACTTCCCTACTCACCCAGATGGCGTTTCCGTGAGGAATGAGAGTTGGCTTACATACAGAGGCGGTCACCTGGCATGGAGTCTCGAGTCTTGAGGCGGGATGAGGCCGGCTTAGCAGCTGGAGGGGCTGGGGGCCGCGGTTGGCACAGTCCTGATGTAGAATTGACTTAGAAGAAAGTCCATCCTTCGCCTGCCTTCCCCACCCCGGCCTACGGGTGACAGGGACCCAGGAGCCACAGCTGCCCCCCCACTGGCCAGCAGTTGCCCCAGTAACAGTGTCCGGCACCCCTTGTTTTGCCCTCCAGCCTGTCACAAAGCCCCTCTTCTCCCTCTCTGGGGGCGGAGCACCAGCCCTCTGCACAGGAGCCCACATCCTTGCAGCCTGGCACAATGGGCTCCCACAGAGTACACAGTGTTTCTTATTGTGGCATAAAATGCCATAAAGTCACAACAAAGACGGAGCCCAGAGCCTTGATGGGCCTGCAGCTTCCTGCCAGGCAGAGAACACGACTGATTGTTTAAAAGCCAGGGGTGAGGCAAGTGGCCAATTAGCATGGCCTTCACCCCCACGGCTTGTAAATGTGATTCTCGAACCCTCAGAATGGGCTTCTGCTGTTCAGATCAATTGCCGAAAGGAAGCAAGTCTGCTCCCACGGCCAAATTTAGAAGCCCTGAACCACCAACGAAGGTGACCTGGGTTCTCTCTGCCCTGCCTTTAGCACGAGGCTAAGCCCCCGCAGGTGCTGAATATCAACACTGCCCTTGGCACCTCTGCCCCTTTAAGGTGATGTGAGGGATTCCCAGAACATTCCCGAGAGCGGGGAATTATACATCTGTTCACAATTGCTTTGGAAAAACAATTCATTTTTCTTTGTCTTCTTTCTCATAGTTGTCAAGAAATTACCCACAATCCAGACCGGAAGAAAATGAAAGTAGGTTTGGGGGTCAGTCCTGCCATTTTGAGGGTGTTTGCTAATTTACTCTTTTTCTGTGACTGTGTGGAACCTCATAACTGTGGAAGGAAGTAATGACCACCACCCAGAGGCATAAATAACCCCACAAAGCTTGGGAAAGTCTAGCGGCAGCCGTCAGGGAGGCGAGTCCCAAGTCCACTAGATGCACAGCAGATAAGGATTTTAATTCATCCTGAAAGCAAGGACGAGGGCCAGCGAAAGGGAAGATGGTATCATCAGGCGGGCGCAGGATGACTTGCTGCGGGCTTATTTCCCCTTTTCCTTTGCTGGGATTTTTCCAGCATCCACTATTTGGGGAGCCTCTTGGGTTATCTTCTAAACCCTGGAAGGGTGCTGTTTAGCCACTACAGGAAGGGACCCCATTCATTCAGGAGCTAGTGGCTGCAATGGATCGTCTCACCACGCAGCCAGGTCAGGTGGGTCGGCAGGATTCACAGGTTGAGCAAGGAAAACAGGTCTCCTGAGAAAGGTCCCCCAAAGGAGGGCAGGACAGCTGTCTTCCAACAGGTTCGTTATCCCATAGAAAACCCAACTGAAGAAAATGTGCTTAATTAAAGCAGGAGGGCTTGCAACCAGACTCAGGAGGAGCTTCTCCCTCAGCAGGGAGAATAAACATCACAGTGGACCCAGGTGGGTGTGACAACTCCAATTCCAGAAGTTCTTCAGGGGAGAAATTTTACAACTGCCTGCCCTAAGGCAGGTTTAAAGTGAGGAGTGATCCCCACACTGGCTTTGCCATCAGAATCGCCTGGGAAATTTACCCAAAGTGCAGATTCCAAGGCCCCTCCCCGAGATTCAAATTCAGACCCTGGGGTGGGCCCCTGGTCATCCCGGCGGAACCCCCAACAGGCTCGCCGGGAGAAACTGCACCAGCTCAAAGCTCCACAGGGTGGGGCCCAGATTACGACCCTCGAGAAGCCAATTGATTATTCAGGGCACGCAGTGCTCAGAACCCGGGCTGACCGTTTTCAGAGACCCAGGGAGGGGACGCTTCCCTCGGTTCACAAAAGGAGCCCGGAGTGCCAGCCCTGGGCGCGACCACGGGGTCCATCCCCGCCGGGTGACGGTCCCGGAGCCCCTTGGGGACCCCGCCGCCCGGCCCTGTGGTCTGGGCGCACCCGGGGCTGCTGCTCCCCCTCCGGCAGCCGGGAAGGGAGCGAGCGGGAAGGGAGCGGAGAGATCTAGAAAAGACCTTTGTGTGTCGGGGAAAAGCGCCTCTGCGCCTCACTCGCAGGTCCCAGTGGCGGCCTCCGGCCGGAGCCCCTGCACCGAAAGGGCGCGGCCGCGAGCCGACGTCGGGAAGCAGCTGGGGGCCCCCGCGGCCCGGGGCAGGGTCTCGGCGGCGCCCCCTCCCCGCCCCCCGCCCCAGTGGCGCGGGCGGCTCTTCCCGGTCCCGGGAAACCTGCGGCCCGCGCGCCCGGCGGTTCGGCTGGGCGGGGGCGACCCCTAGTGCCCAGCGCGGGACGCTGTCGCCCTGCCATGCCGGGGACCCAGCCTTTCCCCCGGGGGGCCTCCGAGCCCCGGCCGCAGGGAAGACTGCCCTCTCTGGAGGGCAGGAGAAGAGCATCCCTGGGGCGCTGCTTCAAAACGAGTCTCCGCGGAGGAGGCCTGAGGACCCTCCCTGCGAGTGCCTGCGTCGCTCAGAGAACGATGGTCCCGCTGATCGTCACTTACCATCCCTCCTCAGGAAGCTGGGACTGGCTGTAGGATCCGCCCCAAAGTGGGGGCGGCCAGATCTCCCCTGGAATTGTAGGTCTAGGCCCGCTCTACCTGCCGCCAGCCCTGCACCATCCCGGACACTGGTGGAGGCGGCCGAGGTGGAGGAGAGCCCCCGCGCAGAGGGACAGTCTTGGCACGGGGGTCAGGGGCAGCTCTGGCCTGGCTTCCCACCAGGGCCGTGATCGAGACAAGCCGGGGCAGCCAGATGCCCACGCCTCCCGGCCTCCCCCTGGCCACACTCTTCTCTGGTCCCCAGCAGCCTGGCATGACTCACCTGGTTGGCAGCACTTTGTTAAGATGGGTTGCCAGAGCTGAGTCACAGCTGTGACCTGCTGCCCTAGCTCAGCTCAGGTGAAAAGGGAGGAAAAAGACAAAACATCAGGGCCCACCAGGTGGCACAAGGAGATGCCAGCCTCCGTGGCTCTGTGGTGCCCCTGCCAACGTTCTCACTGCCCCCCCCCCCCCGGCATCTGGAGCACACACATGCCACAGGAAGCACTGAGGTAGAAGCAGCTAGGGCGAGCTCCTGGGCAGGTGTGCCCAAGTCCAACTTGCCCCATGGCTCTGTGGTCTGGCACAGAGGGCTCTGTGGCCCCCCCCCACAGCCGCTCCCCAGCTGGCACAGCTAAGTCCAAGGCCTGGGAGGGGAACAGTGCCAAAGGCTGGCCCAGACCACCTCACCCCCATACACACAGGTCAAGGAAACTAATTTTGGGGGACAGACAGCATAGGCGAGGGCCCAGAGGCAGCTCATGGGCCTGGGGCTTCCCTGTAGCAGAGGTAGAGGCCGAGAGGGTCGTGGTATGAATGGGGGCATGTCAATTGCTCCTGCTCTTTGCCCTTCAGTGGTTTCCAGATAGTCCAGGAGCACTCACTCAAGCCAGTGGGAAAAGTATATTGAAAACAAGAGTTTCCCCCAAGAATAAAAACCACCCCCCCAGACTCCACCTCTTCCACTCAGACCCCACTGCCTTCCTACTGCCTCTTTGCTCCCCTTCCTCCCATCACATGGCCCTCTACCTCCAGTCATTTAATGTCTGAAAGATTTCTTAAAGACCTAGGTCAACCCTCCCCCCAGACTTCCCTGCCAGGTTAAGGAAAGGGGCGAGCATGTCGGGGCGTTACCCTGAGAGGAGGCAGGGCTCCTCCAAGGATTCCACCTGCAAACCTTTGCTGCCCCAGGTCGGGTGAGGATGTGGACCTAGGTAGGCGCTTTTGTTGAGGGGCTTATGGTCCCTCTGTCCTGGCCTGGCTGGAAGCCTGGAGGGGCATTTGAGGATTCCAGAGAGGGCAGCCTCTGTTACTCACACCGTTCCAGGCACTGTGGCGTGTGTGTGTGTGTGTGTGTGTGTGTGTGTGTGTGTGTGTACACCCAGGGCTGGAGTGTGGGCAGGAGGGGGCACGCCCTCATCGGCAGAGCTCACCGTCCACCATGGCCCTCCAGCCTGAGACACCTCCTTCTTTCCAGGTTCTGAGCTCTGGGAGGGAAATGACAGCAACAGCCCCGTCGTCTAGCAAGGCAGCTGGCCCCCGGAGCTCTGCGAAGACATCTCCCCACAGCAGCTTTTTCTGTGTCCCCACTTGCCTCTGTCCTGCCTCCTCTTTACTGAAACTGAAACCACAGCGTTTACAGTTACCATTTTCACCCTGTACCCCTCCCCACTTGGGGTCTGGCCTGAGCATTAGGGACAGCAGCAGGGACCTGTGCAGTCCCCGACAGCACAAGCCGGGCAGCCGGGGCTCGTTGAGTCCCCGCCGGTGGCCCTGCTGCCACCCCCCTACCCCCATGGCCAGAAGCCCCAGGCGCCCAGCAGCCCTTGCTGCCCCGCAGCCTGGAGACCCCCTGCACGGGGCGCCTGTTCAGGCCTCCCTCCACCCTGAGTGGAATCGGGCCTCATCTTCAATAAAATGACTTTATTCACCCAGCTTCCTTTTGTGCTGTTTTTTAGTCTCCACACTACTCTCCTATTTACACCTTAGGGCCCAAAGACCAGATCAAGATGTGAGGTTAGGAAAAAAAAAAAAAAAAATGTCGGGGTGCCTGGGTGGCTCAGCCGGTGAAGTGTCCCGACTCTTGATCTCAGCCCAGGTCTTGATTTCAGGGTTGTGAGTTCAAGCCCTGCGTTGGGCTCCGTGCTGGGCATAGAGCCTACTTAAAAAAAAAAAAAAAAAAAAGGTCTGGGGAGGTTAGTGAGAAAACTGAGTGTGTGTGTGCATATGAGAGAGAGACAAAGATAAGTCAAAAAATAAGGATGGAGGGAATGAAGTACTGATAGATGCAAAGACATGATGCTGAGTGAAGGAGGCCAGACACAAAGATCAATACAGTGTATAATTCGATTTACACGCAATTTCTAGAAAAGGCAAAACGGTAGAGACAGATCAGTGGTTGCAGGGTTGGGACTAGGAGGAGAGACCGCCTGCAAATGGGCTCAGGAGGATCTGGCTGACGAGGCTGCTGTACCACCGGTTCGTGGGGAAGCTTCTCCGACCGGATGAATTTACTAAAGCTCACCCAACTGTGCGCTCACAGTGGGTGAGCTCTATAGTGTAACTGTAGGATGGGCCTCAACAAATTTTCTGTAAAAATGGAGAAAGGGACAGAGAATGAGACAGGGGAGGGACAGAAAGGGATAATGAAGAGAAAGAGGGGCTTCTCCCTCCCACCTTCAAGACCAGGAGGGGGCACTGCAGATTTTGCTGCAAAGAGGATTTCGCCTGAGATGAACGGTGCTGCCAACAGGGTTTTAGGAAGTCTGGACTTGATTGAAGTCCCTCAAAATCTTGTCCATCCCTGACATGCTCCACATTTAAAGTGACTCTATTCCTGCAAACTGGTGGATATAGCCAGGCAGCCTAGCTCCAAGATCCAAGAGCAAAGCAAAGGGATGCTCTCGAATGTTAACAGAACCTACAAGAGCCATTCCGGTTGAAAATATCTCCCTGATGTAAACAACAACAACAACAACAAAAACCCTCCTAAAATCTTAAATTCTTCCATTCATAAACGCAGCCCCAAGCCCTAATCATTCTATGCGAAAATGGGCCTTTATTTTTCAACCGGATTCTAAGGTTGACTGAAGATGAAAGATTTGTCTAGGAGCCAACATTGAGAAGTGTCTAAGAAGGAACAATGCCTATTTAAAACTAAGTTGTACAGACAGCTTGACGGAATCCGAGGCGGCCCTATAAATGTTCTGACAAGCCAAGTCTGCTATAAAATGTGACAGTGTTTGAGGCAGCTATCCTGAGACCCACCCAGGTTCCCGTCAGCCAATGTTGGGTTGTTGAAAGCGATTTCAAGGGTTGACCCAGGAAACCAGGAGTGCCTCCTCAGACGTCTGGGGGTGGAAAGGAGAGACACCACAGAACTGATGTGTACCCACACCATTAATTCTACATTGCGAATGGCCCAGGGGCGCACTGATGGGGCTTCTCATGGCCCGAGGTGCCCAAAGAATCAAGTCACATTTATTAAAAGACCCTGGTGAAAAGGATACCTTGCCCCTTTCTAACGGAGTAAATATTGCCAGAGTCTATTAGAGGTTGAGACCCAGTGGATGGAACATGAGTATTTTTTAAAAAGTCTTTGGCTTCATCATGACCCTCAAACATGTATCAGCCATCATCATATGCCAGGTTGTGAGGACACACGACAAATGCATGATGCCTACCCCCTAGGAGGATAGTCTTACTGGGGCAACAGATCATATATAGAAAAAGTCAAATCAAGGTAATATGAACCCACAGATGCCACTTATGAGAGCACTTTCTATGAGCTGGGCCTAGGGACCCACAATGAGCTTGTGAGGCAGATATTAACTCTGTGTTACATGAGAGGAAAACTGAATTAGGGTTCTCCAGAGAAACAGAACCAGTAGGATATATTTATAAGTATGCAGAAAGAGATTTATTATGAAGGATTGGCTCATGCAATTATGGAGGCTGAGAAGCCCCATCACCTGCCATCTGCGAGCTAAAGTCCCGGGTAAGCCCGTGATGTTGTTCCAGTTCAAACCTGCAGGCCTGAGAAGCAGGGAGCCAACACTCTGAGTCCCCAGCCCAAGTATGAAGGCCCAAGAACCAGGAGAGCTGATTCTCGAGGGCAGGAGAAGATGGATGTCCCCGCTCCAGCAGAGAGAAAAATTCACCCTTCCTCTGCCTTTTTGTTGTACTCAGGCCCTCAACAGATTGGGGAATGCCCACGCACCCTGGGGAGGGAGATACTCCTTACTCAGTCTACCCATTCAAAACGCTAATCTCTTCTGAAAACACCCTCACGGATGCACCCAGAAATAATGCTTTTCCAGCTTATCTGGGCATTCAAACGGACCCATAAAATTAACCACCACAAACCTAACCTCAGGCAAGTTATGTGATGTGCCCAAGTTTACAAGGTGAAGTCAGTCTGGTGGCCAAGGCCACGCTCCTGGCCTGCCTGAGAGAGAGGGTAACATCCTTAGCCAACTCCAGAAGTTGGGAATGGGTGGTCACCAGAGCCAAGGGGGGCAGGCGGGGAGGGCTTGTGGAGGAGACACAAAAGGGCAAAAAAAGGGCATCTCTGCATGAACCAGCAGGGACGTGCAATGACCAAGGACCAGGTCCCTGGACATGCCACAGAACTTAGAGGTGCTGGGGAAGAAAGGGGAGAACATCGACTGGATCAGAAAGCCTTAGCAGAGCAGGATTTCCTGGAAACAGCTAAAACCAAACTCCTGCCATCTGCTGATATCAGAAGATAGTCATTTTTTTTATTGAGCGCCAGCGACAAATCCATTTCAAGGGGTGGGGGACGCCTGCTCACACTTAGCTCCTCTCCTCCCTCCCGGGCTGGCGGCCTGCCTGCTTTTCTGGACAAGGAAGGATTGCAATCTACAGCTCAAGTGGTGCCGACCCTGGTGGGAGTCAGGATCCAAGTCAGCCCTTTCCTGGGGCCTCTTGGCAGCCCTGGCCCCTAAGATAAAGGCTGGAACGTCTGGGCACTTCCATCTCCTTGTCCCCTCTCTAGGCCCCTCCCTATTTCCTCTCCTTTTCCCCTTTCCTCGCCTGCCGCCCTTTCTGCCCTTTCTCCCGCTCCGCCCTCCAGACGCAATGCTCTACCTTGTGCCTGTAACACACTCAAGCGCTGGTGCGCAACGCAGCTTGGCAGGGCTCAGCCGGCCCTGTTCCAGGAAAGCCATGTGGTGTGGCTGGCTGGCTCCTCACCCCTGCCGCCTCACAGTGCTGCCCACTGGGCCAGGCCAGCTCTGCCAGGACTCCTGGGAGGAGGCCATCTCTGCCTTGACAAGGAGAGGTGGTGAGCAGGCCTGACACCGTTCTCCCGTTCATTCATGGCTTCAGTGAGCTGTCACTGAGCATCCCGGGGGCCAGAGCTGAGCCAGCTTAGCCCTGCAAGTGAAGGTTGGCCTCGGTGCCTGGCATACCGTGCCCTCTGCCAGGCCCACTGGGCCAGGTCTCAGGGCAGCCTACCCCCAGCAAGGATGGAGTGCAGAGGAGTGCTTAATGTTTATTGAATTGAAACGAGCAGAAAGGCAGGAGGCTGTGTACCCCAGTAGAACCAGCACTATCCCAGAATCAGAGGCAAATGGCAACGCCCCCAAAGCCCCCCCACCCCCACCCTGGCCCAGAGCCTTCCTCCTGCCCCCGACAGAGAGCTGCCAGAGCATCCCCTTACCCTCCTCTGGGCAGCCCCCAAGCAGAAAGGCTCAGAACAAGGTTTATGGGGGGCCCCCAGGTGCCTGTGAAGCTGTCTGAAATGCTTGTGGGTGGGGAGCAGGGCTCTGGTGGGGACGACAGCCACCTGAGGGATGGGAAGGAGAGTCAGGGCAGGTATTTCTGGAATGACTTAAAGCCTCTGGACACTCACCATCCCTACCCCCAGGCAGCACCGGGCATCTGCGTCCTCGGCTGCCCCCCCCACCCCCAGGGGTCCCGTGACCGTGCCTTCACCCCCCCCCCTTCGCTTCTCTCCTAGGGCAAGGGTCAGCGACGTGCTTCCCAAAGGGCCTGTGCCCCAGGGGGCTCCCTGCGGCTCCACGGCCTGGTCCAGCCGTCTTTTGAGCTGCAGACAATGGCAGGGCACTTAACTCACAAAGGGAGCCGTTTCCCAATTTGGAGAGCAAATCACTTCAGGGTGAAGTGGATTAATCATTAAGGATCCCCCCTCCATGGGATTGGGGCTCCCTCCCAAAGTGACCAGATCCGTCCGCGGGGCCCTGCTGCTGCCCGTCAGGAGAGCCGCTGCTGGGGCTGCAGGGGGAAGAGAGCGCCAGGAGGGGCCTCCGGCTCCGCCTCAGTCATGGATTCACCAGCCCCACCCCCACCCCCACCCCCCGGGGCTCCCTGGCTCAAAAAACGGGCACCCCATTTACCCTGCTGTCCAGGCCAAAAGCCCTGGACTTCTCAAGGTGTATCTTTTCGTACCGTTTAGGTTTAGGCCTTGAACCACGTGGTGGTATTACCTATTCAGAACAATAGAAACTTGTTTTAAAAAAAAATCACGAACGAGGGGCGCCTGGGTGGCTCAGTCGGTTAAGCGACTGCCCTCGGCTCAGGTCATGATCCTGGAGTCCCGGGATCGAGTCCCGCGTCGGGCTCCCCGCTCAGCGGGGGGTCTGCTTCCCCCTCTGACCCTCTTCCCTCTCGTGCTCTCTCTCATTCTCTCTCTCAAATAAATAAAATCTTAAAAAAAAAAAAACTCACGAACGAGGTAAAGCACGTGTGCAACACACGCGTGCGCCCAGAATGTGACCACCGCTGAGGTCCACACCACTGTCCTCAGGGGGCAGCTGGATTAGCACTCCCTACTATACTTGAAAGAACGTCCATCCTCTCCACCACAGGCCCTCACGGCCTGGCGCAATCCCGCTCGTCCTCAGCCAGCCTGGCCTCCTTGCCGGGCCTTGGCAGCACAGGGACCACGGCGGGGGAGTTCCCCCGCCCCCCTGCCTCCACCTGCCTAGATGTTTGCATGGATCACTCCCTCGCCTTCTTCAGGTTCAGCTCACTTCCTCTGCCGAGCCCCTGCCCCACGGCCCAGCCCAAACTAACAGCCCCTCCCCGCGGCCTGTTTCAGCCTTCCCCACAGCACCTCGCAAGACTGGCAGAGTTGTCCGTCACTTCCCAGCAGAGCCTTCTCTTTGCTGGCTGCTCGGTCTCCAGCTCCAAGGTCCTGAGTGAATACTGCGGGGAGGGACGTCCCGAGAGCCCCTGCCCGGAGCCCAGACTCCACATGGACAAATCCCGCGCTTGCTCACAGCTCAGAGGCAGGTAGAACAGCACCCCCACCCCCCTCCCAGGGCTGACCTGGGCACGTCAAATGCTCCCCTGGGAACCACTGCCCCCAAATAACAGTAGCACTTCCTGCAGGAGCTTGGGGCCTCTGGGCTCACTGCTCCTCGGCACAGAAGATCTCATTTAATCCTCAAATAGCCTTAAAGCAACCCCAGGAAGTGCGTCCCCATCTCGCACATGGTGAAAGGTGAGCTAAGCTGCCAGAGCGCACACAGCTGTCACCCACACACTCCTCCCCAGTCACAGCGAACATGGTGAGCAGGCCCAGAAAGGCAAGGGCCCGGAGAAGAGCCCAGCGTGCAGAGCGTCTCTGCGGGGCCCAGAGATGGAAGCGAAATGGCAGACTGCAGAAAGAACACACGACTCGAGCTCCACACACGACATTTATCTCTGAGGCGGTGTGAGGAACAAGGCTGACAACAGAACAAAGCCGAAACCCTTCTCTCTCAAGCCTCTCAAAGGTGTTTTATTTGTTTGCTTTTCTTTTTTTTTTCCACAATAATGGCACATTAAAAAAAATTAAGAACTACAGAAGAGGACCATGTCTTTGAGTCTGTGTTCACATTGTCCCACGCCCCATGGCACAGGCACTGGCCGTCGCCCCAGCCTGGGCGGGGGTCCCGGCCTCCTGGAAAGGCACTGAGTCAGTGCCCTGGGACTGGGCCCCTCCAGGAGCTCGGGCACTGTTCCTCTGGGCCCCACTAGAGGGCGGTCTCCCGCTTCTGAGGCCCCCCAGGACTCTGGCAACCCCCTCCCCTCTCTCTTCCAACCAGAGGCAGGAGCTGGAAACGTTAGGGAACTTACTTTGGTCCCCACAGGGGACTCTTTAGGGACAGAGCCCTCCCCCAACCAGCAGGAGATGACACCTGAGCCCGGTTACCCCCTGGGGGTCAGGGTGTCTCTCCCAGTCCTGTTTCCAGCCCAGCTGACACCCCAGTGGGGCCCCGGTTCTCAGGCCCAAGCCAGGCCCCTCCTCCATGCCCCATGGGCCACCGAAGCCGGCACAGGAATGACAGATGCTTGGCCCCCTCAGCTGACACCCACCATGAGCCACAAGGCTCCCCAAACCCTGGGGCCCTGGCTCAGAAGGAAGGGCTGCATGAGAAGCAGGGGGACGGAAGGGGGAGAGGGGCTCAGAGCCAAGGCTGCCAGGAAGAACAGAAGCAACAGAGGCTGGCTGAGGGCTCAGGGGAGGGTGCTCAGGCCCTGCAATGAGGAGGGGGTCCTGGGGCATGGGTCAGCAGGCCTGGGCAGGGGGGGCCTGGAGAGAAGGATGCTCCCATCCTGCGTCTGGTCACTGTGGGGACACAGGCCCAGGTGACAAGACCTTACCCCCCCCAAAGGGAAACACCACTCTGCACTCAGCCAGGTCTCAGCCCAGCCCTCATGGGAGGGAGGGACCCCACCAGCCAGGCCCTGATCAGCCCCAGCTCCCAACAGTGGCTCCCAAAGGCACCCCTCTGTAGGCCCCCGGGACTGGCAGCTGGTGGGGGGCCCGGCTGACCCAGGGCCCGGCCTCCCCATTCCTCCTGTGCCCACCCTGCCCACCGCCCTTGGCTCTACTCCTGCTGCTCATTCATTTCCATGTCAGACACCAGAATGTTCTTCTCGGTGGCCTCGCCGGGGCCGGAGGCACTGCGGCTGTAGCGGGCGCCCTCGAAGGTCCCACGCTCGGCGCTCTGTCGCCGCCGGTACAGAATCAAGGCTGCGGTCAGCAGGGCCCCGAGCAGCAACACTGCCATCAGCACCACCACGAGGGCGGCCGGGTTCTCGGGGAGTGCTGCTGCAGCAAGCCCAACACTCAGCTGGGAGGCCGCACCCCCGCGGCTCCCCCCCCCCCGCTGCGCCCCCACCCCCCCATGCTGCCCCCACCCGCCCCCCGGTTGCACCCCCCGCTGCCCCCTGGCTGCACCCCTGCTGCCCCCCCCCCCGCCCCCTGCTGCCCGGCATGCTGGGCCAAGGCCAAGGCGGGAGAGGCCTCATCTCAGCCCTACCTGGGACTCACCTGATGGCGAGAAGCTGCTCTCCTCGGCTGCAAGGAAGAGGGGGGGACAAGTTAATAACTGAAGACGTGATAGTAATAATAAGCAAGCAGAGAGCACTTCCTGTGTGCCAGCCACTTGATTAGCCCATTTGATCTTGTGGGTACAGTTATTACCCTCATTTTGCATATGAAGAAAGTGAGGCCATCGACTTTAAAGAACTTGCCCAAGGTCACAGAGTTGGTAAGTGGTCTACCCTGTCCATGCCCTTAACCGCTACAAAATGATGGGTTTGCTGTCTAGTTTGGGAAATTTGTAGGAAGGGCCAGTCCCTCCTACAGACCCGTTTATCCCAGGGGAGGGCCCCGGCGGCCCCGGGGCCTGTCTCTTCGTGCCCTCCCAGCCGCTGGGTCACGGGCAGAATGAGACGCCAGCCCCAGCTGGGCGGAGGCGGCAGGAGGCCGAGCGGCGTGTCCGCCCGGCGCTCACCTCGCGCGAGCTTGCAGACGACACCCATGGTAATGTTGGCGCAGGCGCCGGGGCGCCAAAGCCCGCTGCTGCTCTGGATCCAGTAACAGCTGTTGTGGCTCAGCATGCTGGGGCCCAGGCCAGGGGACCCCCAGTTGGAGTAGTTCACAGCTGTGTTGTCCTGCCAGACCAGGGTGCCTCCTACGGGAAAGAAGACATTGAGGGGGCATGGGGGAGAGGAGACGGGGAGAAGCAGGTGCCGGTGGGAGAGAGCAGGCCTGTTCTCCAACCGATTCTCACCTCACGCAAGTCCCTACCCCCACCAAGCCCTGCTGGAAGGCGTCCCCCCAAACCCCTGAGGCTTCACCCTCCCTCCCGATGCCACACATGGGGTACCCACCTTTGGGGTTGAAGTTCATGCCCAGCCAGGCACCCCGACTCTGGCCCTCAGAGCTCTGCAAGTGCTCCCAGACAAACACGTTCTCCATCTCGTCCAGAATGGACAGGACCGCCCCACCCGCTGGACACAAGGGAGGCCCACATCAGGACGACAGTGGTCCCCCTGGGATAGCAGAGGACCCCCCCCCCCCGCCCCGAGAGAGGCCCCAGCCTGAGTGGAGGGTGGTGCGGAGTGCGCATCTGTGTGTGGGCGCCCGGGTCCAGGGTTACTGACATGTAATGCCACACGTGGGCTCTGTGTATTGGAAACTGATGGGGCGCTTCTGTGTGAGAGCTGCCTGTGGGTGGGGTGCAGCACGGGGACTGCGTTCCCGGAGCCTCTAAGGGCCCACGACAGGGGTCACTGCCTGAAATGACCCCGTGGGGGCTCTGGCCTGCACTGGCCCACCTCTCTGGCAGCGCTGCAGCGCCTCCTTGTGGCCCAGCAGCAGCTCCATGTGGAAGGAGTAGCAGTGCTCCCGGAAGGGGATCCACGCCGAGTCGGCCAGCCCTTGGGGACAGCTGCCATGGTAGCTTATTCTTCGGGGAGGAGGGGGCCCTGTGGGGAGGGGAGGGGTGCAGGATTGAGGAAGTGGCCCAGAGTGCTCCCTGGGACAGCCTACACCCTGCCCACCCCCTGACCCCACTCACCAATGTTCCCGCCACAGACAGCCCCCTGCAACTTGGTGTCGCAGCTGGTGGTGCGCCAGGCCCCATCCACGTCCACGTAAGCGCAGCCCCCTGGCTGCTGGGGCTCCCCGTCCTGCCAGCTCACGTAGCTCAGCGGCTCCTCCGAGACCCAGGAGTAGCGCCGGGAGCCCTGGGCACGAGGGGGCCGTCAGGGTGGGAGGAAGGAGGCCAGTGGTGGGGAGGGGGCAGAGGCAGGTAAGGTGAGGCAAGAAGTCAGGAGGAGACGGGGGGGGGCGCAATCGGGGGAGCAGTCCCGGCCCACCTCCTCACTGGCCAGCCCGATCCAGAGTGGGGTGCGCAGCCCTCGGGCGGCCTGCGTGAGGAAGGCCTGGGTGTAGGGGTCCGGCACACGGGCCAAGCTGGTGTTGCGGCTCTCACACAGCAGGAGGGCATCCTGCCAGCGAAGAGGCTTCTGCAGCAGCCGGAAGGTGCCGTTGAGGTAGGAGAGCTCAGTGCCGGGGGCAGGGGGTGACGCTGCTGGGGATGGGCTCAGGGAAGGGTCTACAGGGAAGGGGGCAGGGCTCAGGCCGGGCTCTGCCCCCCTCACCCCATTCCCAGGCATGAAGCTGGGGGATCACCAGACATAGGGCAGAGACTAGGTCTCCAGTAGGCCCAGCGCCTGGCGCGGATGGACAGTGTTAGCCTCTGTTACCAGTAACACATTCTTGCCGAGCCACAGAGGAAGCGGCCTTGACCTAACTCCCACCCCAGGAACCCCTGTAGAACAGGCATGGAGCCGTGGGGGCCTCAGACACGCAACTTCAGGTTCCCTGACACCAGGCATGCCCCGTGTCTAGTTTCCCCCGGTCAGACCCCCAGACCCCCAAATCTTCCTCCTGAGACCCCTTGATCCTCACTGCCTTTCCCTCTGATTGGCACCCGGTCTTCTTCCCAAGCAGATACTGGACTCTGGGGGTGACCCAAGGGACCCCCTGAGGTCGGGGACCGTGTTTCGTCATTCCTCTCAGCAAGACCCACAGCATCGGGCCCAGTGCTGATGTTCCCAAGTTCACGGGTGACGCGTACCTGTGCCCTTCTGGCAGATGAAGCCGTGTGTCTCCTCTGTGCAGCTCCGATCATCCCAGCGGCCAGTGAAGTGAGCAGAGGGGCTGTGCAGGACCACTGCACAGCTGGTCTGGGGGGAGGGAGCCGCTCAGAGGAGGCCCGGCAGCTCTGCCCTTGTGCCACTGCCCCCAGAGGGCTGCCCTCTGAGCAAAGAGGCTGGTAGAGTGGGGACCCTGGGAGTGAAGGCAAGTGCCGCAGGTTGCGGGCCGGGGAGCAGAGCGAGGGGCTTCCTCACCGGTATGTTGCCGCCGGGAGCAGGGCTAGGGCCAGAGGGCTCCCCAGGGGCCCAGTTGGTATACAGCAGAGGTTCCTGCTCCACCCACTGGAAGTCCTTCTGAGAGGCGTGGAGGCCAATCCAAAGGTCAAAGCTCACATTGGGCAGGCCGGCTGTGATGAAAGCTACAGTCCCCCAGAAGAGAGAGTTATGAGCAACAGGACAGCCCCTTGCCCACTCTGCTCTAGCCATTTTTTGGGGGGGAGGGGGGCTGTATCAGAGGATACTGGGGCCTTCCCATGGGCTGGCCCTACCTTGCTCTAAAGGGTTTGCAATGGTGACCAGTTGGGCCTCTTGCTGTTCACAGGAGAACTGTGCCTCTGACCACTTCACACGGTCCTGGGGGTCCTGGCCCTGAATTCGGAAACACTGGGGCGGAGGGGAAGGCGTGATGTCCAGCTCCACCGCCCTGTCCCACAAACCCAGAAACTCTGCCGTGTAGCCCTCAGCGACAGGCCCTGGGGAGGCTTTGAGGGCCGTGAGGACAACAGAACTGAACCAGGACATCCGGGGCTCCTCGAGCCTCTCAGCCTGGCACAGCACATTCACGTCCACCTGCCAACGCTCAGGGGGAGTCTGTAAGTGGCAGGACGTCCTTAGGCCACCAAAGGATCTACTGCCTATGACGAGAGCACCTGGGCCATGCGCAGGGACAAGGTCTGTCTCGATTTCAGCTAAACGCCTTCCCAAGTGTTGCCTGAAATCTGTTATTTGTCCTGTGAACTTAATGTTCATCCATACAACACTCTTATCTTCACGTCTGAATGATCTTTGTTAGGCAGCAGCTGGGTGGGAAATCTCTCAAGTGAAGACTATTTGAAAATGAATGATTTCCAGTGATTTCCCTCCTGAGTGTGATGGGGGAGAAAGAAAGGAAGGAAGCTTTGGAGTCGCAAAGAGGGCCAGGGGGCAGGTGCAGGTCAGGTTCCAGATCTGACTTAAACTTTCTGTAAAATGGGTGGGAATAAAAATACCTGTCTTCTGGGGTCATGTTAAGAGTTAAAGAGAACAGTGCATGACCAGAGAGTAAGTGCTTACACAAGGGGACGCTCTTACTATCGGGATGAGTTCTAGCATCAGCTTACTGATACCAATGTCAGATTTGGGGTAGAAAACTGTAAACCCAGAAATAATGCAAGAGTTTGGGAGAGGTTTATCACAAAGCCCTTGCATTTCATTTCACAGAAGTAGTTCAGAGCTACTCTGAGGCCTCCTTTAAATAACTAGTAAAATTAGTCATAAAATTAGAACCAGCAAGGTCACATCATATCAGCAGCGAAAGAGAAGTATCAGCTCAGTCCAGCAAACAGTCGGGGCCTCCCTACCATGTGCAAGTGTATTAGGTGGTATGTCGGGGCCAGGGGCCCTGCCCTCCAGGAGCTTAAAGCTAGGGGGAGAGGCGGGCCTTCACTCTCTCTCCCTACATCCAAATGCTACAGGGCTATAACAGACGGCAGAGACCTAGTAAAGCAAGGTGTCTGGGGCCAGGTAGTAAAGGGACAGACAGCCTCGCATACTCCAAAGGCTTCTGACAGGGGAGTAACTGGTATCTTTACAATGATGCTGACACATCAAGAAAAAGACCAAGTACATATATACCATGTATTCTGTTTTATATCCGGTGGAAGAAGCCACGAGAATAAATTTTTGGGAAAATGTGATGACATGAGAGAAATGCTCAAAATAGAACACTGAGAAAGAAAAGCTGGATACAAAATTGTGTTATGTAGTATGATCTCAATTAGGCGCAAAAAGGCAGGAAGCAGAGTAACAAATATTAATAGGGGTTATTTCTGGAAATAAGGATGAGTGAGTTGTATTTTCTTTCTGTTTTTTCCCAAGTTGTAATAATAGACGTGTTACTTTTTTTTTTTTTAAGGTCGAAAAGATATAATATTCGCTTGAATATTCTGAAGACAGTAAGAGCTCCATGACACTAAGGGGCTGGCTACACTCCAACGCAGGACAAAGATTTACGGATTATATGAGCTAGTGTTAACTAATCTAATCCTCACAATCCAGCTAAGTGGTTTTATCGCAAAGAAAGCACGGATCGGGGCTCAGACTCGTGATGCCAGCATTAACAAGAAAATAAGAAAATAGTGCTCCTCTCTTCCTGGGACAAGCTCTTGTCAGCCACCGGATAAAAACAATGACGATCTAATCAGGTCTGATCAATCAGCCCAGGAGTGCAAAAGTAACCACTTTGGGAAAGAAGCTCACCGTCTAGAAGGAACATTCTGCAGACATGTCTAGAAACGTCTCCCTTCTGATTAATGTTACTGCCCCCAACTTTCCCATCTGCATGCTCAAAACCCTTGGGAAAAGAATTTCCTAAATGTTGTTTCAAAAAATCTTCCAAAGACTTGTTCTTAAAGCATCTTAAATCAGGTTTTCTGATTAGTTTACGAGGCAGATTGGTTTAGAATGCAGAAATGTACTAGCCGATTTTTACACTAAAACCTTTGTTTCATTGGTAGAAGGACTGAAAAATGAAGAAAGCCCGGCCAACAAAGGACGACCTTTTCCATTTTGATATTTTGCCTTTGTGAGGCAACTTTTTCATCTACAATAACCATTAAACCCATGTTTTAAAGTAATTCGAACTTCAGACAAGACCTGTGAAGTCCCAAATCACAAAGTGTCAGACCAAAATTTTTTAAAAAGAATGAGATAAATGCAATCACCTTGCTCTTACTTAAATTATTTAAAGATGATAATTATTATAATTGATCATTTTTGAGTACTTTTCTCATACCACTAATAAAAAAAAAGTTTTTTAGGGCGCCTGGGTGGCTCAGTCGTTAAGCGTCTGCCTTCGGCTCAGGTCATGATCCCGGGGTCCTGGGATTGAGCCCCACATCGGGCTCCCTGCTCCGCGGGAAGCCTGCTTCTCCCTCTCCCACTCCCGCTGCTTGTGTTCCTGCTCTCGCTATCTCTGTCTCCGTCAAATAAATAAATAAAATCTTTAAAAAAAAAAGTTTTTTAAACTTAAAAATACTCTTTTTCAGGGACACCTGGGTGGCTCAGTTGGTTAAGCGTCTGCCTTTGGCTCAGGTCATGATCCCAGGGTCCTGGGATCGAGCCCCACGTTGGGCTTCCTGCTCAGGAGGGGAGTCTGCTTCTCCCTCTCCCTCTCCCTCTGCCCTTCCCCCCTGCTCATGCTCGCTTTCTCTCTCTCAAATAAATAAAATCTTTTAAAAAAATATTTTTTCAATCTTTAGCTCATGCTTTATGTTCTTTTGTTCTTGTGCACAGTTTACTATATATAACATTAGTCTATTAGTACAGAAGTAAATACACATTTATTTACACACATATATATAATGTAGACACACCTATTTTGTATGTTCAATCTTGTGTTTTACTAATAGGAGTTCATTATCAAAATGTGTGGCGACTAATCTAGAAAACTCACCAAAGTATGCGGACACCCTCCTTCCCTGGTAGATTAGCAAGGGCACTATACAGAGTTACTTTCCCAGGAGTCTAGCCCTGGCACTGGGGCCAAGTAGTCAAGAGGCCGTGACTTTGATGTTGCCAAAAGGCCAGGACTCCTGAAGCTCGGCCTTCCTACGTTCACATCCTCTCCCCTGACTCTACTGGGTGGCCCCTCCCCACCTCCTACCTTGTTGAGGAACTGGTTCCAACCAGAGGGGCAGCCCCCCAGGGCTGTGGGCGGCAGGTCCGGGGGCTGGGGCTCTCCAGTGCTGTTGCTGCGCTTGCAGATGTAGGGCAAGGCCATCAGACACCTCTGGTCCCCCCAGTCCTCTGCAGAAAGAGTAGGGCAGTCATTCTAGCACAGGCCAGGGCCGGCAGCACCCTTGCCTCATGCCCTAAGGAGAGGACATGGGGATCAGGTGCCTGTGTCCAGCTCTGAACTCCAGGCCTCTGTGGTTGCTGGATCATGGGGACCGGCCCCCTCTCTGGGTCTAGCCCCTCTTGCGTTGTGGGAAAGAAAGAGAATGAGAAGAGACTGATGGGTCTGCCCAAGCTCACCGCACTGTCCCCAACGTCAACCCTCTCCCCAGCTTCTGCACCCTCTGTGCCCTGCCCTTGCCCTCACCTCGGCTGGCGGTCATGTACACACACTTCTTATCCTTGCCAATGGGCCGAGGCTTACCGGGTGCCCAGGAGATGAAGTTTATGATGGAACCATCTGTCCACCTGCAACGACATGGAACAGAGATGACTCGCCCCGGGCCCAACCTCCGCTGTATACAGCAATGAAGGCCACCAAGATGGAGGGCAGGGCAGGGCCTGAGTCCAGGGGCTCAGCGGCCACAGGCTGAGTGAGGCTACTAGGCTCAGGGTCACTGGGGACCCAAAGGCCTGGTGCGTCCGGGTAAGGTCCAGCCCTCCCTGGGCACTCATTCTCTAACTAGAAAAGTCCAAGAATCCCAGAGCAGAGGTCCAAGGGCGACAGCGTGCTCTAATACGCATGTGCTCCTGGTCCCTCCTGCCTCGAGCCCCTCATGCGGGGTAGGTGGGTACTGAATACAAAGAGGCCCCTCCGGAGGACATCATATGTTCTTGCCCATGTCCTGAGGGGGGCTTATTCATGAGTGGCCTTGGCATAATAGGAGCTGCCATTATTTGGTGCCCAATTATGTACTGGATGCTGTGCTAAGGACTTCGCATACCTTTTTTCTAATCCTCAGAGCAATCCTACCAGGCAGGCCTCATTATGCTCATTTTTCGATGAGAAAATCAAGGCCCACAAAGGTTAAGTCATTGATCAAGGCCACAGAGCCACGGAGGAACAGAGCTGGATTCAAAACCAGGTCTATCTGTCTCTGTGGGAGGCCTCCCTAGCTCCCATTTGGGGTCGTGGCTGGCCATCCAGGCACCCGCTCCCTCCCGCACCTGCTGACCCTGGAAGGCTCCTACCTGAAACGCCCATCACTCTCCGCAGTGTGCAGGCCAATCCACCAGTGCTGCTCTTGGCCCGGGGACAACTGGGGAAACCGGTCAGGCAGATGTGGGTTGGGAGGGCCTCTCCTCCCCAGGCCTGCCCTCCCCTGCCCGCCGGCCCATGCTCGCTGGGGTGCTCACCTTCTGCAGGTTGTGCCCCAGGAAGTCCAGCTCGGCCTGGCTGTGCACGGAGGCCAGCTCGGCCTGGAACCACGTGCAGATGCGCTGCGCCTGAGCCCACGTGGAGTGGTGCTCGAAGAACTTGTACTCGGCCTCCTGGAAGCGCAGCCACTCCAGCCGGCCTGCGGGGGCAGTGTGAGTGTGGGAGTGGCGGCCAGGCAGGGGTCGCCTGCTCGCCCTGCGGCCAAGGCCAAGGCCCAGGCGGGTCCAAGGGCAGGCAGAGGCGGGGTGCGAACCCCTAGGCCCCTCGGGCAGACACCTCTCCAGGCCCAAGCTTGCCCCTGCTTGGAGACGGAGGCCAACAGGGTTCCAGGCGCCCCGGTTCCCCTTCTCTCAGCTCAAACCCCTAACTCCTTTCGTTCCATCCCGGCCAGGCCCTGCCCTGGAGGTGATGCCCCTCACCCTCTCCCGAACGCCACTGAGAGCCGGGAGGCCCGGGGGGCCTTACCTTGTGGGCTGACGTCGGGCTCCCGCACGTCTCTGCCTACGGGGACAACAGAGACAGAGACGCTGCAGGGAAGGAGACCCTCCCCTGGATTCCCGGCCCCGCCGCCCTTTGCCCCCTTCCCCGTTTCCCAGCACCATCCCACCCAACCTCGAGGGATCTTGCAGATCCAGTCCAGCTGCGTCTCGCACTGCATGGCCACCCACTGCAGGGAAGCCAGGTCGAGCACTGCACAGCCCCGGATGTCGTCGTCGTCGTGCCGGCTCCGGTCGAAATTGTGGTAAGAGAACTGGAGGTCGGAGTGGGAGAAGGTTGTCAGGCACGAGGCGCAGGCCTCCGCGTCCCCAGAACAGATGCACAAAAGGCCGGGCCTGAGCTGGGAAACCCCAACCCGAGCTGGACGCCCCGCCCCCCTTTTCTTAAGCTGCGGGCTCTGGCCAAAGACCCTGTAACTCGACTAAAACCTCGCCCACCGCCAGGCTCTGTCCCGCCCCCGAAGGACCACGCCCACCTCAAGCCGCGCCCACCAGGGCCCCGCCCACCCCGACCCGCCCCCTCTGGGCCGGCTCACCCCGAGGCCGTCGCTCCAGCGCCAGCTCTGCCCGGCTCCCGGGTCTCGACGGTTCAGGCCGATCCAGAACCAGTTCTGCTCGTGGATCTCGGGCTCTGATTCACTTCAGCACAACGCGGGGGTGGGGACCGAAGAGATGGGGATGAGAGGTGCAGGTGCGGGTGACCTGGGCAGACCCAAGGGCCTGGGGCCCCTCCATCTGGGCTTCACACTCACCGGCAATACACTGTTGGGGCCACCTTTAGAAAGTTCTCTCCCCAGAGAGAACTGACTAGCTGGACCAGGCGCCCGGCTCACTGGGGGTGGGTGGCCTGGCTCCCTTCCCTGGCTTCCCTTTAGGTGGGGTTTGCCCTGCCAGCAAGACTAGGTTTTCACTTCAGGGAGTTTAGTAAGTCGATGGAGACGGAGCATAGACCTGGGGCTCTGGAATCAGAAGCAGATTCCAGCGCCGGTTTGCCCACGGAGCGGCTCCCTGACCGCGGGCAAATAACCCGACCTATCAGCCCACACGGGTCCGTGATAATGTCTACTTCGTAGGGCTGAAGAAGAGACCCAATGAGGACTCAGTGTTTAGTGCAGTACCCGAGACATGGTGAGAGGCCATCGAGAACTACAACTACTAGTCAAATAATGTAATCTTGACGTTTGCTGGAAAGACATGTCCCTGGGAATTAAGATCCCGGGAAGCCTGGATCCACTCGGATTTTTTCCAAAGCTAAGGGATTAAAGGTGCTGGGTGTCATAGGTGGCCCACAGGACAGACATGGGGTCCTGGAGGGACCCCCCCCAGGGGCAGATGCTCACTTTTGTAGCTTTTCTTCTCCTGTCTCCCAGGAAAGGCTGTTTATTGAGGAGAGTGGGCTGTTATGGGAATGGTGTTGGGGGCGAGGGGCGCTTGACTTGGATCAGATTTTGCCATGGAGGAGGCACGGGGAGGGCAGTCACTTTTGTAAAAGGCTGTGAGTCTGAGGGGGGCACTGCTGGTTCCCTGACGCCGGTGAGCAACCAGGGAGACCAGGGCTCCCTGAGGGAGGACAGGATGGTCCTGGCGTTCGCTGTGGATACACAGGTCATTCTGAGCCCTCAGACAGGCCTCCCTGGGGGCGCCTTCACCTTGCCCCCTTCCCTGTACCCATCAAAACCAAGAGCCCACACAGGTGCATGCAGGCCACTGCCCCAGGCTCAGTACCCGAAGATCTTGTTGAGCATGTTGGCCACAAAATGTTCCTCCTCATAGCTGGCCAGGCTTAGCAGCTGGGCCCCCAACTCTTGGCAGGCCCCCTGGGCCTGCACCCAGGTCTTCTTGTCCTGCAGCCGCTCTGAGCTGAACACCTACAGGAACAAAGTCCAGGTGTCTAAGCTGTCCCTACTGGTCCACCTGCCCTCCCATGACAGCAGTAGGGAGGAGGGCTGGGGCCTCACAGGACAGGGGTGCAGGCTAGCCAAGACAATCCTGCTCATTAGAGAATGAGCCCCGGGGGAGGGGAGCCAGGTCCTAGAGAACACCTCCTGCCCAGACCCCTGAACCAGCCCAAGACCTGGGCTCTCCTCCCAGAGGAGCCACCGTTTGCTGTGGGCAAGTCCCTTCCCCTCCCTGGACTCAGTTTCCTCAGGTCATAAAAGACCCTGGACTATGTTAGTGGTTCCCAAACCCGGCACAGTTTAAAAATCAGAGAACTGGGCCCTGCCCCAACCTAGTGAATCCCAGTCCCCATAATGGCAGCCTGGAATTTATTTTTATCAAGCTGCCCAGGTGATTTTAAAAAAGCGGCCAGCCCAGCCCCAACATTTGGGAACCTCTCAAACTGATTATCTCTATGTTTGTTTTTTTCTCAATTCCTCCTGTTCATTGAGCACCTACGATGTACCAGACCTGAGCTTCCACTGGCAAGAGTGTCATCAGAACTTACCTCTGTCTGCAGTCTGCTGTGGGGAAGCAGTGTCCCCGGGGCCCAGTTGCCCAGACCGTGGCTGGGCCCCCCTGGGGCTGCCTTCGACCCCGGCGAGCTGTTTCTTTGCTCCTGTGCCTCTTCCCCCTGCCATGCCACCAGGCTGCCTACCTTATAGCAGTGGCGGAGTTTGGGGTCCGACCCCCAGCCCTGGGGACAGGAACCGGTGAGGCTGGGCGTAGGGTCTGGCCCAGGCAGTTCGGGCGTCACTGGCGTGCCCAGGCTCTGCCGGCAGATGTAGCGAGCCCGGAATGCGGTGCAGTTCTTCACCTCCCACAGCCCCATGGCGCTGCCCGTGGCCAGGGCCACGCAGCCCCCACGGCTGTACCCTGGAGGGGGGAGCAGGAGACCCGCTGCCTGAGGACTCATGGTCCGGCCCTCCCCCAGGTCCCCCGCAGGACACCACCCCGGCCTCGGCCCCCACACTGGTGACCAGCTCGGCCAGCTCCGCAGGGACCCAAAGGGCATGGAGGCAGAGTCCTAGCTCTGTGCCTACTCCTGTGAGATTCAGGCAAGTGGCTTAACTTCTCCGAGGCTGTTTTATCATCAGCCTCATCAGGTCATTGAAAAGGCTAAAAGAGACAATGAATGCGAAATGGCAATGATCCTGATCGCCAGCGCCCCCGCGCTACTCTAAGCACATCATGTCTATTCATCCAGTTCAGCCTCACATCAGCCGCAAGAGGAAAGCACCGTTATCCTCAGTTGACAGATGGGAAACTGAGGCTCAAAGATGTGCCAGGCGGTTTGGCCCCAGACCCTGAGCTCCTAATTACTCTACCCCACTGCACCAATGATTGGTTTACTAGGAAGCCCTGGGACTCGGTCCTGGCGGGGGGAGGCAGGCCCATACGGCCTCCTGGCTTCCCCAACGAACGTCAAAGAGGGGGCTGACTGAGTGCCGCAGAGGAGGGGCTCACCAGGCTGGTCCCGGTTCCAGTGGGTGTACATGACCTCATCTCCACTGAGCCAGCGGAAGGAGCCGGTGCTGTTCAGGTCCTGCAGGGCGGTCCAGAAGTATTCGCCATCCCAGTTGTAGATGAGGCTGCTGACAAAGGCCTGCTCAAACCTGGGGGAGAGAAGCCTGTCAGGCAGGGAGCTCGAGGCCCAACCTCCCCTGCCACCACCATGCCCTGGGCCATAGGCCAGATGCCCTGCCCTGGGAGCTTGGGTGTTGTACCCAACCGGCGACTTGCTGAGGGAAGTGGGGGCCCGCAGGGACCCTACAGCTGACACACAGCAACCGAGCTCCCCCTGTCTTGCCTACATCTCCATGCCTCACGGAGAAGAAAGTAGAAACAGACACAGCCAAGGCCTCTCTTGGGCATCCAGCCCGCACCAGCAGGGCCCCTGTCTGTTCCTGCCCCTGCCCAGGCCCTGCCCCACAGTGGGGTCACTTAATAAACGGGAATCATTCTTGGGACGATACTAGAAAAAGGGCCCTGGAGCCATTAGAGGCTCCAAGGACTCAGGGTCCTCTGCGCTTGATGGCAGAATGCCACCCCGTTTGATGGAGAGGCCACATTAGGCCAGGACAGGCATGAGGGCTGGTCTGGGTACGTGCCCCGTCCTGTACCTGTTGGTGATGGTGACCAGCTGAGAACCGTGGTCGGTGCATAGGCGCCGGGCCTCACTGTAGGTGACTTGGTCCTCTCCCAGCCAGTAGCAGGATGGGCTGTGCCATGTCCAACCCTGGCTCAAGAGAGTGGGCAGAAGAGGGATGTCTGTGGGGAGGACTCTCCCTCATCCAGAAAGCCTGGGGCGGGGGATGCCATCAAGAGCATCCCTGAACCTGCTGCAGGCTGGGGCCCAGGACAGAGGGGACTGGTCTGACACCAGAGACGGTTCTTCCCATGCTCTGTTCTGTACCTTATCACCTCACACTTCCCTCCCTACCGACACCCACAACTGCCAGACCAGAGGTGGACGCATGGCCCAAGGGTGGCTGATCGGGAGGTAGCCAGTGACCCGCCTGTGGGCTGGCGAAGCAAGATGACTGGCTCACTGGACTCCTCTCTTGGGCATTTAAACCAAGAGTCACAGTGGGAAAATTGCCAGTTGGCTGAGAAACCAGAGCTGAAGTGCTGGGAGAGCTGCCAGGCTGTGGAGGGACCAGGTAATCTTCAGGCCCTGGAAAAGGTAGAGTGAGCGGAGGGTGCGCCTAGCCTGGGGTCGGGGGACAGACCCTCAGCGGGGAGCAGGAAAGCTTTGGAAGAGACCACTGCTCTGAGCAGCTGGCTCTCTACCATCGAAGGCTTCACCCAACAGACCCTTCTCCCCTTGGGCCACCCTGAACTCTCTGCTCCTGCCTTTCTTTCTTTCTTTTTTTTAAGATTTTATTTATTTACTTGAAAGAGAGGGAGAGTGAGAAGGAGAAGCAGACTCCCTGCTGAGCGGGGAGCCCGATGTGGGGCTCAACCCCAGGACCCCGGGATCATGACCTGAGTCGAAGGCAGACGCTTCACCGACTGAGCCACCCAGGCGCCCTGCTCCTGCCTTTCAAAAGAGGAACTGAGACTCAGAGGAATTAAGTCACTGGACTTTATACACAGACAGTACAAGGTGGAGCCCGCACTTGAACCCGCACCACAAAGGCTACGCCTGTCCTCACGACAGCCCTGCTCCTCCTAAGAGACACCAGGTGCCTGCCAGGGCCTTCACCTCCAGAAGCCCTTGAGATGGGAAGCCTTGGGGTAGGTTCAAGGTTGGGAGAGAGACACAGTCCCTTGGGCAGGAGCCAGAGCAAAAGTGAAGCTGGGGGGCGGGGGGGGGGGGGCAGATACCGGGGACAGGGGAGTGGTAGGGCTGTGCTAAGATCCCAGCTCTCCCAGGGTATTAACCGGGGCTGCTCAACACTGCACACACAGTTCAGGTGGCCCTGGTGCCACGGCAGTTAGTCACTCATCCTCACTCCCCTACCCCCAGCTCACCGAGGGCAGGACAGAGCCCCTGGGCCAGTCCCTGACCACACTAGCCCCCCGGGCGCTTCAGCAGGGCACCTGTCTGCTCTCTCTCCTCCCCACTGCAGGTCATGCCCGTTGTTGTTTCAGGCCCCTGCCCCTGGGGGAGAGCTTGGAGTTCATGTGAGGTGGGGGGGTGGTAAGGGGGCTTACTCCAAAGGGAAACAGAATGAAGAGCCAGACTGGCAGCGAGGGACTGGCAGGAGCGTGGCCTTGGCAGATGGAGCCATCAGGGGCCAAAACACCATAAAGTGTCTTTTTTGAGCAACCTCCCCATATTCAGCCACACCACTTACACCGCTGCTTGGCTGAGGGCCAGGTTGTGAGGGGGGCCTGGGAGGGAGGGCCTGGGTCCATCACCCACCCACAACCTCATTCACACATGCACTGCCCCACTAATCCGGTCAGTCCTGATCTCTTCCCTCCCTGATGGTCTGGAAACCCCCGGGGCTAGGAACACAAGGAAGGCGACACCAGAATGGCCTCGTTCCTCCAGAGGAGACAGACAAGCACACGCTCTATCAGATGGCGGGGTGTGTTGTGTGCCAGCAAAGACAGAGGTGGCAGAGCAGGACTGGGGTGCACCCCGGCAGCCTCACTCAGGTGATGACTTGGAGGCCTGCCCACACCCACCTCCTGTTCTCTGCTGCCTCTGGGAAGTAGCTTCTTCATGCAGAGTGGGGGTGGGGAGCTCTGCTTCCTCCCAACAGCCCCCACCCTACCGCACCCCACCTCATCCAGTGTCACCCTTTCTGGAACAGAGCAGTTTGGAGAGTAGGAAGAAGGGATGTGCCAAGCAAGGGAAGATGCCGTGGGGGGCTGCGGGACTCCATCTGCCCCCTCCCTCCCCAGGGAGCCCCTCTGGTTGGCCGCACCCAGGGGCAGCTCCAGAAGCACCCTCACCTTCCGGCAGCCATGGTCCTCCTCGGCCGTCCCTTGGCTCAGCTGGCCTGCCTTCTTGCAGATGGACGGCAAGGACTGGTTGCAGGGACTATCGTTCCAACGACCTTCCTAGGGACACAGGATGAGGGAGCGTCTCAGCCCCCTTCCCCCAAAGCCTTTGGTGAACCTGATATTTAGACCTTCCCCTGCCTCCAACTTGAGCTTTGTGTGTTCCAGGCTGGCCTGTGTCCTCCGTCTCCTAGCCAGCAGTTTGTCCGCCTTCAGCTCCATCCAGAGGGCAAGGGTGTTTGTGTCCCAGCCCCTAGGAGAATGCCTGCCACGTGGCAGACACCCAACAAATAATTGTTTATAAATTTTTAAATAGCATCCCTTATGCCAGATGGCTCTAGCACCATAGTCCTGGCACTGTTTGCAGGATCTCACCACAGAATGTCCTCTCTGTCCCTGGAGTCGGTACTCTGTCCCTCTGACTTTGTCTTTTTAAAGGGTCTCACGTCTCCTTGAAGCCCTCCAGCAATTCCTTCATCTACCCACAGGGCATGTGAGCCAAAGCCGCGTGGCAGATAGTCACCACCCCATCATGTCGGGAGGAGACAGGCCCCTGGGCTGGGTCGGGCTGCACAGGGCAGCCCTGCCAAAGGAGCAGGCCCATAAAATGCGTCTTCCGAAGCCACCTGCCGGCGGGGGGGGCGGGGAGAGCAGTTGGCAGAGCAAGATGATGCCAGGGAGCGTCCTCAGGCCCCTCTGATCCTCCCAATGACCCTCCGAGGTCGGCGCTATTAGTGTTCCATTGACAGATGAGAAAACCAAGGCACAGAGAGGTTAAGAGACTTGCCCAAGGTGAGCCAGCTAGCCGGGGGTGGGGAGGACTCAGACACTGGCAATCTCTCCACGCGGAAGGGAAGGGGTTGGTGGGGAAGTGGGGGCTTCTGAGAGGCAATGGGGGGAGTGGTTTGGAGGCAGGAACTGACAGTAGCACTCCTTCAGCCAGGGTGGCCCAGGAAGCTGGGGAGAGGGGGTTCTCACCGGCCCCCAGATGGTGACACAGTCCTCTAGGCTGTCCCGGAAGTTGTTGGGCTCAAAGGGGTGCCAGTGGGTGAAGCTCACAAGGCTCCCATCAGACCACTCAAAATTCATCTGCAGTTTTAAGTCATTGAGGCCGATCCACAGCTCCTCCACCTCTGGGGTGCAGCGGGAGAGAGGGGAGAGAGCGCACGGAGAGGTCAGCCTGGGCCACCAGCGGCAGACGGAGAGACGGCCCCAGGACCTCTTGGGCAGGACAGGACGGGCACTGAGGAGGCCCTGCCCTCGGGCCCGGGAGTGTGGACGAGCAGCCCCTCACCTTGCTTGATCTGCTTGGTGATGAACTCCAGCTCGGCCATGCTGTGGATGCTGAGCAGGTCGCCCCCGCCCCGCAGACACGCCTTCTTGGACTCGGGCCAGCTGCGCTTTTCGGCCTGCAGGCGATAGCAGTGGCCCTGGAAGGGCTGCCAGCTGGGCTCGCACTCCACCTTCACGTTGGCCCACACGTCTGCAGAGACCCACGAGGCGCTGGTCAGGGACCGAGCCGCCCAGCCTGGGTGCCCCGACCCGCCGGGTGTCCCCTCGCCCCCACACCTGTCTCAGATCAGCCCCGGCCACCTGATGCAAAAAAGACCACGCCCTCCAGGGAGGCTGGAAGCCCAGAGGCAGAGCCCCAGGAGGTGGTGGCAGATTTCACCCAAGACAGGACGGATGGCCCCTCCAGCGGGGGGTGGGGGGGGGTGGGTGGTTTCAGAAAGGGATGGGGGGGGACTCAGGTCAGACCAGCCCTGGGAGCCTCAGTTTCCTCCTCCCTAAATGGGGTTCCTAAATGGGGTTTCCTATTCTAGATTCAAACTTCGCTTATCTCCACCTTGCTTAATAAATGAAACCACTGTCACTACCTCAAAGAGCATATATTGAGTGTGGACTTGGTGCTGACCCTGGCAGTCCAGGATGAAGGGATGGGGCAGTGGGGGGCCCACCAGGCCTGCGGCCCAGGAAGTCACTGCCGACTGGAAGGAATCCCTTAGTGGGGATTTCTCCTCTTGCTCCTTCCGCGACCCACTGGGCTCCACCCAGGGCTGTGAAACCCACCAGTAACAGGCTCTTCCTCACCCCCGCTTCCGTGCATTTCAACTTCACTGTCTAGGACTGGGGTCCCAGAGCAGCTGAAGCGAACAAGCCCTCACTTGGGCCTTGGCAAAAAGAAAACAAGACTTCACTGAACCGCCCACAATGTCAGTCTCAGGCAGGATTCTGCCTGGCCAGGAGGGAAAGCATGTGCCCACTCGAAGCATCACCCCAGACTGGGATTCTGGGATCCACTCCATTCTGCGAGACGCTCCAGGGTCCAGCATACTGTTTCTCAGAGGCCCGGCAAAGTGGGGAGCGCTGAGCCTGAGCAGACTCGCTCCTGGGCTCAGGCTTGTCAATCATCTCAGCCTCCCCAGCTAAGACCCAAGGCTGCCGCCACAGACAGAACCCAAGCTCAGACCTGAGGGGGCCTTCTTTGGCTGTTGGGTGGAAGGAAACTCAGGAAATGTGGATGCTTTGGGGGCACAATGGTGTCTGCCTTTGGAATGACATGCCTTGTGTGATGAGACCCAGAAGGCAGAACCCATCCAAAAAACTGTTCAGAGTGGGATGGAAGAGACAATCCACGGCCACAGATGTATCTGCAGATCCATGAGGCCCCACAGGAGACTTCCCCCAACAGCGGTCACACTGGGAAGATCTGGGGACAGAGGACTTGGTGAGGGGCCAGGCCTGCAGGGGGCCACGGGTAGGCTAGGCTTGCCCAAAGGGGGGGGCCCTCCTTCCTTCGCAAAGCAGCCTCTGAGAAGACCTAGAATTGGTGCCTGCCGCAGACTCCCTCCTAGAACTGAGGTGCTCTAGATGCGGGGCGCCAATGTTGTAAACCTTTGCTCCTGACCCCTTAGGAGAGGAGGAGAGAAAGCAGTGGCTGGTGGTGGCCCTGAGTCAATCTTTGGATACTTTAATGGTCTCTCTCTGTTAGTTCTTTACTTTCTGTGAGTCTGTGGATTTTTTCTGGGTTTGACGTATTTTCCTTGTTTAAAAAAAAAACAAAAAACACTCCCTCTTCGCCGCTCCCATGGTTACTGGACTACCAGAGTAGCCCTTCCAACTGACACTGATAAACATCCTCTGCCACCTATGGGCATGCTCCTTAGGGCCAGGCCAGGTCTCCAGCCTTATGACAACCCTGCAAGGGGTCGGAGTTTATTCGCGATTTGCACTCAGAGACCGAGCTGCTTGCCCAAAGCCACACACCAGGGAGGGTCACGGTCCCCAAAGCAGTGCTGTGCCCATTGCCCCAACCTCTTCCATAGGCCCCAAGAGCCATCTCTGTGAATCAGAAATGGGAGCAAGACATTCCCTGGCTTAAAAACCTGCAGAGGCTCCCCACGGCCTACCTGGCCCCACCCAAACTGGACCCAGCAGCCAAGACCCTCCGGGGACTGGCTGTGACCTGCCTTTCTGAACTGCTCTCCTCCGCACACCCTCTAAGCCAGCGCATCTCGGCTGCACCTGCACATGCATGGGGTGAGGATCTTATGAAGTGCAGGTGAGGGGGCGGGGGCTGAGATTCTGCATTTATAACCAGGTCCCAGGGGATGCTATGCTGCTCCTCAGAAAACCACACTTTCAGGGATTAGAGTCTAGACTCCGACCAGACCGCAATGCTCACCAAACTGAAAGCCGCTGTATACTTCCATGCCTCTATGCCTTTGCACATGCCCTTCCCTCTGCCAGGAATGCCCTTCCCTCATACCTCTTCATGACTTCTTAAACTTACAGTAAACTTCAAAGGCCCAAAAAAATGTCACTTCCACAAAACCCTTCTTAACTCCCAGGGACTTATGCAATTTCTTCTCTAGGTATTTCTTCTTCTTTACCATTGATTACACATATTTTTATAATGGCTCAGGACTCACGCTATTCTAATTGTGTGTTGAGATGTCTGTCACCCTCCAGCAGAGTGTGACTACTGCGAGGACAGTGCGAATTGCCAGCATTTAACACAGTTCTCGATGAACGTTCTCGGGAAGAATTAATGGAGCATTCCACTTGTCCCTCAGCACAGAGAGGGTCAGAGTCTGCGGATCAGACAGCCCTCGAGCTGCGGCCCTGGGAACCCTCCCAGCCCCCGCGCCAGGCCCTGGGCTCCGCTCACCCGGAGGCGGGCGCTCGGCCGTGGCGTTGGGCTTCTTCTTGCACACATAGGGCAGTGCGATGCTGCAGTCGCGGTTCTGCCAGCCGCCAGAGGACTCCGTGCGGATCACCCCGCAGTTCTCCTCGCTCGGGTTGTCCGGCTGATCTGTGGGGAGGGCAGGGCGCCAGCACCCCAGGATAGAGGAACTCACACCCCGGCCCCTGGGCGCCCCTCGGAGCCTCCTGCTACCGGGTGGGGTGGGGGGCTCGCTGCCTCTCCTCCAACCCCCAGCCCACGTGGTCTGGAAGCCTCCACCCAGCCCCGGTACGGGCCCGATGCCTCCCTGGCCAGGCCTGAAATCCCACCCGCTCCCCGAGCCCTGCGCTCCGAGGAGAGGGCATGAAGTTCTAGGGGGGCCCAGTCCAGGAGCCGGAGGCGGGGGGGGGCCCTGCCCCACCCCCCCCCACACCGCCTGGAGCAGGGCACCAGGAGAGGAATAAAGAAGGCCTTTGCAGCCCCCAGGCCGCCCTGCGCCCCGAACCCCACGCCTCACCGCTCTCCCAGTTGAGGTACTTCAGGGGCGAGTTGTCGGACCACTGCCAGCCTCCACTGGTGTCCAGGTCGTTAAGGCCAATCCACAGTGTGGAGCTGTAGCCAGTGAGAAGCCCTGACGGCAGGACAGGCGTGGTGAGGAAGGGATCGCCCCACCCTCACCCCTCTCTGTGCCCCCCACCAGTGGCCTCCCTGCCCCACCAGCAGAAAGGGCTCGGGGCCCTCCGAATATGGGGAGCGGGTCTCAGGCTCCTGCCCCGCCCCCCCACCCCAGTGTGCCCCTGGGGGTCAGGCCCAGCACCCCTCCCCCACAGTGCCTTGCCATCTCACCGTTGATGTAGGTCTGCTCGTGGATCTCAGTGATGCTCAGCAGGTCTGCCCCCTGCTGCTCGCAACTGGCCCAGGCCTCTCTCCACGACAGTGTGGACTGGAAGTTAAACTGGTAGCAGCTGTCAGTCAGCTGGTCCTTGTCCCAGAAGGTCTCACAGTCATTACCTGCCACCATAACAACAGTCCCTCAAGGAGTGCAGAGCCCCCCCCCCCACATGCTGCTCCGGGGTACGAGGAGGGGCATCTTATCACCCCAGTCCCGAAAGTTCTTCCACTGGGGCCCTGAGGCCCCTGCCGGTCAGCCTCCCGCCGGGCGCCGCCCTGGCCCACCCGGTCCACCCCGCTCTCACTCTTGATTGGGCAGAAGCCCCAGCGTTCGTCCTTGCCGTAGTCCTGGGTGGTGGCACACCACAGGTGCCCGTCCTCACGGCCCGTGCTGGTGCAGCTGTGGAACCACTGGTTGTCATACTTGAAGGGGATGGTGCATGGCTTCCCGTGGGAGTTCCCCTGGATGGTGTAGACCTCTGCGGGAAGGGAGCCGGTCCCTTGGCGTCTGGACCCCAGAGGCTGCCCGCCTCCCTCCGCCCTCAGGGAAAATCCCCTGTCCCAGGGAGCCAGGGATGGGGCCCCCATGCTAAAGCCAAAGTGGTGCCTAAGGCTTTAAAGTCTCCCTCTGCCATTAGGTCAGCGCAGGAGCCTGGGAGAGGACCCGCCGCGCATCCCATAGGGCTTGGAAGGGGTTCCCCGTAAAGCCTGTCCAAAAATCCAGCTGCCCCTCCCCCCAAGTTCCATCTCAGAACTCAGGATGTCTTCCAGGAAAAGGACCCCCAGGACGGAGCTGTCCACCACGAAAAGCCCCGCACTGGGTGACTCGGATCCCTGGTCACCCCTGCAAAATGGGGATGAAGACACCTATGGGAGTTACTCTGGGGTCTACCCTGGAGCACGGGCCTGGAAGGGGATTCTCATTTAATTTTACATTATACACTTTTGTACTGTTTGAGGTCTTTACAAGCACGTAGTCATTTTGTAGTGTCTTAAAAATAAATGCTTGGAAGTTAATTTTCTTAATTATTCCCACATGCTTCCCACTGCCATTAAAGATAGGGCTGCCGAAGGTCAGCAGAGGCCAAAGGCCCCGTCACTCCTGCATCTGTCTCTCTGTGGGGCTCCAGGCCTCCCAACACCGGGGGGCCCCACCCCTTCCCCGCAAACAGCCTCTCACCATAGTAGGGCCTCGCACACAGATCCTCATCGCTGCCGTAGATGCGCCACTGGCCACTGCGGGTCTGGTCGCCGCGCTCAGGGCCGCCAGCCTTGGATGTGTTGCCAGTGCGACCCCCCAGGAGCTGGGACAGCTGGTCACCCAGCGTGCGACAGTGCCAGCGAAGATTCAGTGCCTCCCGGTCACATTCGTACAGGCCCAGGGAGGCTGTGGTGTTGGTGCCCGGCCAGCCTGTACCCAGGCACTGCATGGTGCCCAGGCTGAAGAGCCGGTTTCGGGAGACCCACTTCCAGCGCTGGGCGGGGAGACTGGCGTTGCAGGCTGGGGAGACTCTGACTTGCCCACCCTGGGCCTCCAGGCAGCCCTGCAGTCCGTGGCTGAAGATGAGGAAGACGTTGGGCTCTGGAAGGGAAGGCGGGACATGAAGCCATCACAAGGGCTCTCTGGGCTGGTGGCTCCTGATGGCCGGTGCCACCTTCAGACGCTGCCCCTGAGCCTGGCGCTGGGTTGTGAGCCCTCTCTCATATGGTAAATCACTCAGTCCTCACCCCCAACACTCTGGGGTGGAGGGGAGAGGCAGTGCCACCCTCCTGTGCCCAGATGAGGCAGAGCCTGCATGGCCAGCCTCAGCTCTAGCACCACGCTCAACCTAGAGGCAGGACTCAGCCCTCCGTGCCACCTGCAAAAGCAAACCCAACTCCACATGGCAGGCTGCGTACTGTATGCTTTTCCAAAGGTCTTATGAGGAGCAGTGGAGATACTAACATCACACGGCACGTTGCAACTTTATCCCAATCTCTGTGACATAGAGTGGTTTTCACACCGAAGTTCCTCTCTGGCCTGCCATAATTTGTCTTGTTCTTCTCGTTTGCCCCTCAGCTCCCCTGGCTCCTTCTTTTCCTGACTTCTAGAATCTTCCCAACACACCCCTCCCCATATCCAACCGTTCACGCCTCCCATAACCATGTCACACCTTACTTTGTAAGCAGCATTTAGCTCTATACAGGGCATCCCCCAATCCTGCATCGTCTCACTGTGCAGACACTCCAGGGAAGGCAGGGGAATCCAACCTGCACCCAAGCACGCTGACTTCACAAATTAAGAAATCAAGACGTAAATGTATGGAAAGTAGATAGTGGTTGCCTGGGGCTGGGCTGGGGGTGATGGGAATGGGACTGCTAAGGGGTACAAGGTTTCTTTTGGGGTGATGAAAACGTTCTAAAGTTAGACTGTCGTGACAGCTGCCAAATTCTGTGAATACAGTAAAACCCAATTAATTGCACATTTTAAATGGATGAGTTCTTTGATATGTGAATTATATCTCAGTAAAGCTGGGAGAGAGGAGGGAGGGAGGGGAAGGAAGGAAGGAGAGAAGGAAAAAAGGAAGGGAGGGAGGGTAGGAAGTATAAAAAAGGGAAACATGGTTCGTTTAGAGAAGTGACCTGCTCAGTGTCATGTAGCCAGGAAGCAAACCCAGGCCTGACACCCACATTTCAGCACCTTCTACTTGTTCCCAGGCTGCCACTGTAGTACACAACACACACACAGCACGTCCCTTTGCATCCATTAGCCACTAGCCCCTCAGGATAATTTCCATGTCTTGAAGGCATGAGTCTGACTGCCAGGGCTCAAACCCCAGCTCGTGACTTGGGCAAGTTGCATTACCTCTCTCTGACTCAGTTTCCTCATCAGACTACTGTGAAGATTAAATAAGAGACAACATGTCAAGTGTTTGGGACAGGGTCTGGCACACAGTAAGAGCACTGTAAATTACTATTGTTGCCATGACGATGATTACTCTTCCATGTTACACGCAGAGAAATTGACTAAGGGTAGTGAAATGATCTGACCAGTCCCGAGACTAGTCAGAGATGGAGCTGAAATTCGGCCCCGGTCTTCTGAGTCCAAACCTCAAGCTCCTTCTGCTCCACCATGGCCTTATCATCCCTCTTTAATCCATTCTCCGTGGCCAGCCAGGACGATTTTTAAAAGATGTAAATAAGTTCCCCCCAAAATTATTTTTCTTTTTCTTTTTATATATATATATTTTTAAAGATTTAATTATTTATTTGAAAGAGAAAGAGAGCATGAGCGGGGGTGGAGGGGAAGGCAGAGAGAGGGAGAAGCAGACTCCCCACTGAGCAGGGAACCTGATGCGGGGCTTGATCCCAGGATCCCGGGACTATGACCAGAGCCGAAGGCAGCCACCTAACTGATTGAGCCACCCAGGTGCTCCAAAGTACCAAAAATTTATAAAAATGATATTGGAGTGTTGAAAGTCGTAAAGGAAACAGTGATGAATTCAGTGACATAGTAATCTTTTTCATGGCAAAAAAAATACCATAAACAAAGCCAGAATTCCAATGACAAAAACATATATAACTTATTGGTGGTAAATATCTTATTCCCTAATATAAGTTTCCCATAAGTCTCCCTCCTGCTTAAAGCCCTTCAAAGGCAATTCATCACTCTTCAAATAAAATTCAAACTTCTTACCATGAGCTACAGATCCTATATGGTGTGGTCCTGCCTACCAGTCTGATCTTGGATCACACTCTTTCCCCTTGCTCAAGTCACATTGCCCTCCTTGCCCTTCCTTGAACAGGATTGGTACTTCCTTCTTTTCTTTAAGATTTTTTTTTAAAGTAATCTCTACACCCAATGTGGGGCTCCAACTCACAACCCCAAATCCAAGAGTCACAAGCACCCCAGGCTTGGTACTTTCTTGCCTCAAGGCCCTTGCACGTTTTCCTCTGCCCGGTATTTCACTTTTCAAAAAAAGTCACATCTTTATTTTTTTTTTTAAGATTGATTGATTGATTTTAAAGAGAGAGCACACATGCGAGTGCTCGAGCAGGGGGAGGGGCAGAGGGAGAGGGAGAGAATCCTCAAGCAGACTCCCCACTGAGTGTGAAGCCCAACACGGAGCTCTATCCTAGGACACTTAGATCATGACCTGAGCCAAAATCAAGAGCTGAATGCTTAACTGACTGAGCCATCCAGGCGCTCCAAAAGTCCCATCTTTAAAGAGGCCCTTCTGGCATCATCTAAAGTAGCCACCCAGTTACCCTCTATCATATTGTTGGATTGTTGTTCTCTTCACAATATTTATTATTATCTGATTTTTTTTCAACATCTGGGGTATCTGTGTTTGTCTGATTATTTTTTTCTTGATTATGGGTCAATTTTTCCAGCTGCCTGCATGTCTAGTAATTTTTATTACATATTGGACATTATGAATAATGTTATAAAGAGTGTGGATTTTTTTTTTTTTTTATTGTATACAGGATGTTGTGGATGACATGTTACAGGAAGTCTGGATTTTTTTTTACCTTCCTACAAAGAATGTTGAGTTTTGTTCTGGCAGGCAGTTAAATTACTGGTGGATCATTTTGATCCTGTAGAGGCTTGGTTTTAGGCTTTACTAGGGTGGGGTTGTTTTGGTTTGCCTTTAGTCTTAGGGTGCGGCTGTTAGCCTCGGGTTTAATCATAAGGTGAGATGCTTCTGGAGTTTCAAAGGAAAAACTTAGGCAATGATCAAGCCCCTCTAACTTGGTGAAACGTGAATTCCAGACTCTGTTCCCTCAGCACCAGGCAGCATCTGAAACCTCTGCCTCTCTTCTGTTTTCTTGGTGGGTTTCTTAATGCCTCACCCCGCCCAGGCACAGTTTATTAGTCGCCAAGGATTTGAGAATTGGTAAGAGAACACTGTTATGGCTCCTTCCTTGGCAGGATTTTCCCTCTTGATTTTCAGCTTTTCTGGTAGCCCTAAACAGTGACCAGTAGAACAACCACTTTCTGTTTGAGGTCCTCAAATGGGGCAGTGCTCTCAGGGGGAGTCACTGCTTAAATGAACCCCTCACCCCATCTGCTTCTTTGCTTTTGGAGACGGTTTCCTCCCCAGCATCTGGCTGTTTTTAATTGCCCTCAAACTCTGGTGTTTTATATTATATCCTTTGTCTGTAAGTCCCCTTGGCCAGAGAGTTAGACTGGTGCAAGCTACCCTGCAATTTCCAGAAGCAGAACTCATTATCTGACATGCTTCTATTTTGTGTCTCTCCTCTAGTTCATAAGCTCCCAAGGACTCTCTGTCTTTCCCACTACTGTATCCAAAGCACCTACAATTCTGCCTGACACACAGTAGTGCTTCATAAATACTGGATGAACACATGAATGAATGAACGAATGAATGAATGAATCTCCTGCCTAGGTAATAATCACAACCAATTCGTCAATCTTTCTCTTCCCTGTCCCAGCTGCCAAATTAATTTTCCTAAAACAGAGTCCCCACAGCTCCTGTCACCTAGTGCTTAAAACACCACGGTAAGGAGGCTGGTGGGGCAGGGACATTGGTCTGCTGTATTCTTCAACGCCAGCATGGGGTCCTCTCTGCCCCCTCCCCTCAACCTGCTCCTTCCTTTCCAGCCACCCTCTAGAGCCATAAACTGGCCCCAGGACTTGATCCAGGCCTGCCTAAGCCTCCTCTAAGGACTGGGTACTTGATTCTCAGAAACTCCCTTCCAGTGAGGACAGTCAGTGGTAACAGAAAGTAGCCCTCGACAGGGGGTAGGGAAAGGGCCTGGGACCGGAAAAGGGAGAAAACAGTCCTTGCTTTTATAGATGTTTCTCAGAGATGGGACTGGACAGTGCAGCCCCAACACATCACAGGAGCCCACAGCAGCCCAGGGGGTAGAACCCTCGCCACCCACCCCGCAACCAGAAAACCCACACATGGGCTGAAACAGTCCAACCAGGTTGCGCAGCCGTAATAAGCAGCAAATGAAGGGTCTGAAAGAGGTCCATGGCAGTCAGAAGAGACAGTCCCAGGACCAGGCCACCTGCCCCTCACTTGACAGATAAGGAAACTGAGGCCCAGAGAGGGGAAGAGATTAGGACGCCCAGCTGCAGTACAGTTCAAGGCCTGTTTCTTCCTCTGTCACATGAATCATGGCTGCAAGTCCCCTCCTTCCTCTGATGTCCTAGGTTCTGGGTTCAAATGCACAGATCTTCCTGGGGTGCCTGCTATGTGTGTGGCACGTCCCAGGCAATGCTGGGGCCATGAGGAAACACACGGCACTGTCCTAGTTAGAGAACAGTGGGTTCAGACACCGCAGGACATGAGGCAAACAAGCTCTTAAAACCCAGGTGTCTGGGGGCGTAGGAGGGAGGTGAGCCTTCTGGGGGTGGGGAGACTCTCTGAAGACAGTGAGGGTCTGGAGGAGGCAGGGGTGGAGAATGCAAGTCGAAGAACTGCCTTGGCAGCAAATGAGAAAAGAGCAAGGAATTTGGGAGCTCAGGGGAGGAGTGCAGGAGAGCTGCAAAGCAAAGGGGAGGCTGAGGGGGAGTCTCAGAGGTGGATCCCGGGGACTCTGCCAAGCTGTGGGCCGGGGGGCTCTTGGGAGAGCATTTTCCACCCAAAGTCTAGAGGTGTGCCTGGGCCCTCGCGGAAAGGAGCCTCTTTCTCCAGGGCACGATGCAGGAAGAGATCAAGCCCAGCCTTGGCCGAGGTGGAAATGCTAAAGGAGAAATGGAAGGACACAAATGCGTTTTGAGAACAGACTGTCTTCTTCGCGTCCCTGTGCTCAGCCAGCACACGTGAAGCAGCAGAGGGAGCTCAGGGGACAGAGGCCTGGTGCCCCCGTCCTGGGAAGGACCCCTCCAGTCTTACCCACCCCGTAGCCTCACTCCACATGCCTGGGGAGCGTCGGGTGTCGCTGCAGGGAGTGGAAATGCCCCTCACTAGGGATGTGGTATGTCCCTCATCAAGGACAAAGATGACCTGCATTTTGTTGGCAACCACACCATGTCCAGCACAGTGCTGTGCACCAGGTTGTGTGGCTCCTTAGGTACTCGTTCAATAAATGAATAAATAAATGAATGAAACCAGGCAGGTGACTGTGCATTGAGCACACCCATCAATTCATTCATTCAACAACTGTGTGTTGAGAATTTCACAGGTATCAGGCAGGGTGCCAGGCACTGAGAGTACAGTGGTGAGCAACAGAGAACAACCCATCACCATATGGTCTGGTAGGCACCGGGCTCCCCATGGAAGATCTGGGGATCGTAAGAGAATCCTTGAACCTCACTGAACTGCCCCCTTAGTCTCTGGCCTTTGTTTCTGTCGGCCCAACAAACGTCCTATGGCTTCTTCTTCTTATTTATAATTTCCTTGCACTGTGCTCTGGCTACGTGAGCGGGCGTGAAGTCTCACTCCTGGCCAGTAAGAGTGTCCAACCCCCAGGCACAGTGATTGGGCATATAACTCAAACAGGGCTGATGGGAGGCCTCTCCTGGAATGTGTGGTCTTCTCTCTCTGCGGAGATCGTGAAACTGGGGCTGCCAATGGCCATGTTTCCTGCCACGAGGAAAAGACCTTCCTGCTACAGACAAGAATGGAGACACTCCAGAAAGAGACACAGCTGAGCAATGGAAGGGTGAGGAAGTGGGTCGTCCTGTGCAGAACACTCAGTCCCAGACCCTGAGTTCCTGTGGCTCTTCCTCCAGCCTGTGAATCACACTCAGGCTCATCTGCAGCCATATTCCCCTGTTGTGCTGAGCTTGTCTGCACTGGGGTTCTGTCCTTGGAACCGAAAGAATCCTGACCAACACACAACCCTATGTCTTGGAGCCAGAGACTTTCTCCCAGCCTCCTTAACTCCCCGGAGGCTGTCCCTCCAGGATTCCCTCTGACCCTCAGACCAGCAAATGAGCCTCCCGTGCTTATCAGAGGAGGCCTTGGAGGCCACACCTCCACCCCATCCTCCTGATCACCCTTCTGGCTGCTCCCCTGGAGGCTCTCACTCATGCAGATGACACGCGTTTCTGAAGCACCGTACTTGGTCCTACGGGGGAATTAAACAATCCGGCCTCTGGCCTCCTGACATTTGCAATGAGGCTGGAGGGGCAGAACTCTCGAAGCCAATCCCATGACAAAGTTACAAGCAACACATCAGCAAGTGTGCAGAACTGCCAGGTCCAATTCATAGTGCGTGGCTAGGGGGGAAGGTGTCAGACAGAAAGGATTTTCCAGGTAACTGACATCTAACAGGAATCATTCTGCTGCAACGTTCGCGCTTCCTTGCTTCTCAGACATCCGGGTTATCACCCTGGACATCTATGCCTGTGCTCAGAGGCAACTGGGTTTTAAAAGCTATGTGCCCTACGCTGAGTAGCTAACGTCTCCTCCCTCCTTGTTGACCGTTACTGTGGCCTCTTTTCCTTTCCCATCTGCTGTAAGGTACACGCAATGCTTTGGTGGAGTCCTGAGGCTGAGTGCAGAGGCTCAGAACTGTCTGTCTCTGGGGAGCAAACCTCTCAACTGTCCCAGCGGCTTCCGGGACTCCGTCCAGCAGCGAAGGCAGCCAGAGGTCTGACCTCGGATAAGACGGCTGCTCTCCATTACAAGTGAAAGACATCGTGCCGAAGGAAACAGAGGGGAAGTTAATTCTAGCAGCGTGCCTGGCACTCAGCAGACTCAATAAAATCTGCTGAATGGGAGGCATATCGAGCAAAAGCCGGAGAGGCACCAGCCAGAACAAGAACAAAGAAGGATGTGCCAAGGTGGGGGGAATGGCAGGAGCAGAGACTGGGGGACCCAGCGACCAGCCTGGCTCCGCTCCTAGGGACCAACACTGGGGACTGACCACATTTGGTCCTCCAGGGCATGGCAGGGTGAGCGCCATTGCTGAGCCTCTCTGCAGCCGGCCCCCCTCCTCAGGCCTCCTCAGGCCATGCAGAGGCAAAGGGTCATCCCAGGGAGAGCTAGGGGCCGCAAGGCCCCAGCCAAGAGCAGCAGCTGTTTTCAATAAGCTGTTTGGCCCTGAGGCCAGGCCTGGAAATGTCCCTGAGTCAGCAGAAGCTGCCAGCCCCGCCCTGTTGAAGGGCCAACCCTGGGGACCCAGCACCCCACCCCGCCCCACCTTCTGCTGGAGGCTCCGCCCATGTCCAGGCGCACACTGGACCTGGGTGGGGTGGTGGGGTGGTGGGGTGGCGGGGGCGGGGGGGTGGGTAGCGGGTCATCCCTTCCATAGAGCGCAGGGCAGTTACATGACATGGAGGCTCGATGCCCTGTCCAACTTTGCAATATCCCCACCCAAATGCTGGGCTCTTGTGGCCTTCTGAGTACCCTCCACCCTCCAAGCTTTTCATACTCTCCTCCCTCCTCCCAACTGCCCCTGCATTCCAGCCAGGCCAAACTGCCGGCTCTCCATTGCTTAAAGTGCATGTGACTCCACTGGGCTCATACAGCCCCATGTGCTACTGCCACACGTGAGTGCCCTGTGTCTCTCCCTCGCTCCCTTCCCCCTCGCTCCCTTCCCCCTCGCTCCCTCCAGCCATGGTGAGCTCCCTCTATCACTTATTTCTAGAGATGCTCTTCTTCCCCCTTGCAAAATGTGACAGGCTCCGTTTCAGGAAGACGTTAAAGCAAATTCTGAACAGGGACTGGGTTAAGAGGTGGGCTTGTCACCTTCACCTAATAAACGCAAAAGAGAGGCGATGTGAAGGGGGTGGTGGGGAACGGGATTATACATAAATTCGGAAAGACAATTTTCACCCTCCCCGCAACTCTGCCTTGCCGGGTCCCCTGGGTCCCCAAGGTCGTGCCGACTATGGCTGGCCCCTGGGGCTCTCTGAGAACGCAAACACTCACCAGCCCTGGCCTCCCCCCTGGCGATTAAGTGGTGTTTAATCTCACCCTCTGCTGGCTTTTGTCTCCTCAAACTAAAGCATCACAGTCTTTGCGGCCTGTCCTCTCCCCGGCCCCATCTTGCAGAATGAAACGGGGGTGCTGCCGGGCCCAGACAGAAGCGATCTCGCCTCCAAGCTCGGGTCAGACCGTCCGCTCCCAGGCAGCTCCTCTGCCCTTTCCCCAGCTCTCCTCCTCACCCGAGCATCACAGGGGCGGACGACCCCTTCCTCCTCACCCCACCCGCAGGACCTGAGACGCAGGGAGCCGCCGGCCCTCGGAGTTCTAGGTGTGCGCTGTCGTGCCCCCCCCGCCTCGGTGCACCCCCTTTCTCGACCACGCGCCCCCCTCCTCGGTGCGCCCTCGTCCTCGGCCGCGCGCCCCCCTCTGTGCGCCCCCCTTTCTCGGCCACGCGCCCCCCTCCTCGATGTGCCCCCGTCCTCGGCCGCGCGCCCCCCTCCTCGGTGCGGCCCCTCGGTGCGCCCCCCAACCTCGGGCACGCGCCTCCCTCCTCGGTGAGCCCCCTTCCGCGGCCGCGCGCCCCTCCTCGGTGCGCCCCCTATCCTCAGCCGCGCGCCCCCCTCTGTGCGCCCCCGTCCTCGGCCACGCGCCCCCCTCGGTGCGCCCCCCAACCTCGGGCACGCGTCCCCCTCCTCGGTGCGCCCCCTTCCTCGATGCGCCCCCCTTCTTGGCCGCGCCCCCCTCCTCGGTGTGCCCCCGTCCTCGGCCGTGCGCCCCCCTCTGTGCGCCCCCCGTCCTCGGCCGCGCGCTTCCTCCGCGAGGTGTCGCCCCCTCGCCGGCGCCCCCTCTCGGCAGCGCTCCCCGGAGTGTTCCCGCGCGGGGCCTCCCTCCCCAATCCCGGCGGCGAGGTCAGCCGGCTTCCCGCCCCCGTCCGCGAACGGCGGGTCTGCGCGGCCCGCAGCCCCCGGCGCCGTCTGCTAGCCCGAAGCCAAAATAAACAGCCCAAAGCCACTTCCTTCCCCAGGGGGCCGCTTTCACCACGGCGGCGGCGCGGGTCGCGGCAGGAAGTGGCTTTCTGGGCCAGCACCATCCAACCCCATTGACCCGCCCGCCAAGGGCCGAATTCCGGAGTCGGGACCGGAGCCCGGCTGAGGAATCACCTGCGCAGCAAAGCGCACCCTTCCGGGCCTGCTGGGGCACCACCCTTGTTTTATTTATCTGTAGGAGGAAGTGAGGAACAGATAAGTTCGTAAAGTCTCTGACAGCAGAGCCCTCTGGGGCCCCAGCCACAGCGCCAGGTTGGGTACTCCATACCTGGTTGACTGAGGATGAAGGAATGAATGAGAGAGAGAATGAATTTATTAGGAAACACTCGGGCAAATTTGGGGAGAACAATATTTTTTTAAATTTAGTTTGGGGGTGCCTGGGTAGCTCAGTCGGTTGAGACTCTTTATTTCAGCTCAAGTCATGATCTCAGGGTGGTGAGATGCAGCCCCACATCTGGCTCCCGGCTCAGCAGCGAGTTTGCTCCTCCCAGCCCCCACACTCACGCGCTATCTCTGTCTCAAATAAATAATCTTTAAAATTTAGTTCTGACAAAGTGGCTGCAGAGGTGTGTGGGGGTGGGGGGAGTAACCTAAAGCTCAAATATTAGAAGCCCCCATGCTCACTGCAGAATCAACAGAAGAATTTCCTTTGGGCCTTTCTGTGTTTTCCAATTTTCCACACTGAAATAATTTTTTAAAAATGTAGACACCTACTCACAAAATAGAAACGTGTAGAGAATTATACTGAATGTAATGGTTTGTTTGCTTGAAATTGAGGTTTCAAATATAAACATTCACTAGAAACATTTTGTTAACAATTTCCAGATAAGAGTTTTTCAAAAAACACTTGAAAAACAGGGTAGGGATTCCCACCCCACTGCACAAGAGGTCCTTATTGGCCTCTCCACATCCTGGGCATTTGCCTGGCATGGTCTGGACTCACAATAAATGTTTGTCAAATGACAAATGAGGGGCGCCTGGGTGGCTCAGTCTTTAAGCGTCTGCCTTTGGCTCAGGTCATGATCCCAGGGTCCTGGGATCAAGTGGCATCAGGCTTCCTGCCCAGCGGGAAGCCTGCTTCTCCCTCTCCCACTTCCCCTGCTTGTGTTCCCTCTCTCGCTCTCTGTCAAATAAATCAATAAAATCTTTTTAAAAAAATGACAAAATGAATGTGAACTGAGGGATCTTAGAATTCATCTTGTCAATCCTTTAGCATAGTAAAATCAAACATAAACCCAAGACCAGACTTGAAAATTCCCTGTGCAGACAAAATTGGTTTAGTCATACAAGTAAAGCTTAATTTAGCTTACTTTGACACACTAGCGAAGCTACCTTGAACTGGGGTCAATACTTAACTTATGCCTCTGGAAATCGTAAGCAAAACTTAAACGGATCCCCAAAATTGATAGGGAGGCAACCACGAGCCAAGTCCCTTTTGTTTAAGAAAATTCTAACATTTTAAGTAGTCACTGTGAAGAATAATCAGTCACCGCCTCCACACTATCCAAGCTGCTTTATAACAATATACCTCGGAGCGTCATTCCATGTTTTGGTTTGAGTTCTCCTGATTTACGATCTGTCTGTGTGGGGTGTGCACAAGAAACTTTTACTAATTATACTTCAGTGATTCGTTGGCTTTACTTCTGTTTTCTGAACCTATGACAAGAATGTGGAAGCAGAAACATGGAAAGATTTGCTGACTTGTCCAAGGATCCTCATGCGACTGGAACCATGACCTTTTCATTGGAACTAAAACTTGTTAAGGTCCTAAACGGCACAATGCCAGTATTTGCTTACATAGGATGACCGTGTAATTTATTGTCGAAGATTGAGAATGAAAGGGGGAGTTTGTCATAATAACACCAGTGCAACAAGCTTGAACCAGACCAGTCTTGGGCAAACTAAGACATAAGGTCACCTTGCACTTACAGAAAGAGACATAGATCATGATGTGTAAAAGTATCAAAGTGTCAAAGGTAACGTTTTGCTAGGTACCAGGTGCAGGGTTCCAAGCCCTTCTCGTTAATCCTCATAGCGACCCTGAGAAGTAGGTTTAAAATTCCCATCTCCACTTGCCAGACGAGGAAAACGAGGTATTAAATGTGAGATCAGACATCCTGATAACACAGTTTTGGTAAGGGACAGAGCTCAGATGGGAGCCCAAATGCAGAGCCCAGATGCAGCGCTCAGCGCCAAACAACTATTCCAGGTGCTTTAAATTGATAACCCACAGGTGGGTTATATCTGGCCTTCACAGTGTGTGAAAGAAAAGTGAGCCAACCCTTAAAACTCAAGAGATGTCACATAAAAATCTGGATTTCCAGCTTCTCCTGAAAACCCTGGGAGGCCTGACAACACTGAGCCAGTGTGCCCACAGGCAGCCAGTCCCCGCGGGTGGGTGGAGCTGCCCGCCTGGGAGGGGGCTCGCTAGCTTGCCACAGTCCCCACCCATCCCTCTTGCAAACGCCCCCAGCCCCCATCCCAACACTGAGGTGGGATGAGAGTGGCCATATATTATTGTGCTTGTACAACTGTTTTCATCAGAGAGGAGAAACATTCTTCAGAATCCTGGTCTCTATTAAGAATGACCAGAGGGGGCGCCTGGGTGGCTCAGTCGTTAAGCGTCTGCCTTCGGCTCAGGTCATGATCCCAGGGTCCTGGGATCCAGCCCCGCATCGGGCTCCCTGCTCAGCGGGAAGCCTGCTTCTCCCTTTCCTACTCCCCCTGCTTGTGCTCTCTCTCTCTCGCTGTGTCTCTGTCAAATAAATAAATGAAATCTTTAAAAAGAAAAAAAAAAAAGAATGACCAGAGAGCTGTGCCTAGTTCAGAACCAAAAATAAAAAGGGGGGAGGGTCATCTTAAATGAGGCTCCACATCAAGCACGCTGTCCCTGTGACAGTCCTTTCAGGAGACATTTCTGAAGCGTAGCACAACATGACTCTGAGAAATCATGACACGTTTCATAACAAGCTTTTGCTCTACTCACTGGCAATTTCCTGACCTTCTGACGTGGCAACATCCAGGGATGACTTGTTTGGTTCTAAAAGCAAAGCATGGCACTCGTTAAAGTTAACTGAATTTAGAATCTTTTTTGCTTGGGAACCTTCAGGATCTCCCTAAAACTATATGCCAAAGAGTAAGCACTTGCTGACTTCTGCAGTGACAGGCCAATAGGACCTACTCACACTTTTTTTTTTTTGAAGATTTTATTTATTTATTTGACAGAGAGAGACACAGCGAGAGAAGGAACACAAGCAGGGGGAGTGGGAGAGGGAGAAGCAGGCTTCCCACGTGGAGTGGGGAGCCTGATGCGGGGCTCAATCCTACATGACCTGAGCCGAAGGCAGACGCTTAACGACTGAGCCACCTAGGCGCCCCTTACTCACACCTTATAAGCGCAGAGGCGCCGCAGTGGAAGGGTTGGGAGGGGGGCTCTGGACTCTGCACCCATCCAGCTTCAAGTTCCTGTGCGGGCCCTGGGGCTGGCTGCCTCACTTCTGTGGGCCTTGCTTTGGCGGGGGACACGAATGAAACCCCTCTCCTGGGTTTCTGGGAGGATTAAGCAAGAAAATGCTTGAAGATGCTCTGTATCTGGTAAGCACTCAGTAACGGAAGGTCGTCATTATTTTTTTTGATATTTAAGCAAGAGCTTCAGCCCTGACTGGGGCTGTGAGCTCAAGAATCTGTTTGTTTCACAGCAGAGAGCCTGGGAACTGGGCTTAGCAGACACTGCTATCTGGATGAGAGGAAACGATAAGAGGAAGTAAGGCCAAGGACTCGAGTGTTTGAGCTGGGCTTCAACAGAATTAAAAGAAAAATAAATTCACAGTCCAGATGTGGAATCCTCCCCCACCCCCCCGTTCCCATGGGTACCCTGGCAACCACCACTTGCTTCTGGCCTCTGAACTTTTGGACCTCACCCCAGGTATGCCTGGAAGGGAGCAGTAGGTAGACAAGGCTGTGCAGAGTGTGCCAGGGCAAAGTGGGGGGTCTCTGGGAGAGCTGGGGCAGCTTGGGGTGCGCTCTGCTCCCCGCCACCTTCCGCCTCTGCAGAAATAAACTCCAAGGGCAGCTGTAAAGGGAAAATGAGGTCACAAAACAGGCAGCTGGAAGGGAGAGTGTGGAAGGAGGTGGGGTAGCACCCACGCCACCTGGCCTGGCAGATGCTGAGACAGGAGGACAGGGTCTGCGTGGGACCCTCTCTGGGGTTCCGGCAGTCGTGCAGCTATGTGGCCCCCTTACCTACAAGAAGGAGAGAAGGACAGGAAATCTCAGACTTAGCCTGGGAGTTCAGGTTCTCATTCTGCCAGTACAATCTAAATGACCTTGGGGGACCCTGTTTTCTTACCTGTAAACTGAATTATAAAACACCCTCCCTGCCTCTTCACAGACTCCTGGGGAGATCTCCGGTGTGAGGTCAACGGAATACTGACATGATTCTTTCAGGGTCTGTCTCCCCTTTTAACCAGTTCCTTGAGAACGGGAGCTGTGTCTGATCTATGTGTCTCCCCGGTGCGGGGCATCCAACAGGTGTTCCATACGTGTCTGTTGAATTCAGCTGGACCAGGGGAGGGGAAAGCAAGCTGCACTATGTCATATGGGTAAGGGTTTAACTCCTCTAAATTATACCCTCTTTGAAAACAGATCTACAGGGCGCCTGGGTGGCTCAGTCGGTTTGGGCATCTGCCTTCGGCTCAGGTCATGATCTCAGGGTCCTGGGATTGAGCCCCACATCGGGCTCCCTGCTCAGCGGGGAGTCTGCCTCTCCCTCTGCCCCTCGCCCTGCTTGTGCTTGCTTGCTCTCTGTCAAATAAATAGATAAAATCTTAAAAAAAAAAAAAACGGATCTATATATGGACAATGAACAGAAGGGAATAAAGGAAACACACAATTATTTGTTGTGTCAGGAGGTTGGAATTATGTGTCACTTTTGATTATATTATTATAATGTTTGTAGGGCAAATAAAACTGAGGGAAGGGAGACACAGGGGATCTGAAGACCTCTGAAGAAACCAAATCTTTCTGTTTTTCCTACAGAACCCAATTCAGTGCTCAATGTTTGTGAATTTAACTTGCTTTGCCCGGGGACAGACACAAAGGGTCACATACACAACACCCCACTACCACCACCACCATTTGAGACATCACCCAGACCCACAATAACACACTAGACCTGACCTACAAAGGAATGTCTGTGCCGGGCACCTCAAATTACTTCTCTTCCCCCACCCATTCACTCCCTTTTCCTGATTTCTTTCATACATTTTTTAGAACCATATAAAAAAAGTACTGCTCCCACAGCCATCACTCTCTGATATTAACTGAAAGTCATGGCGTGGTTAAGAGATCTCAGGTTCTAGGTACAAGGCTGGCTTTGAATTTCTGCTCTCAGACTAGTCATCTGACCTCTTCATCCCTCCGTGTTGTCATCTGTTCAGTGGAGAAATGGTTAGCGTGTGCCCGGAGCCATGCTGGGTGCTGCCCACCAGGGAGTTGGCAGGACTGGTTGAGACCACGGATGGAAAGACCTCACCGGCCTGCCCAGCAAAAACTGAGCTCGTGGTAGTAGTAGCAACCTATATAATAGTAGGAGGGCAACTTTCCTGGAGGAGAATTTGGCAACGTATGTCAAAAGCTTTCAGGGGCGCCTGGGTGGCTCAGTCAGTTAAGCAGTTAAATGTCTGCCTTCGGCTCAGGTCATGATCTCACGGTCCTGGAATCAAGTCCCGTGTCAGGCTCCCTGCTCAGTGGGGAGCCTACCTCTCCCTCTCCCTCTGCCGCTCCCCCTGCTTGGGCTCTCTCGTTTGTGAGCACTCTCTCTCTCTCATAAATAAAATCTTAAAAAACAAACAAAAACTGGGCGCCTGGGTGGCTCAGTTGGTTAAGCGACTGCCTTTGGCTCAGGTCATGATCCTGGAGTCCCGGGATCGAGTCCCACACCGGGCTCCCTGCTCAGCAGGAAGTCTGCTTCTCCCTCTGACCCTCTTCCCTCTCGTGCTCTCTGTCTCTCATTCTCTCTCTCAAATAAATAAATAAAATCTTTAAAAAAAAATAAATAAAGGCTTATCTTTAAAAAACAAAAACAAAAACAAAAACTTTCAAAAGAACAAATGCTTTGACCCCAGAACTCACTTCATAGGAATTTAACTTAAGGAAATAACTAGGAATCTGGGGAGCCTGGGTGGCTCAGTCGGTTGAGCATCTGCCTTCGGCTCGGGTCATGATCCCAGGGTCCTGGGATTGAGCCCCGCATCGGGCTCCCTGCTCGGCGGGAAGTCTGCTTCTCCCTCTCCGACTCCCCGTTTGTGTTCCCTCTCTCACTGTGTCTCTCTCTGTCAAATAAATAAATAAAATCTTAAAAAAAAAAGGAAATAATTAGGAATCTATGCAAAGATTTAACCACACAGCGTTATTTGCAACAGCAATGATTGGAGGGAATGTCCAACAACATGGTGCTGACTGAGTAACCCAAAATACCCTCATGCAATGGAACACTATGCAGACAATAGAAATACATTTTTAAAAGAGTATTTAGACATGGATAGAGGTTCACATTTTAATTAAACCAAAACCTAATGTGGGGCGCCTGGCTGGCTCAGTCAGAAGAACATGTGACTCTTGATCTCAGGGTCGTTAGTTCAAACCTCACATTGGGTGTAGAGATTACATAAATGTTTTTTTAAAAAACCCGAATGTATAATATGACCTCATTTCTATTTTCTTTTAAATCAAGTTAAGTCTGGAACAACATTTTTGCTTTCTTGTTCTTAAACTTGAGTGTCCAAGTTGCCTGAGGAGCCATGCAAGTGCCCAGGCCCAGCAACAGACCTACTGAATTAGAACCTCAGGGCAAAGGAGTATCTGGATTGTAAATGAGATTCCCAGGCACACCAGAGTTCTGGAACCACTGTATACACTAAGTGTCAACAGTGCTTATCACTGACTTATGGGATAGCTGGTGATTGTTTTTTTCTCTTTTATGCATTTTCCACAATGAACATATTTGCTAATTTAAAAAAGATAGAGGGCACCTGGGTGGCTCAGTCAGCTAAGTGTCTGCCTTTGGCTCAGGTCACGATCCCAGGGTCCTGGGATAGAGTCCCACATCAGGCTCCCTGCTCAGTGGGGAATCTGCTTCTCCCTCTACCCCTCCCCCCTGCTCATGATCTCTCTCACGATCTCTCTCTCTCAAATAAATAAAATCTTTTAAAAATAAATAAATAAAAAAGATAGTGTGTGTGTGTCTGTCTGTCCTTTGTTTCAAACTTAACCCGAAGTGACCTCAACTTACATGTGCAGTGTTCTACACTAAATGCAGCCCATCTAGAAAGGGAGATGAAAGGAATGAACCAGAAGAGATGCTCCTTGAGAGAGTCTATAGATGGGAGAGACTGCACACCTAGTCATGTGCCAAGGAGCAGAGACCCCTAACAACAAAGAAGCTGGGTGAGCCCAGAGGCATTAAATTGATGCCAATGAAGCCACCTTCCCACCCTGCGTCAGGATTCCCAACAGTCTGCAAGTCCAATGTGCTAAGATGCATACAGGGGTATCTATAACAGTGAAATGAGAAATGACCCAAATGTTGTCCACCAGGGGATAAGTTATGGTACATCCATACAATGGAATCCTACCCAACCAATAGAAATGTTGGGTGGAAACATTGATGATGATGTATTGGCACATGAAAGCATGTTCCAAAACAATATGAAAACATTTATGTCAAGTTTCATAAAGGAAGAGGGAGAGGGAGGAGAGGCGATTTGAAGTTTTGATTTTTTGTTTATTTATTTGAGAGAGAGAGAGAGAACTCATGCCAGCAGGGGGAGGAGCAGAGGGAGAGGGACAAGCAGACTCCGAGCTGAGCGCAGAGCCCCATGCAGGGCTTAATCTCACAACTCTGAGATTATGACCCCTAGCCGAAACCAAGAGTCAGACCGTCAACCAACTGAACCACCCAGACACCTCTGAGGAGGGGAAATTTGGAAGGATATTCTCCAAAATGTTAACAGTGGTTTTCTTAGTGATGAGATTTCAAGTAATTTTTCTTTTTTGGTAACTTTTCCTATTATTTGATTGTGTGCTATAAATAACTGCAAGGTTTTACAATCATGAAAATGTATTTTTTAAAGTAATCTCTATGCCCAATGTGGGGCTCGAACTCATGACCTGGAGATCAATAGTCGCCTGCTCTGCCGACTCAGTCAGCCAGGCTCCCTGAAAACGTATTCTTATCTTGAAAAAATACATGTGGAACCTTGTCTTTTTTGCAGCCTCATTTACGTTCACTAACTGAAGCTTTGCACAAGTTTATTTATTTTTAAGTATTTTATTTATTTGATAGAGAGACACAGCGAGAGAGGGAACACAAGCAGGGGGAGTGGGAGAGGGAGAAGCAAGCTTCCTTTCGGAGCAGGGAGCCCGATGTGGGCCTCGATCCCAGGACTCCGGGATCACGATCTGAGCAGAGGCGAAGGCAGACGCGTAATGACTGAGCCACGCAGGCGGCCCTTCCCACAAGTTTAGACGTGCTGCTGAGGGGCAAGGGAACGAAGGAGGGTTAGTCAAACAGAAAAGATGGGGGGACCTCAAAGTGGTCATCATGAGCCTTCCTATGAAGGGAAGAACCCAATCTGACCCCAAAAGGCTTTCTATACCTTACTAAAAGACCAAGTGTGTGGAGAGTGGGAAGATTAAAGAGACATTTCCCAAATTAAAAAAATTTTTTAAAGATTTTTTAAGTAATCTCTACATCCAACCTGAGGCTCAGACTCACAACCCTGAGATCAAGAGTCACATGCTCCACCTACCGAGCCAGCCAGGTGTCCCCAAATCAAAATTTTAACTGAAAAACAAACGGGAAGATATTTGTAACAAATATGGCAAAAAGCTTGCATCAATCAATAAGAAAAATATAGAGAGACCCCGATAATTTTAAACCACTAAGATCTGAAGAGATAAGATGATCAAGGATATGAACACAGTTCACACACACACACAAAAAATCCATGTCTAATTAGGCTATGGAACATCTTAAAAGCACTTGGAACACTTAGTAATGTTCTTATTTGCTGGATCTGAGCCCTGGTTACATGGGTGTGTTCAGTTTGTGAAAACTCATTGAACTGAACATTCCTATGTTTATTTTCCCGTACTTATACTTAAATTAAAAATTTTATGGGTGCCTGGGTGGCTCAGTTGGTTGGGCATCTGCCTTTGGCTCTGGTCATGATCCCAGGACCCTGGGATGGAATCCCGCATCAGGCTCCTTGCACAGCAGGGAGTCTGCTTCTCCCTCTCCCCCTATCATTCTCCCTCTGTACTCTCTCACTTTCTCAAATAAATAAATACAATCTTTTTTTTTTTTTAAAGATTTTATTTACTTATTTGACAGAGAGAGACAGCGAGAGCAGGAACACAAGCAGGGGGTTAGGGGCGCCTGGGTGGCTCAGTCGTTAAGCGTCTGCCTTCGGCTCAGGTCATGGTCCCAGGGTCCTGGGATCGAGCCCCGCATCGGGCTCCCTGCTCCACCGGAAGCCCGCTTCTCCCTCTCCCACTCCCCCTGCTTGTGTTCCTGCTCTTGCTGTGTCTCTCTCTGTCAAATATATGAATAAAATCTTTAAAAAAAAAAAGAATTAAAAAATTTAAAAACAAGGGCTTGATAAACACAAGATTCAGGACAGAGATTGGGTTGGTGGGAAGGAGGAGGAAGACAGAGGAGAGGCACACAGCTAGACAGAATAACTGGACTGTTCTGTCTTCGATTAGGTGGTGGGTTCACAAATGTTGATTATATTTTCATCAATACTTATTTATTTATAAAACAAAAGAAGACCATACCATGGAGGGAACCAAACAGGCCCGCATTGCATCCCTGGCTTTGCCACTCACCATCTATGTAATCCTGGCTCTAAGTTTCTCTGGCTCAATTTCCTTATCTGTGAAAAGGAGGAATGGGAGGCTTAAAATAGAGTATTCGTGGAATTGCCCAACACTGACTCTGACAGACTTCATGCGCTTAGTAAATATTAGTGTGGTCTCCAACTGTCGCAGTTATATAGAAACATTTTAAAAAGCAGAGAAAGTTTTAAAAAGCAGAAACCCTTCCCAGAGCCTGTCCCCTAGTTGAGGCGCCTTTCTGATTTGCTCTCCAGTCTGGGACATACGTACTGCTGCTGGGTGCTTACAGAATTCTGTGTCCTGCTCTTCAGTAAGTTCTCTCTCCCCTGCCCCTTCTGTAAACACTCGACGGCTAAGTGCAAGGGGAAGAGGCGCAGGCTCGCGACTGGAGGGCTGCTGACGAGAAGAGCGTCGAGACGGGTCCCTACGGCCGCACCGCTACCCTGCTGGGGCGGAGGGAACCTGCCCGCGTCCTCGGAGAACCAGCCCTGAGGCCGAGCCTCCCCCGCCTGCCAGGCCTCTCCGCCCGCACAGCGCGAAGGCCCGACTCCAAACCATCGCTTCAAAAAAAGACGGGAGGGGCGAGCGAGCAGCGGCGGGGGAGAACTGCAGCCAGGGTCTCAGCCCCCAGGGCCGCGCACGCCGCTCCCCAGCTTCCCTCCCGCCTGGCACAGCCGGGCAGTCTCCGCCCGGCGAACCGCAGCCCCACAGAACAACGCCGGCGCCGGGCCGCCGGGAAAGGACCGCCCCCCCGGGAGCCTCTGATTGGCTCCATCGAGTCACGTGCGGCGGGCTCGGACCAGTTACGTGACGGGAGTCCGGGCGGGAGGGGGGGGAAAGTGCTGCTGGCGTCACGTGGTTAGGCGAGGAGAAAGTTGCCCAGTCTTTCCATCGCCGAAAATGCAACCGTGTTCAAAGAAAAAAAGGCCTTATCTATAATCACCCGTTAGATATTATATAACACAATGTAGTACAGTAGAATATGACCTATAACTTGTTAAATTTTGATGTAACTTTTCTAACAATGTTGTCTATATAATCAAAATACATGTTCAAGTATATGTATATAAATATACGTATATGATGTATACGTGTACATATCATATATGCAGATACATCACACATCTATACACACGTTTTTGAATCTTGTTCTTGTACTTCATATTTCAGCAAAAGGATTTTTCTGTCTCCAAAAACTTTTGTAAAAACCATTTTAACGGCTGTATGATATTCCATGCGGCGATATACCACATTTCATTTATTCATTATTAATAGCCTTCAATTTATAAAGAGATTTCCATAATGATAAATAATGTTATATTAAACATGTTGTTACATCAATCTTTGTTGGCACTGTTGTCAGGGGTGAAAATGGTACCTTGTTTGTTTGATTGCTAGTAATTTTAAACATGTTCTATAGACTTGTTAGACATTGCTACTTGTCTTCTTTGTGAACTCTGCTCGCAGGCTTTGGGGTCTTACCTATTCTGATTTTAGATGCCTGAAAATGTGTTTTTCCTCATTGGCTTATATGAGCTTCTTGCCATATACATTAAGATCTCTCTTCTCTGGTCATTGTTCTTTTTAAATTCTATTTAAAGGGTCTATTTAAGACCCTTTCTGATCACAACTTCTCTCGCTAATGGTAATCACTCTCCTAATTTCGAACAGCATAGATCAGTTTTGCCTCTTTCTTGTATTTTTTTAAATATTTTTTATTTTATTTATTTGAGAGAGAGAGAATGAGAGATAGAGAGCACGAGAGGGAAGAGGGCCAGAGGGAGAAGCAGACTTCCCGCTGAGCAGGGAGCCCGATGCGGGACTCGATCCCCAGACTCCAGGATCATGACCTGAGCCGAAAGCAGTCGCTTAACCAACTGAGCCACCCAGGCACCCTCTTTCTTATATTTTATATTGATGGGATAATATGGCATGAGCTCCCTTGCATCTGGCTCAGTGTTTGTGAGCTTCATCCACACTGTTGCATGTAGTTGTGGATTGTTCATTCTCATTCATTGCTCGAAAGATTTTATTTTTATTTAATTATTTGAGAGAGAGAGAGAGACTTTGCACACATGAGTGGGGGGAGGGGCAGAGGGAGAGGAAGAAGCAGACTCCCTACTGAGCAGGGAGCGGGAGGTGGGGCTCCATCCTGGGACTCCAGGATCAAGGAGTCTGCTGAAGGCCGACATTTTAACTGACTGAGCCACCCAGGCGCCCCTCATTGCTCTATACTATTCACTTGTGTGGAGCTACCACAATTTATCCCTTCTACTATTGATGGGCATTTGGGTAGTTTTCGGTTGGGGCTAGATTTCAGTTTGGGGTCGTTAGGAATAATGCTGCTGTGAACAACTCTGCTTTTTAGGTGTTCCTTTCCTTGGTTTACTTGAAATTCCTTAGATTATCTACTAAATACAAAGGGGATAAAGGTATCTTTCATCTTTTTAGTGGAGAGATCTGGTAAACAACCTGAACCAAGTGACCAAGTTAGCATTACCAATAGGGGAACAAACCTACTTAATGTGATACAGTGGAGAGGACATGGCATCACCCATGTACGTTTCTTTCCAAAAACGTTTAACATGAATGTATCGAGTGAACATCAGACAAATATAGACTGTGGACATTCTACAAAACAACTGGCCTGAAGTCATCAAAAATGCAATGCTGTAAAAGACAAAAAGACCAAGTAACTATTGTAAAATAAAGGAGATTGAAAAGACAGGCCACTGAATTGGATCCTGGACCTTAAAAAAACAAAAACAAAACAAAAAAAACAGCGGAAAAGGGGTATTATTGGGACAACTAGAGAAATCCAAACATGGACTGCAGATTAGAAAAAGAATTGTATGCTATATTTCTTGAATGTCATTATGGTACTATGGTTATAAAGGAGAATGTCTTTATTTTTAGTTGATACATGATGAAGTATTTAGGTGTGAAATGTCACTCAAAGTTTCACCAGACAGAAACACACACACACACACACACACACACACACACAGTGAGGTGAAGCAAATGTGGCAAAATGTTAACAGGTGGTGCCTCTAGGTAAGAGTATTTGAGTGCTCACTATTTTTTCAGCTTTTCCAATGGTTTGATAAAGAGTATGATACCAAAGTAGTACTCTGGGATTTCCCCCCCCCCACTCAATATTATATCTCTAAGATTCACCCATGATAATACATGGAGCTGAGGTTCACTAGTTTCACTGCTGCATTATATTTCATTGTGGGTCTCTACCCTGTAATTTCTCTCTCTATTTCTTTCTTTTTTTTTTAAGATTTACTTATTTATTTTAGAGAGAGGGAGAATACATTGGGGGAGGGGCAGAGGGAGAGAATCTCAAGCCGACTCAGAGCCCAACGCAGGGCTAGATCTGACCATCCTGAGATCACGACCTGAGCCAAAATCGAAAGTCGGATGCTCAACCGAGCCACCCAGGTGCCCCATCCATATAAACAGTGCTTCCAGGCTCTTTCTAAACCACCATTGCTCTTATATCCTCAGAGCCTTCAGAAGTTAGGTTAAGCATCTCTGGGGTTATACCGGAAAATCCTTCCTCAGGGACCAACACTGACTACAAGGCTGTTTCCAGTTGAATTCCTACTTGCCCAGGCTGGTCTCACTCAGGGCTATTCTCTCTCCTCTCAGACAGGTTCCCGACCCCATGAGAGGTCTATGGCTCCCATCCTTTTTTTTTTTTTTTTTAAGATTTATTTATTTTAGAGAGAGAGAGAGTGAGGGGGTGGAGAGGCAGAGGGTTTTTTTTTTTAAGATTTTATTTATTTGTTAGAGAGAGAGAGAGAGTGAGTACACAAGCACAAGCAGGGGGGAGGAGCAGAGGGAGAAGCAGACTCCCCACTGAGCAGGGAGCCTGATGCGGGACTCAATTCCAGGACCCCAGGATCATGACCTGAGCCGAAGGCAGACGCTTAAGCCACCGAGCCACCCAGGCGCCCCTCCCATCTTTCTTTTAATGAACTTAAAAATTGCACCTAAAATGGAATCAGTGAACATTTGACTCTATTTATGCTGCTCCATATTTGGGCGGAATTACTTTCAAAACACAAGCTTCGGGAAGGCAGAAACCATGTTCACCATGGCATCCTCAGCACCAAATACTATACTATGCCTGGCATACTTTAGTGCTCGGGAAAACAGAACCAAAACAGTTAAATGAATGAATGAAAAGATGAATGTCTGTGTCAGGCATGCCTCTCCACTTGTTACTGGTGTGTGTATATTATTTTGTAAGATTGCCTCGTGGTCATGAGAATTTGCCTAGTTAGACTTATTTCTGTGTACTGACATTAGCTGTATATTTGTTGTGTAGAGCTACATAAATTGTCCGTCGTGTTAAGATACCTTAGTTTGCTTAGCCATAATCTTATCATCTGGCATTTAAATGGTTTCCAGCTTGTTTTGCTACTATAAATAGCACTACTATGAGCATTTTTTTCTCCTTGGGATTAATGCTTATAAATTCCCCAAAATGGAATTACGAGGTCAAAGGATATGAAGTCTTAGTTTCTTACATATTGTCTGAAAGACTGAATCCTGAAAAACTGAACCAATTTATAATTTAGAGTGCGCTAGTTATACATATTGGTTTCTCCATAGCTCTGCCAAGATTGGGTGTTCTGGTTTTGCTAGTTTAATTACATATTTAAAGAAAGTTAATTTCTTTAATGTCTCGTGATCTTGGCACTTTCCACATGACAACTTGTCATCTGAAGTTCCTCCACTGTGATCAGCTACGAATTGAAATTAAATTTTTAATTGTAATCCAGTTGTCCAGTGACATTTAAAAGTAAAGATTCTTTTCCCTATTAGTGTGTTGTTCTTGGTTTTGTCTTGCATTAAGTTCTTATAATGAGTTTAAATCTACGTCTGGAATTTATTCCAGTTCATTGGACTTTTTTCCTGTTTATTTTAATTCAGTGGCGTATGTTTTTCATGATAGTGACATCATCTAAAACTCTGGAAGGATAACTCTCCTTATTGCCTTTCTACTACAAAAAAAATTTGCATCATAAGAAAAAAACTCTGTAGCCACATGAGGTGATGGATGTTAACTGAACTTAGTGGGGCAATCATTTCCAATGTATATGTATTTCAAATCATTATGCCGTATATCTTGAACTAATACAATGTTATATGTCAATTATACCGCAATAAAACTGGGAGGGAGGGGCGCTCTTTAGCACTTGTTTGCTCTTTCTTTCTTTCCTCTTTTGTGTTTCCATAAGTACTTACTAATACCACTGTGTCCAAGGTGCTGTGCTGGGCCAGTGCAGGGCTGTAAATGCCTGTCCTGGAGTCTAGGAAGAGAGGAAGTGGCTGCACCTGGCAGGTGGCCGTGACGACAGGAGCTCTGGAAAGCAAGGCTTCTTCCAGCTGAGGGCAACTGGAAGGGCTCAGGTCTGAGCTGGGACTTGGACCTGTGGGACCAGGTCCTCCCGGCCCGGAGAAAAGCATGAGCAGAGGCTTTGCTGGGCCGAACCTGAACTCAGAAGGCCTCGAGTTCCCAATTCTGGAAGTTCAGACTTTGTTCTGGGGAGGATGAAAGTTGACTTTTAGGAGCTAATGGGGCGGCAATGCTGGCTCTGGACTGAGGATGGAGGGGAAGACAGGAGGCAGGGACCACACACACAAAATGAGCAACAAAGGCCAGAGGAAGAGAGAATTTTCAAAAAAGTGTCCATCCTTAGGAAAGCGGATGTGCGTACAGCCTTACAATGGGATCCTGAGCGCTATTAAGGATGCAGCAGCTCTATAGCCTGTCATGGAAAGATATGCAGGAATATTATAAAATAAAAATTATCTGGGGGCGCCTCGGTGGCTCAGTCAGTTAAGCGTCTGCCTTCGGTTCAGATCGTGATCCCAGGGTCCTGGGATCGAGCCCCACATCGGGCTCCCTGCTCCGCGGGGAGCCTGCTTCTCCCTCTGCCTCTGCTCCCCAGCCCCCATGCTCGCTCGCTCTCTCAAGTAAATAAAATCTTAAAAAAAATAAAATAAAAATTATTTTATCACATTATACAGTATAAAATGGGGTCCCCTCTGTATAAAAGGAGTATTTGTGTGTGTGTGTGTGTGTGTGTGTGTGTGTGTGTGCGCGCGCGCGCGCGCGCACATATTATAAAAAACAGGAGATGACGCCATGCATAACTGACAGGGGTTACTACAAGCCGTGGGCTGAGGGGAGGGAGGACCTCAAACTGTTTACACTTTACTTCTGTATGGTCTGTTTTCCGCTGAGCAAGCGTTCTTCACACTGAAGTTAGCAACAGCACCTGCCATGCTGCAAGGTGAGGCCTGAGGAGGGTCACTGAAATTAGTAATTAAGGAGCCTAGCTACCGTGACCAGGGGAAGGCAGCACCCCACAGTGACCAGTGGTCAGGGAGCGGCTCCAGTTTGCCTGGAACCGTCTGAGCTTTATACTGACGGTTCAGAGGCTAGGAAACTTCTCAGTTCCCCTGTGAAGGTCAGCTAGAGAAGCTTCACGATGAAGGGAAGTGAAGAGGGAGGGTGCGGAGTTGAGGGGTTTTAGGAGCAAGAACAGCGGAGGACAGGTTTTTATTTTTTCTTTAGGATTTAAATTGACGTTCAGAAAAAGGAAGAAGTATGGTTATTTTTAGGCACTTAGAGTTGTTAGCAAAGTGTCACCAAGATGTAATGGGGTTAGACCTGCTTCGATTAAAATAAAAAACAACAGGGATGCCTGGGTGGCTCAGTCGGTTAAGTGTCTGCCTTCGGCTGGGTCATGATCCCACAGTCCTGGGATCGAGTCCCACATCGGGCTCCTTGCTCAGCAGGGAGCCTGCTTCTCCCCCTGCCTGCCGCTTCCCCAGCTATGCTTTCTCTCCCTCACTCTCTGGCAAATAAATAAATTAAAATAAAATAAAATAAAACCTGGCTACAAAAAAATAAATAAATAAAAAACAACAAAACTGCTGTAGTTAGGATTTTGTATGTTGAGGACTGTTTTTTCACATTTAAGTCCCTTGAAATTCATGTTCTCTCTTCCTAATAATAATAAAAAATAGCAACGATTTAATATTATTTGCTAAAAAATGACTCTGTACCAGACATGCATCTTATACACATATTATCTCATTTTTGTGTAATTCTTACAATATCCCTAAGTAGGGGGTATTGTTTTATTCTTCCCATTTTACAAATGAAGAAACTTGAGTCTCTGCCGGAGGTCACACAGCTGGTGAGTGGCATTACCTCAGTCCTGATTTACATTTCTGGAGGACAGAGGGGAGGCGGGAACATTCCTGGCCACACCACGCTCCTGCCTCAGTCTACACTGGGGAGCACCACATCCACTTCCCTTTCCAAACGCTCGCAGAGGATGCCAGTTGAAAGGATGGGAATCTGGCTTATTGTTTTTGCCTATAGGAAGGTGCTTGTCCAAGTTCAGGACAAAAGCTTGTCACTGTCCTCCTAGAGGTGATCCCAGAGAGAGAGAGAGAGAGAGAAGGCCCCTCCTCCAGGCTGGGGTTTATCCCTAAAAGCAGCATCTGGGTATCTGTCTCCCCTTAGCTCAGGTGAGCCCGAGGCAGTGACGGAGAGTCCTCTGCGTCCTTCTCAGGATCCTGAGTCTTGGAAGGAGGGGCAGCAACGGCCACGGAGGAAAAAAGGAAGGGCATCCCAGGGAAAGGAAATTGTGTGCAAAGGCCTGGGCTGGGGGGCGGGCAGGGAAATTTCAGGGGAGATGGGGCAGAGCATGCTAAAGGAGGACCGGAGGAAGGAGTGGGGACCAGGGGAACTGGAAAGAACCTAAGATTTCAAAGCCATCATCTAGCAACAGAACCAGAGGAACCAAGGGGGGGGGGGTGGGTAGGGGAGGGCTGAGGTGAAGCTGAGAGCGCGGGTCCTGCCAAGCAGGATGGGAGGGGTCTCTGCACAGTCAAGGGGCGAGAAGAGGGCAGGGAAGGGCAGGAAAGGAACTAACCCCCGGAGTTCCCAATCAGGCCCCACATGTGACGTTTGGGGGCCAACCCCAACTATCCTCTAAGTGACTGGAGCTAGCTGGCTGATGCTGGCAGGTCCCTGGGGTCACAGATGCCATGATGCGGCCTTCATCCAGTCTGCCTGTTTACGGACACCACACCTAGCTGAGGAATAACGGGGATCGGGAGTGCCCAGGGTGAGATCCAAGAGCTGCATCACCACTGCCATGGCCCACCCCACCCAGATTTATAGGATCCAGTCATGGGAAGTGGTCCCTCCCATCTCACGAAGGACCGAACAGGAAGGGACACTTCCTGTCAGCAATGCCCAGGCCCTCCTCTGAGTCCAGGGACCACCCCCTACTGGAGGTGTAGGCAGGCGGTGGGCTCAGAAGAACAGGCCACCGTCATCCCTGCTGTCAGTGCGGGGCAGGCTCATCACACCAAATGAATGAACCTAAGAATCCCTGCCTTTTGGGAAGCTGGGGGGCGGAGCCGGGGCTGGCTCCTCCTCCACCCTTCAGTCACCAGCTTATGGATGCCCCGTCAGAGGGGGCACCTCAGATATCCTGAGGACGCTGAACAAGGCTCGATTCCTACGTCCTGGGCCCATTGGGACCGGGGCAGAGACAAGCACCTTGACAGCCAGGGTATAAGCTGAGGGAGGGCTGCCCACTCTACCCTCTTCCTAGGGTTCCTTTGAGGAGGCCACATGGAGAGGATGTTCTAGAGGGCTTAGAGCTACTGGAGAAAAATCCATCAGGCGGGATTTTCCAGCCTTTCCAAACACATCCCCTCGCACTGTTGAAGTCACAGAGACACAGCATGGTCTGGTACTGAAGGGTTTGGGCTCGGTAGCCGCCCCTGAGTTCAAATCTTGCTTTTACTACCTTCTAGTGGTATGGCAGTGTGGCCTTGAGTAAGTGACTTGACGTCTCGCATCTGCTGAGTGCCAGTGTGTAAAATGGGTGGTAAGGCCCTCCTCCCAGGGTTGTGAGATACAAGAGCTGTTGCCATGGAGCACTCGGCCCCAGGGCCTGGCACAGGAATAATAGTGGCCATTGCTGTTACCACTTCATCCCTCCGCAGGGGGGCAACAGGGCTTAAATGAGTGGTGAACCCACACGAATCCTCTTCTGAGACTTTCATGGTATTTCTGAAATCATCTCATCGGCCCAAATCACTGTACCATTCAAGCATCAGAAAGGCAAGATGTCTCTCATGCGAACAGATGGGGAAGAAGACCCGGGCTTCCTCTTCCCCGCCTGCACCCTCACCTTGTCCAGGGGAACGTGGGGGGAGGCCAGGCTCCCAGCGCCAACCACAGCTCAGCCAGCCACCACCCTGGCCCTGGCAGCCCACAGAAGACAGGAGGGTTGGAGCAAGGAAGACTGGGTTTTGGGGGTGGGGAAAGTAAGAAGCTCTGAACTCCATGACTCACCAGGGGCTGGGCCGGAAGTGCAGGCAATGTGTCTGGCTGACTGGCAGGGGTAGCAAGTACCGGCTGCCTTTCAAAAGGAACGCCCCCCTCCCTCCCTGTCCTCTAGATAGCAGGATCTGTCCCCACAGGAAGATCTCCCAAGGTTTTTTTGCTCCTCAACCTGGATACCTGATCCCTCTGGGGCTCCCAGCAACCCTCCTTCCAATCTGCCCCTCAGTCATCTGTCCAGTAACCCCAAGGGTTCCCCACCACCAGCCAGAGAGTGGCTCCCCCATTTTGGCCTCCCAGGCACTTGGCCGGCTTCCCCTTTCACTCGAGCTTCTCCTCCGTCCCACTCAAGAATTCTCCACCCCAGGGGCGCCTGGGTGGCTCAGTCGTTAAGCGTCTGCCTTCGGCTCAGGTCATGATCCCAGGGTCCTGGGATCGAGCCCTGCATCGGGCTCCCTGCTCGGCGGGAAGCCTGCTTCTCCCTCTCCCACTCCCCCTGCTTGTGTTCCTTCTCTCGCTGTGTCTCTCTCTGTCAAATAAATAAATAAAATCTTAAAAAAAAAAAAAAAGAATTCTCCACCCCAGCCCAGCAAGCTTCCACATCATTCCCAGACAGCCTAGTCCACCTCCCGGGTCTCCCTCTCTGCTCCCATCCCTGCCTCTGCAAAGCCTGGTCACACCCAGCCTCCCTCCAGGGAGCCCTAGCGACCCTTTGCCCCCCACACACTTTCTCCTGCCTCCAACACAAGTTTCGTTTCTCTAAGGATGTGGGTTACACTTCTACCCTCCCCAAGTACTTGGTTCAGCCTTGAGCACCAACGCGGCAATTAACAAAGACGTCTTCCAGCCACACTTTGTGGGTACCCTACGGAGGTGGAGAAGAGATGGATGCTGCCATCACACACAAACAAGGCGCGGCCAACCTGCTGCCTCCCCGCCCCCAAGGGATGCCTTGGCGCCTCCTACTCTCATCCCACTGGGCTCCCCTGCTGGTGGTCAGAGAGCCACCTGCAGACACCCCGGGCCCCGGGGTTAGTTCTGCCCCAGCAGCGCTGGCCTGCCAAGCCCAACCCATCTCCCCACGAGCGTTTCCCGGACTGTTGAGATCCAGTAAACTGTTCCCGGGACTACCAAATTCATCAGGTACAGGGGCATCAAGAAAGGAATTAGGCCTTGAGGAAGAGCATTCAGGGCAGAGGGGACAATGATGTGCAGGGACTGCACTGGTAGCAAACTTCTCACTCACGTTACTCAACAGCTGCTGTGGGGACCCATTCTCCCACCGCCATACCCCTAGCTTCCTCCCTGCCCATACCGAAGCTTCTGATGGGGGTGATCAAAGCAATACCACTGCGAAGGGGCCCCCTCCGAGGCTGTGGGGGCTACAAGTCCTGAGACGCAGCCCGAGGGGGAAGCCAGGAGAGGGGGGAACCAGAAGGTAGAGGAGACACTCCAGGCGTCGTCCCGGATGGGGCCCCTCACCACGCATTTCCAGCTCCCTCTGTCAAAAGCTCCATGGGGGAAAGGGCCGAGTCAGCACTCTAGCCACGACTCTCCCAGGGCCTGGCCTGGCTTTAAAATGTGCTCTGGGGCTCTTGGAATGGCCATCCTCCTCCAGCCCTCCCGCCCTGCCTGTCTGCTGAGTTCCTTCACAGAGAAGACACAGAAAAAGGGCCGGGAGGCAGGGGGACAGCCGGTGTGCCTCGACTTGCGGTGGGTAGGGCGATGCTGCCTGGTTTGTGTCTAACATTCAACTCCAGGTGGGTCTGGAATTCAGCGGGGGAGAGCGCCTACTTGATGTGAATATGGTCCCTCCAGACCCCACCACTCCCATCCGCACAATCGGGCAAATACGTGTCTTGGTCCTCGACGTCACGCCGGGCGGGCCAAGTGAGTGGGCATCGGCCATGGCTAGAGAGCCCAGACCCTCCAGGGGGCTGTTTGGGTTTTGCTCAAAACTGCAAACACTGCACTGACTGTCCCCTTTCACTCACCCCCGTCCCCAAATTAAACACCCAGCAAGACAAAGCTGGCTGGGCCCAGCACTGGGACTGTAATAACTACACTCCATGGCAGTCCCAGCTTCGACTCCTACAACACACACCCCCCCTCCGGAAGTGGATCTTTCCCTTTAGCTCTCAGATTCTTGCTGAGGGGTCTGTCTGTCCCCACAAGTCCCTGTCACCCTCTGAAAGAGCAGAAAGAGAAGGCACAACTTCGGTTTTTTGTTTTGTTGGTTGGATTTTTGCATCTTTAGCAGCTCTTTTGGGGTCCAAGGTCTGTCTACACTGGAGGGGTGCCAGTTTGGTCAGAGCCACCCACACAACACCACACACACACACACAACACGGCGCCCAGCTTGTCGCGGCATCCTGGGGGCACGAAATTGCCCCACAGAGCTCCCTTCAAACAGCGCGGCTGCCACATGCCACAAGCTGTCCTTGAAGGCCGAGTGTGGAAAATATAAACATCCCCGAGATGCCAGGAAGGGCAAACAAGCCCTGACGAATAATTCGAAAACAGTAATAACGCAGGGGTCCTGAGGCAAAGCAAGGAGACTGGCCTGGAGGGAGATCCCGGACGGACCCCTGGTTTCCCCGGACGCAGGTCTCTGGGCCCAGCGCAGCGCGGGCGCCGGGTGGTCCGGGGGCGGGGGCGGGGGTCCTCGCGGAGCCCGCCCTCTTCCTCCGAGACGGCTCGAGACCCCCGGGCTCCCCTCCCCCGCCGCCTGCCACATCTGGTTCCACTCAGGTCCTCCCCCACCTCCAGGCGCGCTCCTCCTCCCCTCTCCCCCCCACCCCGCTTCCAGAAAAGCGGAGACGATCTTTAAAAACCCAGTCTCACACACACACGCACACGCACACGCACACGCGCTTCTGGAAAAAAAAAGGAGGGAAAAGTCGAGAGCGGCCCGCTCCCCGGCGCGTCCTGCCCCCCGCCCGGCCCCCGAAGTTGGCCAAGTTGGCAGCGCCTTACCCGGGAGGGCGGCGGCGGCGGCGTCCCCAGGGGCGCCGGGGCGGCCGAGGTGCAGACCCCCGAGGAGCAGGACGCAGCGCAGCAGGTGACGAGGCCAGGGCGCGGGGGCCGGCCGGCGGGGCCCCATGTCCGCGGCGCGCCGCCGCGCTGGGGGACGCGGGGACAGAGGGTGCACGGGCGCGGCGCGCGGTGGCAGCGCGGGCGCGGGGCTCTGATGACCGCCCGCGAGGGGCTCGCGTCTTCCTCCGGTCGGGACGAAGTGATGCCTCCCGGGGAGAAGAGGGGAGGAGGAGGGAAGGAGGCTGGCCGGGCGGAGGGAGGGCGGAGGGAGGAGCACAGAACCCGGGAGGAGGGTTTGAGGGGCAGAGGGGAAGGGAAGCGGGCAGCGTGGGAGGGGTAGGGGAGGAGGCGCGGGCGGGCGCGGGGCCGCGGCCGAGGCCGCAGAGAGCGCCAAGGGGGGAAAGAAAGGGGAGGCGGAGAGGAGGATCTGCGGGGTCGAGGAGGACCCCGGCGTGCGCTCTTTCTCTCGCTCTCCGTCGCCCTCCCTCTCCCCACCTTCCCTGTCTTCTCAGTCCGGGCTTGAAGCCCCAGACGCTGCGTCACAACTCCCCGGCTGGCGCGGGCGGGGAAGCAACTGCAAAACTTTCCGCAAACTTCGGCGTGGCGGGACCTGGGTTGCGAGGCCCGGTGGGGCGGAGGCGCGCGGCCGACCCAGGCGGCCAGACTCGGGCCGCGGGCGCCCCCTGTATCCCGCCTTTCTGCGGACGTCTGCAGCCGGCGAGCATCCGCCACCTCCACGCCTAGGAGGACCCCTCCCCCGGTCTGTGGGGAGAGGGGCGGAGCCCAGGGCTCGGCCACCAGGGCGAAGATTGGGGGAGGGGGAGGTAAGGGCCCCTGCCATGTGCCGCGCGCAAACACTTGCACGTCTTGTTTTAGCATTTGCGTGACCCCGGGGTCAGCGTCCCTGGCGCAAAGGGGTGCGGTGCTTTTGCTAGTTGGGGCTGTATCCAGAATCCAAGGGAAAATCTGTGCACCGAACGTCCCAGCTGACAGACATCCTCACTCTCACCAGCAACCGTACTGCTGGCCGGTCGCGAAGAACCAAATGAAAATTTCTTAAAAGGGAAGACAGTCCACAGTTATTCCGTATTATGCAACAGGTCACCGCAGTGCAGAGCACTGGACTGCGAGTCAGGATGTTGGAATCTAGCCCCAGCACTACCTCTGAGTCCCTGAGCGGCTCTGGCAAAGTCGCTTGAGATCTCTAGGGTCAGAGTAAATACAAAGGAGATTCACGTTCTCCCACCACGAGTAATCAAATAAAAAACACTATGAAACGGTAATATAACTTTTATTGTTTCCTATGCTGTCCCCCTCGGTGTTATTTTTGGAAATAACAAACTCAATTTTTTTTCCTCCTTTGTAACTACCCTTGCCTTGGATAAATCTTTCCCCCATCTCTGCAATAAGGGTACAGGGGCCTGAGGGGCATCTGAGTGGCTCAGTTGTGAAGCGTCTGCCTTCGGCTCAGGTCACGATCCCAGGTTCCTGGGATCCAGCTCCGCATCGAGCCCAGCCCTGCGTCTAGCCCCGCATCGGAAGATGCAGGAGGTCTGCTTCTCCCTCTCCCACCTCCCCTGCTTGTGTTCCCTATCTCGCTGTGTCTGTCAAATAAATAAATAAAATCTTAAAAAAGGGGGGGGTACAGGGGCCTGGGATGCTCATTTAGCCCTATCTTTACTGGGCTGAGATTCTTGGCAAATGTCAGTCCAGAGGCTGCAGGGCGCTGCAGTGATCACCCACTGAAATCTCCTACAGTCCACCCCTGGAAAAGATCCCTACTATCCATACTTTGGCCCTAAAAAATGGTTAGAAGCCAGGCCAAGGAAGCCCCTGGCACTGCACAGCTGGCTCAGGCCAGTCTGACGGAACCAAGTCCGTTCTGGTGACTCACTGTGGCTTCATTGCCCTTTGGGACACATCTTGGTGTGGCATGTCTCAGGATCCCAGTGCTCTGCGGGGCGGGCTTGCATACCATTCTCTTGGCCTCTCCTTTCTCACAGTTCTGTTATCTACAGGGTTTGAGAACTGGCCAGCTTCACTAAGTGCTCTTTTGCCGTCTTGAGAGCCCAAATCACAGGATGATGCTTCTCAAAGTCATCTTATAGGCTTCCCTCTGCTCACTTATCTCTGGATGTGCTGGCCACCGTCCTCACCAAGGGGCCCCCTTTCCTCCGAAAGGGAACTCAGGCAAGATACCCAAGGAGCCCTCCAGGTTTCCGAAACAGGATTGGATCTCCCTTCCCCACCATTTCGTCCCACCAACAGGGCAGAAGCCAACTACCTGACATCACCAGTGAGTCACGTGGGTCCAGAGTCCACTACTGTGCGGTTTACACAGTACACACAGAGCCCCCAGTACACAGGAGGTGCTCTCTCATTTCTTCGTTCACCCACTCAGCAACCACTGATGCCTAGCCCTGTGCTAGCTGCTGGGGAAACCAAGATGAACACACACTCATATCCCTAGAAGAGTTTTTTTTTTTTTAAATTATTTATTTATTTATTTGAGAGAGAATGAGAGATAGAGAACACGAGAGGAAAGAGGGTCAGAGGGAGCAGCAGACTCCCCGCTGAGCAGGGAGCCCGATGGGGGACTTGATCCTCGGACTCCAGGATCATGACCTGAGCCGAAGGCAGTCGCTTAACCAACTGAGCCACCCAGGCGCCCGCCCTAGAAGAGTTTTATGTAGTGGGGAAAATCTGACCCAATTTTGGCCATATTCCGATGGCCCCTCGGGCTGAGAAGCGCGAGTGCGTTGCACTCTCAGGGACAGATGTCTGTCCAAGTCTCTGAGGCCCTATTCTAGTCTCTGCTGAGCGTGAGACTTCCTGCTCCAGCGTGTCAGGGCCCACATCTGCGGCCCACCATCTGTCTTAGATCTTGAGTTCGCAGGGCAGAGAGCTGGGCCATGTCTGGGCCATTCTCCCTGGAGAATCAAATCATCCCCCAGTGCTTAAAGATCCTGCACACCAGCAGCTGTCAAGGGGACATGGTCCCAGCCTGCGGGAGTGGTGAGTGTACTGAAAGGGCTGGGGCTTTCGGAAGGACCCTTCACTAGCAACCAGGCCCTCATCTACTTCCACAGAGGGGCTAGTGTCCTCTGTGCCTACAGCTTCCTCACCATTCCTGTTAAAGCTCAGCTGAACAGCCATTACATTACTATGTGCCAGGCATTGGGCTAGGTGCCGGGAACTGGTACAATCTGTGACCTGGTCCGGGAGAGTTTTGCCAGGCTGGTAGCTGCTGTGGTAGAGTCGATACTGAGGAATGGCTCTCCTTCAGACCCTGTTAGCCAGCAAGAGGCACTGTGGGTTTGCTGAGTTCATCACAACCGGTTTAGGGCAACAACTCCTACCTTGTTCTGAGAATTAAATGTTACGTATAAAGGGATGGCACAGCCCCTGGATAAAAATGCTCAGGGACTGTTCATCCCCTCCCTGCTTCCCACCTTCCTTTGCCACTTGAACATCAGGGTGTCTCCCTTACTTCTTATCCCCCCAGCCTGCCTGCCCCTCTACTTGCCCAGTACCCGACTGTCCATGAGAGCTGCACACGTCAAGTTTGATCAGGACTGCAACACTGGGTGCTTTCCTTTGCCGGCGAGAATACAACCTTCCTCCCTGTCTGAACATCTCATATTAAATTATATACAAAATTGGTATTCTGGGGTGTAACCAATCCAGGTAGAAGCAGCTCAGTGCTTACTCAGGCCGGCTCATAAATGCATGCCTATAAACGGCCAAGCATGGAGTGATGGGATGAGTCCAGGCCTGGGGGCTGCAGCTGGACTGGAATTCCCATTGTCATTTCTCACTACGTATCCCTGGAGCAAGTCACTTCCCTTCGGAGGCCTGGAGCCCCAGGGTGTGCACGTTTTGGTGTCATTACTCACTGTGCTTCAGGCTCCTCTTGCTTTAGTCTTCTCTTCCCCGATTCTGGGGCTCAGCAGACTCTGCAGCTGGAGGGTACCCGGGGTGGGGGAGGCTGTGGATACCCCCAGCAGGCCAGGCCTACAACGGAAACTTACGAAAGGAGAACACAAGAGAAGAATGCAACTGGATGGGCGTGGAGGATAGGAGGATAGGAAGGTGTGGTCAGTCCTGACCTAGAGAACGGGGTGTGAGCCCATAGGGGCATATGAGATTCTCCTCACCCTGAGCCTTTCCAAGCCAGGGGCCGACCTCTGTTCCCACCACCTCTCCCCTCTCCCTGGGTTCCGCCCGCAGCTCAAACTCTTGGGTCTCCACTCGGGCAATCCACCCTTTGAGTCCTTTAAGACAAGCTACCCGCTTGTCCGCAGCATGGAAGATCTCAGAAGGGAATGGGCTGAAGAGGGAAGGAAGAAGGCAGGATGGGATTCAGACAGACCCAAGGTTCAAGGTCTGGCTCCTTCTGTTGGAGAACATCGAGGAGGGCCCCCCTGCTCCCCGGAGTGCCACTGAGTTTGAATCCACTTGCTTTCAGGCCAACACCTGTATCAGAAGAGACTGTTCCTTTAAAGGGACTCCAAGTCCCAGCCCTTCCTTTCTTGAGGGGTCAGAGACAATCACCGCACGACCCCTCCCCCTCCAGAGAAGCAGGCTGTGCAGACTCCCTCGCCAGGAGCTGTGGACTCCCGGGTGGAGGGGTTGCCACGGAAGGCCCGCGGCCGTCAGCAGGGCCTTGGAGTAAGCTCAGAGCAGGCGAGCTCAGGACTGGGCCGAGTCCAGGTTGTGGGCTGCAGCCCAGGCCACAAATCCAATGTCTCTAGGATCCTTGCTGGCTCCGGTCTTGACTTGGGAGGCTTTAGCAGGTCAGGAGCAAGCTGGCCAAGGGGGTCCAGAGAGGAGCAGAGGTGGGACTGAGGGACCACAAGGAAGTGGGGCCAGCACTGAAGAACCAGCTGCAATTGGATGGGATATAGTTCCCAGAACCCTCTGCTGCCTTACCCGGCTGGTGCCAGAGCCATGGAGAGAAGGATGCCACATCTTCCTGTCTGCTCTCAGGGGCCACTCCCAACCTGAAGGTGCAGTTCCTCTGAGCCTAGCCTTGCACTGAGGGTGGGGCTGAGCCAGTGAGGCCTACCCCGGTCCAGGGCTCTGGCTTCCGCATCTCCCTCTTCAAGATGGCATCTGATGCTGTTTCCTGGTCCCTGACTCCCTCTCCGCAACTCAGGAAGGACAGGCAGAGGTTTTCTCTAGTGTCAGACTCGACCCTCCAAAAGCAAGACGGGGCCCAGTCCCAGCCAACAGCCTCTGTGGCTTTCGCTGATTCTGACCCGGAGGCAGAACAGGGGTGAGGTGGCTTTGCAGACATGGAACCTCCCCAAAACATCCTTTCCACCCAAGGCCCTGGTGGAAGAGAGCCGCTGACCAGAAAAGAAGCCAGGCGGCTGCATCCAGCTGACCCACCATCCCACCCCAGCTCCAAGAGGATAGCCCGAACTTCCAGAGCCCCAAGTGACATAGCAATAAGGGGACTGGGGCTCCAATGGGTGGTGACCAGCATTTTAAAAATGAAATTAAACAGAAAATATCAGAGTATATTGCACATGAGCTAACTTCTATTCTGTGAAATATGTACTGGGTTGAGATGTTAAGGGTTTCTTACTGTGGGTTGCCATCAAACAAATTAAACAAGAATATTTGGGGTGTCTGGCTGGCTACATAGGCTCCCCGGCTGCCCCTGCCCAGCTCTGATCTGCTCACTCCCGGACCGGCCCCAAATTCCTCCTAGGGTCTCACATCTGAGGTCCCTCACCACCACCAGTGCAGCCCTACCCCTTCCCCTCCTGGGACCCATGCTTCAACAGACCAAACTACTTGTTCTTTCAACAGGCCCCAGGCTCACTGAGGGGCCGGTTCTCATGATGCCAAATGAGCACAGACATGTGATGAGGCAAGAGATAAGGGAGATGTGTACAAAGTGAGGTGACAGTCCAGAGACAGGCAGGCTGCAGGGGACACCTGAGCTGAGTTTTCAAAGAGGGTCAGACGGCCAAGGCAAGTGAACAGTATTTGCAAAGGCCTGGAGGTGTGAGAGAGCATGGGGGTGGGGGGAGAGGTGTTGGAGGGGCAAACATGCTCTATGGGAGAGCCCAGAAAGTGTGAAGGACCCTGTGTGGCAAACCCCCAACCCTTCTCATTCTCTTTAATTCTGCCAGCTTCTAAAGCCCATCTCAGCTTCATTTCCCAACTCCTCAGAGACCCCATCTTGCTCTTACAGAATTTAGCAGCTCCCAGCTTTCATTTATTACATTTAGCTTCTCAATTATAACCTTCCTTAAAGCAGGAGCCGAGTCTGATGTACCTTTTTCCTTGCCACAGCACCTAGCCCAGCATATTCTAAAGAGAAGGCTCCCTGTGTTTTCAGTAGGTGAAGTTTACAGAACCGGCGATCGTAGCTCAGAGCGTGAGCATCCAGCCTAACCACTAACCACGCAGCATGTTCAGAGTTACGACCTCAAACACAGTCCGCACTTGGGGCTCTCCTGTTACCTTGTTCTGGATACAGTTCTGTCTAGTTAATGTGGAGAAGAGGAGCCAGGTTAGTGTTAACGTTGTGAGCAGGGCTCTGAAAGAGTCTGTAGATGTAAAGAACCAATGGCTCCTGAAATTAATTTGTAGGGAAAGACCTTCCTTCCCATGTTTCCCAGTGGCTGCTCTTCTCTCAGAGTCCAGAGCCAGGCTGAAGGGTTCAGGCCTGGCTCTAGAACAGGTTCCTTCTAGAATAGGCCAAGGCCCTTATTGGGGGACCTGTGACATGGAGGCAGCATCTAGCAACACCCTCTGCCTTTTACTTTTTTCAGTTGCCAAAAACAACTTCACTTTTCCCAACCCTCCAAGCCTTATAGCAACTTGAGGCGGCCAAGGTAGAGGGGGCCATTCCTGCCTGTCCATTAGGACACTGAGGGACAGGAAGACAGAGTTGGCCAGGGCTGGGGTAGGGCAGGACTTTCATTTCCTCACCTGTAAAGAAGACGGCACGATCAGACTGTGCAGGGGAGCTGAGGAATGACTGTTCTGTGAAGCCATGCCCCCACTTCCCTACCTAAGTTCAGTCCTGGCCCAGGACTGCAGAGGCAGGGCTGCGGCCCAAGCCAGCTGGGTCTCCCGCTGGGTCTCTAGACTTCTAAGGCTGGCTGTGAGGGAGTCTGGGAGAGCAGAGCCCTAGACTACTGCAAGATAGCTTCCAACTGGGAACCAAGGCGCAGCCTCACCCACAGCAGGCTGCCCAAGGACTGCACTCAGAGACTCCACAAAATTTTCAAGCTTGTAGTCCCTCCCCATTCAATCCTGCTCCACCTATTACCAGTTACCAAATCTCTCTGGGACTGTTTCCTCATCTGCAGAATCAGTGAGATACTCCTACCTTGTCTACCCCGAGGCGGTGAAGCAACACAGCCGAAACTTCCCTACAAAGCACCAGTGTTAGAGCCCTTCCCTTCACTCTGACACTGCGCCCGGTGCCCCCCAACTGCAGGTGTCCGGAGGCTACTGAGGGCTGGGGTTACCCCCAGTTCTCTAGCTAAGCACTTCCCTCTAGACCAGCCGCCGTTCTGACCCCTTCCCATGGGGTCTCCTGCCCATGAAACACACGCCGCCGTTCTGACCCCTTCCCATGGGGGTCTCCTGCCCATGACACACACACACACACACACACACACACTCCTGCCCATGACACACACACACACCACACACACACACACACACACTCCTGCCCATGACACACACACACACACACACACACACTCCTGCCCATGACACACACACACCACACACACACACACACACACTCCTGCCCATGACACACACACACACACACACCACACACACACACACTCCTGCCCATGACACACACACACCACACACACACACACTCCTGCCCATGACACACACACACACACTCCTGCCCATGACACACACACACACACACTCCTGCCCATGACACACACACACACCACACACACACACACACACACTCCTGCCCATGACACACACACACACACACACACACACACACACACACACACACACACACACACACACACACACACACACACACACACACACCCTCTCTCTGCTGACTCCAGCCTGTCTCAGGCCCCTGCTGTGCAACCCCAGCACAAAAGGGCTCTTGTATTCCCTACCCCCACCAGGTCCCCGCCTCTGGCAGGTTCCCCCAACCCACCCGCAGAGCTCCACAGCAGCCAGAGCCCCTCACCACTCCCTCCTTAACCGTCCTCTCCCTGCAATCCCTCCGCTCTCTCTACCCTCACCCCTTCCGAAGAGCTCAGTCCCAGGCTCCCCTCACCCCTGACTCAGAGTGCCTGGCTGTATTCCCAAGCCCACCCAGGTCAGACCCAGGTCGCAGCTCTCTCCTGCAGCCCTGGACCCTTCAGGTTAAAAAAAAAAAAAAAAAAAAAGTGCTAAGTCAATTCACAATAAGGTACCGGTGAGTTGATAATGTATTTTAAAGAAGGTCAAGGGTGAGAAGCTTTGCCCAAAGGAGTGAATGACTATTGAATGTATTGTTAGGTCCCAAGGCACCAGTATAAGGGATCTGTTGTACGGGCACTCCTGAGGCTCCCCATACAGGAACGTACACATGACACTGGTCCTAGGACAGGCCAGAGCTTAAGATAGATTTTTATCTCTAACAGAAAATAAAACCGACTCCTCTGTTTTCAGCTCGCTAAGTTTTAGACAAGGCCCTATGGCCACACCCTCCAACTGCCCCACCCTTATTGCAGCAGCTGACTTGTGACGCTCAGGGGTCTAGCCGCCTGGGAGACGGACTGGGGGAGGGGGCGCTGAGAACGTGAATTTCTAACAGGTTCCAGGTGATGCTGATGCCCCAGGCCTGGGAGCTCCACTGGCCTATAAGACGCTCCTCTCAGATTCAGCCAGAAGCAGTCGTGGATCCGGGTAAGAGGAGACCGCTGACCTCACAGGACAAAGGTTGATAGGGAATCTCAAGTCAAAGGGGAAGGCTCCTGAGAGGTCTGCATCACTTCCCCCAGGCCAAAGGATCTCCTGACCACCTGGCAAGTAGAAAGACTCTGAATCGCCACCAGCACACTTGGGCGGGTGCGGGGAGGTCCAGGCCCAACCGTCCTACTTACTGAATCTCGTGATCTTTCTGTAAAGCACACTTTTTGTCTCCCCTCTCGCGTGCGAGGCACTTTATTATACCTACTATTTCCACTCCTTGCAGCCATGCAAGGAGCTATTCCTGAAGCTTGCAGAGGTAGGATCTGAATCAGACCCACTTCTAAAGCCCAGGCTCTTAACCTCCAGGTGATTCTGCCTTAAGAAATGACAGCAGAACAGTTAATTTTAGGAAGCAGAGACTCCCCATACCTCAACTAGTGTGTGTTCCATGTCTCTCCCTCACTTACCCTGGGGCTGATTTTAATTACAGACAGAGCTAGCTTGGGCAAGTAGAATGATGATTAAGTGGGAGGGGGGAGGGGCAGAGATTCTCAGAAAGCAGAACTCACCAAGGTGGGTCAAGCTAGTTGTAAACTTCACCTTCTCAGAAGCGAGGAGCTGGACCCGATGCTTACTTCTAGCTCTAGGATTCTAGGAGATGACTACTTTTAAAGAGAATTACTTTCTAAATTAAGAAACACATGAGCTCCTTGTCTGCTCATCTTCTCAGCTGAAGGAAAACCTGTTCTCACAGCGCTAGAGGAAGGCGGGCAGCAAACCCTCGTAAGGCAGTGTGCAGGTGTGCCTGGGTCAGCCACAGAAATGGGGTACACATGGGCTCTCAAGATCAAGTCTCCAGGTAAAGCCGCCCATCTTCGGATGGAGAAGTCGGAGCCCAATTCCTTCCCTTCCCTTCCTGGGGCCCAGAGCCTTCACCCCTGGACTGTGAGCCGACGGCTGGGCCCTCCCTATCCTGCTCACTGCTGTCTTCCCACCAAGCATTAGTTATCAGCACATCGGAGCTACAAAAGGTGTTGTATGAATCGGCACGTTGCCAACATGCCTGCAGTGTCCGCTGGGACTCAGCAGCAGGATTTCCCTACCTACCCGCCCCCTAGATGCTCAGAGCCCTGTCAGAAGCTGAAGAACTAGAGTAAAATCAAGAGGCTAGGAGATTCACTTCTTAAAACTTATTTTAATATCCTCCCCGCCCCCCCACCCCAAGTTGGGAAAGTCGAAAACAGTCTGGCTGGGTTTAATTACAAATTAATACACATTTTTTGTCATTGTTTAAAGTAAATCAATTGTGGCAATAAGGGATTATCCTTGGAAAAAGTGAAACCCATATTAACAAAATATGTCATGGAAGAAACCCACTTAGTGATTTCACTGGCTACTTAAAAATCTAGAAAAAGTCAGCATTCTGCATGTTCTCTGGGGCTAGTCCATGTAGTGGAAAGAGGCCTTGCCCAGATTCAAGCCTTAAGTCCAGTCAGCTCCAACGAGGTCCTAGACCCAAGGGAAGCAAGGAGAGAGGGCATCCCTTCTTTAGGAGGGCAGAAAAGGTAGATCAACAAAGTCCTGCAGCTCCACTTACAAGCCCAGGGGGAGGAGGCAGGAAGTTAGAGGGAAGGCTTAAAGATGCAGCATTCTTTCAACCTTAAAAAAAAGAAAAGCTGGGGGGGGGGGGGGAAGGTCTTGCAAGATCACTGAATGAGGAGAGAAAACAAGGAATAGAACTTAATACTCTGAGTCAGTCTCGACTCCTCCATCTCTTCACGCATGCCACACACCATCCTTCCAGGGCGCTCAACCTTTGAGACCCATAGGGACTCTGCTTACTAGCCTGAAAGTCATGGTTAGAAAAAGGTACCACACACATACATACACACGTATGTCACGTGTTAACACGTGTATAAACACCTGCGATAAAATGGAAATCTGGAAGAAAAAATTTATCTGTAACAACTTGGAAAGCTGGGCGCGCCGAGGGCTCCCGGGCTGACTTCCTTCCATTCAGAGTTCCGCAAGACGGTACCTCCCCACCATCGTCTCTCCAACTGGGATCCAACTCCATCTTTCCCTAAGAGCACCTGGCACCGAGGGGAGCAGGGCGGGGCACAAAACCAACACAGGTGCCAGCAAGTGTCCCCGGTGACACGTTTCACATGTGAAAGAAAGACTCTGAGTTCTGTGAGAGCTCTCTAGCCTTCCTGACTTCCCTCCCCCTGCCCAGGGGACACACATGCCTGGATGCTGCATCTTTAAATATTTCTGGCTCAGCCCTCTTGCCACATATGTCAGTAACATTCCAAGCTGGCTACCACATGCTCAGGCTCTGGCCTCCTCCCCTCTCTACTGTCGAGTGCTCTGCTGCTTCAAGGGCACAGTGGGGCCACGCATCTCCCATTTCAGCTCCGTCTTCAGTTGATCACACATCTCAGAAACAACCAAATGTAAGGGGGGGAAAAAAAAGAGTTCCAAAAGAATGTTCATATTCGAAATACCTATCCCCCTGGGATTTTTTTTTAACTTCACTTGATCAATCTATTGAAGTGAGTTAGACAAAGCGTGTGTGCACATGCACACACAGACACACACCAGCACACACCCACAAAATGTAGAGGGCTGGAGGTTGTTTCCTGCCAAAAGATCTAACAGAGCAAAGCTTATGCGCTGATCAAGTTTTAATATCGTGGTTACAAGAAAGGTACACCGTTTAGCAAGCACACAGAGACCACGGGGAGGACCCCCCGATCCCTAGAGCATTTGGCTCCCCGGCCCATTTTCTGCCTACCTCTGGAACAGTTTTTGGATAGTTACTGCATTCAGAGAATCCAAGAGGACTGCATGGACAGATGAACCTTTATTTAAAAAAATAGCACTTCAAATAAATTAAAAGGGACAACCGTCAAGTGTTCAAATTGTGAAGAAAGAGTTGAAAACCTAGAGACTCCAAGCTGCGGGCTTCTAACCTCGTTCTTTGTCCGACGGCAAAGCCCCACACACCTCGGTCCTCCCACTTGACACCTTCCCTGCTGAGATGAGGGAAGCGATTGCAAACAGGAGACCAGACGGAGGAGAAAGCTGCATCTGACTGGAATGAACATTGCCACGTACTTGCTAATACGGGTTTCACTTTATGACCAAATGTATTCTTTCAAAAATAAAAAAGGGGGAGGGAGGGAAGCTGCATGTTTTTAAAAATTGAAATTATTTAGGGATAAAACACTAACTCTAGTGCCTTTAACGGGCAATAGCAACTTTTTTCCTCCGAAGTCAAACACCATCCCCAGCTGAGCCTTTTGTGCTACAAGCTTTTCAGGAGATGTTACCTAAACTTTATTAAAAGAAAAGAACAAGTTTAAATATAGACACTGGACTAGCCCAGTCTGTATTTTCAAGTCCACATTCTTCATCTGAAGCACTGCATCAGGGACCCCCCCTGAGTCTGCATGTTTTCAAGTTCACAGTACATGGAACCAGTTTTTCTTTTTAATTTTTTCCTCACTCAGAGCAGCCACATGCAGTGGCCGTTGACGCCGGAACCTCGGGCGGGGCCTTTTCCTACGAGGCCTGGCCAGAGCTGCCCAAGGTTTCTCCTCAATGAGAATCGATGCTGTCATGCTCTATGGATGGGAAAAAAGCAAGAAAATAAAAGCACCTGGTACAGGTTTCATGAGATCCATTCGGATTCGCTATGTCCCAAACCCGCTGCTGAATGCCATTTGTCCACTTTGTGTGTGCTGAACAGTTCGCGGCCTAGGAGTGGGTCTCAATTCGAAGAACTGTTATTGGACGCCCCCGAGGTCGATGCAATAGCAGCTCCAGCAGGGCTACTCGTGGAGACCGACTTTCGGATGTGAGGCAGCAAGTAGGGGTCACAGGCCAGCTGCTGGACATCAATGCGGTCCTCCTTTCGGTAGGCTAAGCATCGTCGAATAAATGCCTGAAAGGAAAGGTTCTTGAAGAAGCCTGAGGCAGATCACCCTGGTGCCCCCAGAGGGAACCCTGAGGCTCTGTAGCAGCTGCCAGGGCCCAGCCCCAGAGCAAACGTCTTCTACAGAGAAGGGGCTCAGGGCCCAGCCCCAGAGCAAACGTCTTCTACAGAGAAGGGGCTCAGGGCCCTTCCCAGAAATCCCCGGGCACACCCAGACTGGACCAGGCAAGGAGACGCATGGGCAGCCGCACCTCTCTCTGGCCACGGACTACTTCCCCGAAGGACATGGCCAAGCCATTCCTGAGGGGCAATGGGGCATGACCCGACCTCTAAATACCTCTGTCCCCAGAGCACAAAGACCAACACAAAAACCAGTCCCTCTCTGCCTTGGCTGGTTTACCCGGACACGTCTATCTTCACGGTCCTGCGTGTACAAACCATGGCCTCACGTGAACTTTCTACTTCCTGACGAAGTGAAAACTGCGATGACAAGCCACTACCACAGGCAGGGTGAGGAGACCCACACTTACTAACACTACAGTGTGTCACAGATTGGTAAACACTTCCCCTGTGTATCTCGTTCTTCCTTGCAATGATCAGGCACACACCTAAGTAGTAAAGGAAAACCTGAACAGGACTTGTCTCCCCAAGAGTACTGCAGACATAGAATCATACTGTTGAGTTGGGTTTCATTCAGAATCCTAATTTACTACCAACATGGACGTTTCCTTTGTGCTAGGTATGAAGGGCTACACAGGCTCAGTTTGTACAATTCTTATCACAAGGGCCCTTAAACGATGATCTATCTTTTCCTATTTTTTAACCAGACAGTTCTATTTAATCAGAGTCTTGTAATTATTTAAATAAATACATTGATTTTTAAAAATCTAAAATGTCATTATCACCTTCAGGCCATACTTTACATTTGGATGATGATAATGTCGCAATGTAGGTCCATCGATTATAACAAATGTCCCACTCTGGTGCAGGAGGCTGTGCATGTACAGGGACAGGGAATACATGGAAACTCTCTTATTTTCTGCTCAATGTTGCCAGGAGTCTAAAACTGCTCTAAAAAATATAGTCTAGGGGCGCCTGGGTGGCTCAGTCGATAAGCGTCTGCCTTAGGCTCAGGTCATGATCCTGGGGTCCTGGGATCAAGCCCTGCATCGGGCTCCCTGCTCGGCGGGAAGCCTGCTTCTCCCTCTCCCTCTCCCTCACTTGTGTTCCCTCTCTCGCTGTGTCTCTGTCAAATAAATAAATAAAATCTTAGAAGAAGAAAAAAAAAGAAAAACCAATCTTTAAAAAAAAATAAAAATATAGTCTAACAAAGTCTGTTAAACACACAAAACACCTAGAACAAGATGTAATGATTTTTTTCCATGTTTAATTAATAAAAACCGAAAGTAGAGCAACAATCCTGCTTTTCCAAAATCAAACACACCTAGAGGTAGCTGCCTGATTAAAGTATTTGGAAGATAAAAACAAACTCACAGAAATAAACTTAATAATCCTTGGCCTTTAAAAACGAACCTTTCTTAGTGAGATATGAAACAGGAGTTAAATGGGTTACCTCGAGTTGGATAGCATAATTACTGGTCAAATAATTCCACCTTGACTTTTCTTTCCACACAGCCGCCAGGGCAGGCTTTTGAAACAGGGATCAGATCACAGAGCTGCCCTGAGTAAAACCTTCGAGTGTTTCCCATCTGTCCGGCTGCCTCTCCCACTGACCACCCTCTCCTCCGCTCTGCCTGCTCTGCGGATCTGCTAAGCTTGCACTTACATCTCAGCTGCACGCACTTCTCTGCTTGGACTATTCGTCTTCCAAATCTACACATGGCTCCCACCTTCACATCACTCAAGACTGCTCATTGGTCACTTCACCACTGAGGCCGTCCCTGACCAGGCCATCAAAAAAGGAGTTCCTGCCCCTCCATCTTCTTACCTGCATTTATTTTTTACCATCTGAGATGGATCTGTTGCTAGTTATTGCTTGTCTCACCTGCTGGAACAGAAACTCCTGACAGGCAGGGACCCCATCTGTAGTTCACTGCTACACACTCGCCATTATTCCCTCTCTGCCACCCTGACAGGGCCTAGTTCTCACCAGGCACCCGAAGCAGTTATTGTAGGAGGAGAGGGGCGAACACATTCAGAAGGAAGAGGTTTTGAATGACTCCTGACTTTTATACTGATAATCCATCCACTATTACCCAGAGAAGTAATACAGTCATTTCCTGCTGGTCACAACTTACCTTTGCTTCTGGTGTTACCACTGGCTTTGGCGGGAACTGCACTTCAGTAGCTTTAAGAATAGTATTTTCTTGTAGAATGTCTTGCTGGGACTGGTTGTGGCCAAAAGGCTATCATACAAAAACAAAAGAAAGGTGGGCCTCTGGTTAAAATTAAAGAGAACACAATTCAAAACCATAGGGAAGGGAAAGAAAACATGCCTCAGTGAGAACTGCTAGAAAGAACTCTGGAGATGATCTCCTCGCTCTCTTTTTATAGGTGAGGGGTAGAAAGGCTCAGAACTTAATAACATGCTCACAGGACAACATCAAGGTTAAGGCATAACTGGGACGGGAAGCAGCATCTGTCATATCATGACACCTCTGTTCAGCTTTGCTTACAGCCAAGAAAAAGAACATTCCAGAAGGAACCAGCAACCTCTTCTCCCTTGAGTGATACCTGTAGGCATAAGTAATACATAACACGTGCCACTGGCAGACCCAAGACACAGGTAAAAAGAGATGGAAAAGGAAGTAAAAGAGAAGGAGTAAGTACAAACCGAGGGGGGGGATGGGAGGGCTGAGGCTATTTAACAGCTTCATCTGTACCCCAATGTGCCGTTTTCTTTTCTTTTGCCCCCCCCCCCAAGGTTTTATTTATTTGAGAGAGAGCGTGCGGGGGTGCGGGGTGGGGAATCTTCAGCAGATTCCTCACTGAGCGAAGAGCCTGATTGGGGGGGGGGGGATCCATCTCATGACCCTGAGATCATGACCTGAGCCAAAATCAAGAATCAGATGCTTAACGGACTGTGCCACCCAGGAACCCCAATTTTCTAATAAAGTCTTAAAATATAAGTTCAAGCCTAGTGTCATCTCTACAGTGCTTATACATAACCCCTACCAACATTATCAGCAGCACTTCCACATTATCAGAGTACTAAGTAATAATTAACAACTCCGGGGGCGCCTCCCTGGCTCAGTCAGTAGAGCACGCAACTACATCTCAGGGTTGTGCGTTCGAGCCCCATACTGAGTGCAGGGATTACTTAAAAATAATAATAATTAACCCCTATGGCTGGTTCTATAGTTACCTTTAGAGAGGTAAGATAAACAAAGACCAGGGAGAAGTTAAAGAGGAAGCTGAAATCGGAACGAAGAGCTTGGTCTAGGGATTGTAATAAAAATATTAAGAATCCGAGGAAGATGCAGAACTCCCAAATGGCTTATAACCACAACCTACACTGTCGGGACCACCGACAAACTTCAATTATTTATAACACACTGACAGCAAAAGTTTTAGTATACACGCACTGGATCCTAGTAGTATGTTTATTTATAAGGTAGTAGACTCATAAGGAAAACACAAATGTGAAAATTCATTAGGTACAGTTTACTACCTAGGTTATTATGTGTCCAAATGATCTATCACCTTGATCCAGAGGTAACAGTGAATACTTTCTAACACTACATCTCCCTAGTACAGAAAATAGAAAGCATGCTTTTATTAATAATAGCTTTAACTAATGGGATGGCTGGGAATAAAGAACCCTGTAGATATTTCAAGTTTCAGTTCTTGGGACCTTAAAGAATGGCTCCTGGAGGGGTGCCTGGGTGGCTCAGTCGTTAAGCGTCTGCCTTTGGCTCAGGTCATGATCCCAGGGTTCTGGGATCGAGCCCCGGGCTCCCTACTCTGTGGGAAGCCTGCTTCCCCCTCTCCCACTCCCCCTGCTTGTGTTCCCTCTCTTGCTGTGTCTCTGTCAAATAAATAAATAAGCAAACAAACAAATAAAATCACATGCGTCGGCGAGACTAATATTAAAAAAAAAAAAAAAAAAGAATGGCTCCTGGAATGACTGTATACTTTAAATAAACTATTTCATATAATTCCTTGTATATATTATCAGAAACAAAACATACCCTGGATCTAACTGAAAACAGCAAAAACGCATGTTTTCAATAGCCCAGTGGAATTCATTAAGTACTCTAGGGTTGAAAAGTTCTGCTTATGCATAAAGCTTTTATTATTGTCTGTATTTTCTTCAAACCACAACTTTCAGGATTCCATTCTGTATAACCAAATGATTAATTCCAAGAGAATAATCGACACCATGCCAGTGTGTACATGCAGCCCAAGACAGACGTCAAGCCGTGGACCACATCTGACCTTCTTCCTTACCTTCCTTCCATAAAGACACTGGTAGAAGATCACACCCACTGACCAGACGTCAACTTTATTTGAGATCTTTGGTGGCTCTTTCCCAACCACAAAACACTCTGGTGGTAAATACCTGGGACAAAAGGAAAATAAAAATTCTTAGAAAAATGACTGTATAAATCTAGGACATGTATAAAAAGGCAAAGTAGGAGACCATGCGGGAAATAAAAGTATCGGAATTTTAACTGAAATTTTGCCAAAAAAGCAACTGGGCCGAGCTGGGGAAAGTCAGTGAGAAGACACTCTAACTTAAGGAGGGAGTCATGTCCTAAAAGCCTTAAAATACACTTCTCAATTCACTGAGAGGAGCAAATATTCTCCCTAGTCCCTGCTTCACCCACCCCAGCATCCTTTCCCAGGGTTGTGCCCTAATATAAGTGTCATTCAACAAGTTCCAAAAAGGAGGGACAACACAAAAGAAGCACATTCCCTTTTATGAGCTGCAGCAACAAACATCCAAATAGAACTCGAAGTGGTGTGGGTTTGCTTTCATGTTGGCTAAGAAAGATGACTCTCTAAAATAACTATCTTCAAAGTCCAAATGAATTCAGGACCCCGTATAAATCTCTGAAGAGGACCAGCTGTCTGCCTTCTTAAAGTAGCCTCTTTGCAAACTCTAGACTGGGAGTACCTACAACCTATAATAAATGGTGATATTACAGTCCAAATTATCAAAGGTATTTTACATTTCCCACTCGAAGGATGATCAGGGGCTTACTGGAAGTCTAACAAGTAGGGGAGAAAAAGCCAAACAAACTAGTAGTTAGCACAACTCAATCCTCATCTGAATTCCTTCCCTCCCCACCCACCCCTGGCCTCTGAAAAAGACTAGCTGGGCAGCCAACCACACCAAATTGTATGGTGTGGAAGGTAAAGGCCTCTTTGCATTTAGGAAACCCAACAAATATGCTTCCACTCATTGCCTGGGGTCTTAGCCATGGCGCAGCTGGAAGACAGCATTCTGAAGATAACAGATTGATTTCTACAGATTTCATGCTGGTAAAATCAATTCTGTGAAAAAATTCTTTATTTTAGACCCTGCTGTGCTTCTGGTATAAAAATCTAAACTTACAACTTGAAGGGGGCCACAAAAGTTGAGAGGCAGAAAATATTTGATGATGGGCTTTTTTCTTTTTTGAAAGAAGTTTAGTCTCATGTTGTTTCTTATTTATTATTTTTAACAGACATTTTGGGATGATTAAGACCACTGACCTACATTATTGTTTCACAATGAAAACTGTTAGCCAAAACACACACTGAACTTATGAAGAGGGAAAAAAAGCAAAGAAATAAAAATACAGGAAAAAGAATAAAAAGAACAGCTCTCCCAAATGCCCCTAAAACCTCCCTGAACCTGACTTTTCATGGTTCTTGATTCTTCAACATACATAATTTAAATATGATGTTGGATAAATAAAAAATAGAAACCTGATTCCAAAATGATCATTTTAATGCATTTACAACTCTTTTGTGGAGGTGTTAGGGAAGGACAGAAATTGTTGAACTTATCCAAATGCTGAGTAATAATTTACCCAAATATTCAGAGTACAAAAGACATTGATTAAAAAAAAAAAAAAAAAGACATTGCCACTGGATACCAGTACAAATCTGGAAAGTCACTTCTAGGTCTCAGTTTTCCCACGTATAAATGGAGAAATAAACTAGTTCTTCATCCAAATAATAACTGAAAAAGTAAGTGCTCTAATTCCCTATCGAGGACTCCAGGAGAGAAAAGACAGTTCTATGACATTGCACTAAATTGTGTTTAAAAGACAAGTTGCATATTCCATCATGATAAAATTGTCATGGGGAAGATTCTCAAGGTCTAGCCTACAGGTCATTTATTTGGTAGTATTCAGGGTGCCTGATGGCTCAGGCGGTGGAGCATGCGACTTTTTTTTTTTTTAAGTGTGGAGCCTGATGTGGGGCTTGAACTCACATCCCTGAGATCAAGACCTGAGCTGAGATGAAGAGTAGGCCGCTTAACCAACTGAGCCACCCAGGCGTCACACAGCACGTGACTCTTGATCTCAGGGGAGTGCATTCGATTCCCATGTTGGGTGTAGAGATTACTTAAAAATAAAATCTTAATAGTAGTATTCAATGTAGAAGAATTCTACCAAATACTGCAGCAACCAAAACATTGCAAACAGTCACCTAGACTTTGTTGTTTTCCCATCCTGTATATATCTCTGCGGATGTCACAAGAGGATGACACATGAGGAGGGTGATTATGACAATGCTTCTACCAACATGGAGACTCTCTGTAAACCTTCATAGGAACCCATGGAATTAAATTTTCTCAGTAGCCTCCCTCTCTACCTCACCTTTTATTATGAAACCCATCTTCAAATATAATCTGAAGTAGAAAGAACAGTAAAATGAACACCCAAGTAACCATCACCCAGTTTCAGTATCAACATGCGGCCAATCTTTGTTCATGTGCCCCTCCCCCACCAAACATTACTTTGAAGCAAATCCCAAACATAATTTTTGTTTAAATTTCAAATACTAAATTTTTAATAGCTTAGCAAATATAGCAATAGGTGGCAATGAGAAAACTAATTTAAACATCAAAAGGCTTCACTTTTTAAAAAGAACTACAAAAAAAAAAGCTAAAATCTAAATTCTAGTGAATTTATATAGCAGAGGTATAGACCTGTTTCCAGAATTTCCAACAACAGATATTTTTGTATCATTTAGAGACAGGAACACTAACCCACAATAACCACCATAGTAAATAAACACTGTAAATGTAGCTTCTATTTTAAACCTAGAATCTCAAAGTTTTAATTTAGAGACTGATTTTCACTATAGGTACCATCGCCACAAAAAATAAGGAGCAATGAAAAGTAGAAATTTTGTGCACATGGTGTTTCTCTCAGGATGTGATGGTTTCTCTAACATACATACCTTACATATGATAAGACCGATGAGAACAGAGCTCATCTTGTGGCTTGTGAAGGAACTTCCCCTTCTCCATCTGCTTCCAACCCACACCCTCATTCCCAGGCAGTCACCATTCTGCTAAAGCCCAGGGCCCTCCAGTCTCAAAGATAAGAGACTAACCAACAGACCCTGGGGTTTAACAGCATGTATAACCCCTCCCTCAGTGCTGCTGGAGGCTTTCTCCATGTTGGAATCACATGTCCAATATGTAGCTTTGTGTTACCACCTCAGAAGTGAAAAGGAAGCTCTGTTAAGACGCCTTTACAATCACAAAGTTAAATGCTTGGGCTGCAGGTATCTTTTATGGTTCTCGCTGTCGAAAGGAATACTAGGCAGAAGTCACAGACCTCTAAGAGAGGTCACAGAGCTATAGCTGGGGCACGGTGGTTGCAGGGAGATGAGTGACAACAGATGGAAGATACGTGGCCCAAAACCGTTTAGAGCATGGCTGAGGAGACGGGTAATTTTCCTGGCAAACTACTTTTTTCCTGTTTAGATTTCCAGGGATGCTGTGGTTACTTTACATATTGGTCTTTCACAACTCCTTAGTTGCCGACAGTCCACCATCCTCAGGCAACTCTAGAGATGGATCCCTCATCCTATTAATGCATAGGAAGATACCTGAAATGGGGCACCTGGCGGCTCAGTCGGTTAAGTGCCCAACTCTTGATTTCAGGTCGTGAGCTCAGGATTATGGGACTGAGCCCCGCATCAGGCTCCGCTCAGGGTATGGAGCTGCTTAAGATTCTCTCTCTTTCTCTCCCTCTCTCCCCCTCTCTTGGGAAAAGAGAGAGAGCTGCATTTGTACTGAAAATAATTTAGGGCCATTCTTTAAATACACATGAGCGATCTCACCCTCTTCCTACTCCATAGGGCAGGCCCCGGGAAGAAACACACAACTCCAATGCCTGGCCGTAGACAACCTCTCTCAATGGTTTCCAAAAAAGGAAAGAAAAATTAATTAAATACAAAGGGTCAAACTGCCAGAAAGACTAATATTTGGGGAGGAAAGTCTACTTCGGTTTACAGCATTTCTGCCTAAGACAGGATGTAGATATTATCAATTACCAATATTTCAGTACAGCACAGCCTTATCTGCACCAGCCAACCTGGCAGATCTCCCAAATACCTACCAGTAAGTACCAGCACCTTGTGACGTTAGCTCCATGCCATCCACGGAATTGTAGCTATCATCATCCATGATCTTGGAAAGACCAAAATCTGTGATTTTTATCTCTCCACATGCTGTACCATTTACTAAAAGAATATTACCTAAAAAGATGAAAACCTTCATGAATAAAAAGACTTACTAATTAAGAGAAAAGTTCAAGGTAATAACAGACAAGAAGGGGACAACTGAACTCAAACTCTTGCACATAATAGCAAACATCTAAATTCCTGGAATAAAATGATCTGGACTCTGGATGCTGGAGGAGAGTCCTCAGTGTCTGGCTGCAAACTTCCATTTTCCAAGAATCACCTGCTAGATGTGCCAAAACCACCACTATGAGCAGTGGGAAAAAAACAGTAACTTGCCAAAGTAAAATATCACTTGGACAGTTGGTTAAAATGGTGGGAAAGTTTCATCTGAACTTTCAGTAACGATCTCTCAACCACCCTGTTTAGAACAGTTGTTTCAGGACAAAAAAAAAAAAAAAAGAAACAAAACAAAACCCCCGAAAACCCAAAAATATACAAGGGAATCAAAGCTAGAACCACAGTGCCACCTACAGCTCCTACACCAGGAAAATGTACTGGATTCAGCAGTGGAAACCCAATCACACAATGGCCATTGTTTTAAAAAATCACTTTGTTGTAATGAATTTTTTAGTCATTTGAACTGTACTAGAACATTAAAGAATAGTAAATAGTGAGATTTAATATGTAGCTACCAGGAGAGGAAAGCAGAGTTAACAACTGTGCCCACCAGGCAGTAAGTGGGAACCATCTTCCAAACACCCCAGCCAAGCTGGTGCCAGCTACCTACACAGAACATACACAGACTTCTGGAAAAACAGCCCACGATGAGGACAACAAAAACAGAGGTAAGAAGTTTAACTGCCCTCTACTGTTCGCTAAGGTCTACTGAAGTTTACACAGTAACCATACAAAAAGATGAAAAACTATTGGGATTTAATGAAACGGGAGGTGTACCTGCAAAATAACTGTTCATTTGGGGACACTTATCAAAGAGACCTGGAGGAGAGGAACGGCTACGCAGTGTGAGTAATGGGAAAAAAACAAACCTGAGCTTGCCAGAGCAGTTCTTTCTAAATCGGGCTGACATCATGAACTGCCCTGACTCTAAAGACAAGGGCATTGTTTCTTCTGAGTATTTAATCCAACTCCCCTTCTCAAGCCCAGCACTGCGGGGCCAGGACTCTGTTCCCACACCTGCCCGGGCAAAGCCAGACGCTACTAGGCTTCCAGGCTCCCTCACATTCTCTAACTTTGTAAAATTACAAGTCACTTCACCAAAGATCAGAGAAAAGCCATCAATACAGTCACCTAAAAGTTAGACATACCTGGTTTGAGGTCATAGTGTATGATGGGAGGTTTTATTTCATTTAAGTACTTTAAAGCATTCACAATCTGCATGATAATGGATCGGGCCTCTTTCTCCGACATTAATTTGTGCTGTTTCAGGTAGAAGTCCAGATCATTTCCCTCACAGTATTCTAATACTGTACAAAACCTAAAGACAAATAAACCAACATTTGACTGTGGGAAAGTGCAAGCAGATTAAGACTTCTTAAACCAGCCCCAGTGAAAACTTCAGGTAATTAGCTTCTTGCTCTGTTCTTCATTCCTTAAAGTAGAGTTCTAATCTTTATTCAGTCGTAGCTACCTGAGTGGCTGACGGGAAGGAAACTGCATTCTCCCCTGGTGAAGAGCCTTCACATCCTCCACAGGAGAATCTGTTGTGCTACAGTGTACCCATGACATACCTCTTCTTAAATCCAGACTATACGAATACAGATAAGAACTGTAATGTACCTAAGCTAGGTATCTTTTCAGAAGGGTCTCCCACACATGCCGTGCTCCAGTTCTAAACAAGCATATTGTGGTCAAGTACACAATTCTCAATGCAAACATTTCATATGACCCCAAGTGCTGACAGCAAGAATCTAGGGTTTGCTCAGGTCCCAAGAATTGGTTTCATGTCATATCTCATGGAAATTTGGCACAATACTGTACTATAATCTCTCCTTGCTAAATACAAGGTGTAAAAGAACTTCTAAAAGCACAGTCTCGGGATGCCTGGGTGGCTCAGTCGGTTAAACGTCTGCCTTCAGCTCAGGTCATGATCCTAGCGTCCCAGGATCGAGCCCCGAGTTGGGCTCTCTGCTCAGTGGGGAGCCTGCTTCCCCCTGCGCTTCATCCCTTCCCTCTGCTTGCTGCTCCCCCTGCTTGTGTACTCTCTCTCTCCCTGTCAAATAAATGAATAAAATCTTTAAAAAAATAAATAAAAGCACAGTATCTGTGGTTCTAACAAATGTGTTATTACACTGTATGAGTTTTTTCCTCCACTTTTATCAATACATATACAGACCCAAATTTAAAACTACATACCATTTGTAGTGTTAAGGGTCATGTGTCTAGCTTCCAAGGCAGTTATAAACCAAAGGCTTCCTGAATTGTTGAGTATTCCTGAGAGATGAAGACCTTTTAAACTATCCTAAGCTGTGACAATGTGGGTGTTATCACTCAGGGTCTAGTCAGGAAATAAAAACCACCTGAGTATTTAAAACAGAGAGGTTTTAACTCAGGGCACTGATCACATGGATGATGGAAGAGCTGAGAGGGTAAAGTGGCCAGTGAGGCACCCCAGAGATCATCTAGACAGGAAGCCATTAGCACCCTAAGGCCAAGAGGGCCAGATGACAGAGATGGTGCAGCCAGAATGGAGGGTCACCAAGAGAGACTGGAATCATAGTGGGGGCGGGTGTGTGTGTGTGTCTACCTCCCACTATCTCTGTCTCCGCAGTGGCTGAACCCAGCTGAACAACAACTGACACAGGACCTGGTAAAACAGATGACAAGGGTCAACTCACCTAAGATGCAGAGCAGGGGAAGGGTGAGGAGCAGACCTGAGAGCAAACAGGCTCAGGACTAGCACTATGGCCCCTGGGCAATTTGAGGCCTTCAAAAAGTACTGCAATGAAAGGTGCACATACATAGTTCTGTGGGATCCCTGAATTGAACAGCTTATGTTTCTTATGAAACATACTAGGGCATGTTAGCACCCTATTTGAGGATAAATATCAAAAATTTAGATTCTCTGATCTGCGACACAGACTCTCATGCTTAGTCGATGTATTCTTTGACCCAAGTGCAAGTTTAAAATAAAATCTCACTTGAACACCCAAACAATTCTCAGAAGATTTTCTAAAATGATGATGAAAATTCACCATACACACACAGGAGGAACAAAATAAATTCAAGAATAGCAGACAACCAAGTCAATTCCTCAGATCAGTTAAAAGTGTATACACAATTCAGAACTGCAAATAATCCAAGTCATATTTATTTTTGAGATGTTTTTTGTACTTACATTTTGAGGGGTGGTGGTGGCGGGGGGGGGGGGGACAGTCTACTTAGTATTCAAGGAATTTACTCAAAGCAAAAAGGTAAGACCACCCTATGAAGACCTGTTCTGTACCTAGATATTCATCTGAACCCCATCCATGCTAACCACACACTGACTATGCCAGGTTTGAAGACCACCCTTCTGGAAAGGGTATATCCCTGAGCAGGTGGAAGAAGGGATTTTTCACATTTCCAAAGGGAGTTAAGGTCTCCCCCTTTTGGAAACATTTCTAAACGTGGGACAATTCTCGGCATAGCAATCTCTTAGACAGCTGCTGTCTGGAATAGGCCAAAACGTCTAGAATCACCCTGCAAGGTGAAGAGAAACACCTGCTGGCCAGACCGTACAGTATGTTCTCCTAACTCAGCTCAGACTCCTACAGAGAAAATGTTTCCAAATGCTGAAATATTTCTAAATCCCTGGATAAACCCAGAGGTGACAGAGCTCACCTATACCAGATAATGAAATACAACAATGCCTAAGAGTACTAAAGATCTCAAGCAAGTCCTTTAACTTCCCCGGTCCACAAATTTCCATCTATACAGTGGGAAGGCTGAACTGAGATCCCTCCTACCTCTAACCTCCTACATGCCTGTGAGGCTCTATTTCATAGGCGGCACTGGGTTATGCCTTCATTTGTGCCACCTTCATTCCCGTTCTATGATAAAATCACATTGCTGGTCCCTCCTTGAAAGATCCATCACTGTTCATCAGAACGTCCAGCTGGGGCAGAGACTCTTGTATAGTCCATACTCACTGGTGCGTGTCAGAGGTAGCTGGCACCAACTTGTGACAGTTACCAAGAGCCAACAGTTAAATTACTAAGCCACTGATAGGATGAAGGGACAAACAAAAGGTGGTATAGTCATACAATGGAATATATTTGGTCCTAAAAAGGAATGAAGTACTGATACATGCTACAGTAAGGATGAACCTTGAAAACACATCTTGTTAAATGAAAGAAGCCAGTCATAAAAGTCCATATACTATGAGTCATTCATATCAAAGTCCAGAATAGGAAATCTATAGAGGCAAAAAAAAAAAAAAAATTAGTGGCTGCTTAGGGCTGGAGTCAGGGCGGGGGGAGAATAGGGGAGTGACAGCAAAAAATATGGGGTTTCTTTCTGAGGTAGTGAAAATATTCTAAAAATGACTATGGCGATGACTGCACATATCTGTGAATATACTACAAGCCTTGAATTGTATACTTTAAATGGGTGAACTATACGGTATTTAAATTATATCTCAACAAAGCGGGATTTTTTTTTTAAGTTAGTAGTGTGAAACCAGACGTGTTGAGAAATTCATTATCACAGAGACTGTTGAATACTGTGAATTAGCCCTATCCCCTCCCCACCAAGCTGGTTGTCCAACATTCACCAGCACACCATTACACATATCCTGTGGCTAAGAGATGTATTGCTGGCCCAAATGCGAATTCACACAGGATCATCTGCCCAGAAATAAATGCACTTGGTTCCCTCAGAGGGTATTTCCTCCACCCAGATTGAAACTCTAATCCATGAGTAGTCAACACACTGCAAGAGACCAGTATCAACTGCTAAGCTAAAATGGCACAGCACTTACGAGTCAGTGTCCAGTGAAAAGTAATCATACAGCTTAACTATCCTGGGATGATCCAGTTCTTTGTGAATCCGGTATTCCCTACATGCATGCCTGTAAACAAAGTGGAAAATTAACATTTTGTATTTTGGATGGTCTTTCAGACCTCTTCAAGGATATGCCTACATATTCTCTCATTGCTCCTTATTTCTGCCTATGCATTCCATTTAGGTCGGTCGGCTGGCCCCCGTATCTTTCCTCATCCTATTTTCACTACTGGTGTCTACCAAGCTGTTCAGAAAATAGCAGGTGCTCAAATATTTGTTGAATGACTAGATGCCAACCTTTTATCCCTTTCAAGTTCATTCTATCACAATCTCACCTCTTTGATATTTATATCCAAATAGCAAAGCTTTAAAAATGATAAAGACAGTTTTTTCTCTCTCTTCAAAAGCTGATACTTCCTATCTATAAATGTTTATATCCTGGGGCTACATCAAGGAGATCAATTTTGGCAGTAAACTGCTTGGGTAAAAGGATTACAGATTATATAAGGCAATTAGCAGTGCTTTGTATTTGTTCTAGAATTCTCCTTACACAAAGAATTTAAAGGGCTATCAGCTTTACTTTCTTCTAAGAAAATATGAAACTGATAAAAATATTATGGAACCTAGGGCCTGGGTGGCTCAGTCCGTTAAGGGTCCAACTCTTGATTTCTCAGATCATGATCTCAGGGTAGTGAGATCAAGCCACGCACAGCGAGGAGTCGGCCTGGGATTCTCTCTCCCTCTGCGCATCCCCCTCGGCATGTGCCTGCATGCATGTGTGTGCGTGTGCATGCACACACTCTCTCAAATAAACAAATCTTAAAAAAAAAAAGAGAATTACTGAACCCTAGTTTTCTTGGAATTAGAGTTTACATATACATATTAACACCTTTTTTAGTGCTTTTCCAATTTAAAGTCATTTAATAAGATTAGGAACAAAACAAATTATATAATTTCACATATTCATTGAATTTTAAAAGAATTACAGAACAAATTTATTCAATATAATTACCAATAATTTTTAAAGTATTTAGTTCTTATTTACAAAGAGAGCAACAGAAAATTTTTATACTTTAAGTAAGCTACCACCATTTAGTTTGGGGCATTTTCTTATAAGGCAAAGAGTCAGAAAAGAGAACTTTCCAGAGTATGGTAAAATAAAACTAAGATGATGTTTTCTGAAATTGGTGTATTCCAGTATGTCAAAGATACACAGAAAGTACTCAACTAAAGAAAAGCTGAGGAAACAAGCAGGACAGGGAGAGAGGAACAGGAATCTAAAATTAAACACATTTTTCCCGGATGGAAACTGTGTTTGACTAAGCTTATTTTTCAAGCTGCCACTTTTTGCAGTTTTTTTGCTTCTTCTAATACTTCATTTCATCACCTTTATGTCTTTCTGAAAAGAAGAGACTTGCCAGCACTTACAGTAGTGTTAGGACACCCACTACACTGGGACCTGGAAACCTGGCCCCAAGTCCCAGCTCTATGACATCGCTTCTCGGGGCTCCTCCATGGCTGCACAGGACTGGAGGTTTCAAAGGATGCTTCCTGGAGATCCAGGACTCCGGAGCCCCCTGGGCAGATGCTCAGCAAATGTAACTGTGGCCCAACCCCACATCCCACCTAAGCAGCATCACACCTTTTTCAAATATCAAGATTCCGTGTAATACTTCATTCAGTAAAACTAAGGTGATGCTGTTCACAAAAACCAAGTCTAGAAAGCTAGGGACTAACTAGATAACCATTCAAGTCATTTCTTACACTAGCACACTAAAAATGTATAGTTCTCTGCCATTCTGTTTAAACTTTTTCATTTTGTCATACATTTCAGAACAGAGACCAATTTCTCTATCAAAGTACAGAAAACAGAGGAAACTAAAGGAGGCAAACATTAAAAACCAAAGGGAGGGTCATTCAAAGTCCTTGTCAACCAAGGGCATTTGCTGTGAACACTGAAAGCACTCCCTCAACATCATGCTAGGCTCTAAACCCGCTTCTCATGCTTCATCAGGCAAGCCAGGAGCTCTGCCACATCCCTCATATGTTCAACTTTTAATTTAGCATCCGAGGGATTAATGCACTACAAATACAGAAACTTTAATTAGAAACTGGAAGAAATGTATCCACTAACATGTTAGTTTTTTACTCTCCTGTAAATGGATGTATATTTAGGTTTCCAAAATGACTGTCCTAAAAAATTAGAAGAGTATCATACACAAGAGTATACTAACTAATTCAGATACAATTATTTCTGTGGACAGCTTTATATGAGATGTTCCCTACTGTGGAGTTTTTAATATGTTGTTTGGGGGAGTTAAAGAAATCTTGTGATACTAATGTTTTAATAATGCAAAAGTAAAACAATCAATTTGCTTTTTGTTTGTGGGGGAAGGAGAGGAAAGGAGGTGCAGAAGAGAACTCAAAATTAAACAAAACAACCACCTTTAATTTTGAGTTCTTCCTTCCTTTTTACCCAAATAAATGTCTTCATTCCAGATGGGACTGGCAAGTCACTCCCATGACAGGAAAAGCAAAGACATTACTATGCAGAAGAATAGTAACATTTTCATATTTTATAATGTTACCACAACACTGAAGTGAACCACTTTTTAGTTTAATACTGAATTTTTAAAGCACCCTCTAAAATCTGTTATGTGCTTGATATAAGCCTTCTTTAAGTTCAAAGGCATTAATGACATTTTGCTAATTCACTATTATCTATGTAGCCTATATTCATCATTATGATTTCATATCAAGCAAAATCTTTCAAAGCAAGGTGGAGTGCTTATGAATTTCTCCCCAGGCGTGAAAGGAAGTCACAAGAACTCTGCACACCCCCTCTCCCATGTGTTTTTTGGCTAGGAAATGGCCCCTGCAGAGACAGCTCCATAGAAGGTACTTGGGTGCCATGATGCCCACCTCCGCTGAGGAAATAAAAGAGGTAGGAAGGCACCACTGCGAGCCTACAGCTGGACCAGTCGAGAGCTTAGAAAAATGAGACAACCCCCTTCACTTGCGCTATGACTCCGCCTGGTAGAGAAATGTGAGACAGATCCCTAGTCTCTACCCACTAGCACTTGAAACAGCCTGCCAAATGTGTCGCGGAGGCACACGGTCCCGGATTCAATCCCTCACTGTTGCAGAAGGCTAAGGCAAGCAGCAGCCCCCTACAGTTACCACAGTGTTCCTTACCAGAGTTCTCTTTCGGGCCAGACTAAAAGCTGGACACTGAGACCAGGCAGAGTATGGGTCAATACCAACACAGGAACCATTTTCTCAAGGTTGACCAAGGCTGGCCCCTCGTGAAGTCAAGTGGTTTAGCGTGGTCAAGGCACACGTAAGACAGAGAACAGCCTCCAAGGAGAGCTGAAGAGCATTTTTAAAGAGAAGCATGTATAGTTCTAACACCCTTATGTACTGAGAGTCTCAATGTAATGGGGACATTTCTCATTTATAACTGGTCAGAACAACATGTGGTTTCCTTCTCTGTAGCGCTCCTGGCGTTCACTGTGGCATGCCATTCGTCCCTGCACGCCAAGTCACTGGAATGCACTTCTAATAATGTAACCGCTCCTCAGAAGCATCTGGACTGCAGCTGCCTGTCACGTAGGATACACACGCAGGGTGCCATGCATAAACCACACATCATCCCTTTGCCTACCTCTGCTAAGCCCTACTTCCCTTAATGCCACAGGAACCCCCACTTCTCCGGGGCTGAGTGCCACTGCCAATCTGTGCAGAAAGAAGAGTTCCTGGACCCCCGATAAGTAACAAGGGTACAGTAAGACTTGCCCTGGTCTATGCCCCAAGAACTAGTTGATGATGTAGAAATGAGATTTAGCAGCCAATTAAAAAATGGTTACTTCAAAGTCCACTGCTTTTTTCCCCTCCAAAGTACTATTTATAAGAAAAAAAAAAACCTGCTTTTATAGAAAGGAGGTGGGTTGTTTATATCAAAAAGGGCTGTCTTGGGAAGCGTCTGCCTTTGGCTCAGGTCATGATCCCAGGGTCCTGGGACCAAGTCCCGCATTCGGGCTCCCTGTTCAGTGAGGAGCTGCTTCTCCCTCTCCCTGCCGCTCCCCCTGCTTGTGCTCTCTGTCAAGTAAACAAAACCTTAAAAAAAAAAAAAGGTGGGGGGCTGTCTTCTCCCTTCAGGGTTAGGGCATTTCTAACTCAGGGCTTGTACCTATAACAAGGAAACGGTATTAAGCCCATGGAGGGATCCTAAAAGCAAATTAAGTATGCGTGGCTTCCAAACCAAATGAGCCATGAATTCCTACTACGTTCTGAAGCTCGGGGGCAAAACCTGATATTAGTGGATCTAAGAAATTCACACCTGTACATGTCATAATCATTCCTTCTAAAGAAGTCACTCTCCAACCCCCCTCCCTAAATATGGCGGAGGATCGCCACTAGCGGCTTTTAGAAGACAGGCAAGCACTGTAAGCAGGACACTGAACACGGAGAATTCTCAGAGGGGAAACCGTGAGGGGGAGGTGAGCGAGGCACTGAGGAGCTGAAGGAGTCAAATAGGCACCAATGAGGCACCCCACATACCCCCCACTGTCTCCTTCATGATGAAATGACTGAAACAGCAGAAAAAAGTCCCGCCCCAAGCTCCCCAGGATCCCCAGGGCACTATCATCTGCTCTCTACAGACAAGCAAGATGGTTTCTGAGGCTCTGCCTGTTTATTGTAGCTAATGTTAGACACACAATGGAAAGGGAGGTAAAAGAGCATGGGTTTTGGATTGAGGGAAGTCGAGATTTAAATACCAGCTCAGCCATTTTTTAACTATGACTTGAATTCTGTTCAGTTTCAGTTTGCTCATCAGTAAGATGGAACAGTTACTCAGTCTGCTAGGACAGTTAGGAGGAGTAAAGGACATCCCCATAGCAAGATACATACCGCTGTTAACACAGGCTCATGCTACAGCCACCACTACTGAATTCTGACAAATCACACACTCTGGCATCACTTACTTGTGGTAATTCTCCTTTTTCTCATCTCTCCAGTTTTTATTTAACTGGTGAATTTTCACAGCTACATATCTTTGTTCTGTTAGATCAAATGCCTACAAAGAAGAGGAATAAGTTATATTCTTGATAAAAGCTAACAAGAATCACAGGCAAGTAATGGATTTGAAGCTTCTATTTAACACATGGATGTACTCAAAACCCAAAATGCATTATTAAATACTAACAGCCGTGGAGGACAACACATCACGTACTTGTTTCAGAGTTACAACCATCTTCTTAAAACTTGTGACCAGATAATTTAGAAGACTCCAGACGCACTGGCACCAAGGGGCTTAGAAAACAACCCAGCAGACACCACAAGCAGCAAGCCAGCCTGTGCCTTACCAGTCCCTTCCAAGCAGTTTCTCGGTGGACACCACCCGCCCTCTCTGGGGACCTGCTCCCCTGGGCTGTATCTCACCCCTCTGCTGACACTGGGACTTGGCATATGCTTCCCTAGCAAGTTCTGCCGCTTTTGAAATGCTGGGGACACAAACTACCTGCTCCGTGAGAAATAACCCCTCCAGATATTCCTTTTCACTATGTTTGTTAGAAAATAACCTCGTAATTTGTTATACTATGTTTATTAAAATACAAACAGAAACAAAAAACAGTCCTATCCATATATGATGGGTATATAAAAAGCAGTTTTTGATCCCAACAATGTCTGAAGTTAGTCACACCAGGTCACTTCTCTAGCATTGTCCAAAGAAAGGAACAGACTTTCCCCAAAGACCGCTACTACTGGCCAAGTCCTCCATCAGCTTAGGTAGTGCTGTGTCATAGAGGGAAGAAGGGAAACAGGTGGGTTTTTGAAGATGCTGGGTATAAATCACAATTTGATAAAGTGAGTAGTATTTTAATATAATAGGAAATTTCTCTTATACAAAAGAATTTACTGAGGAATTCTTTTGGAATGAATAGTTTTTCTTGGTTTTTAAAGTTCAAATGAGAAACTTAATACTTGAGTTCCAACACTATTACCACCCATCTGCCAGTTTCCACAACTGTATGAACAGATGAAGGTAAGAGGCACAGGAAGAGTCCATGAATACTGCTGATTACTGTTCAACACATTTTTTAAACTGTAAGCTACCTCTAGGAAAGCACTAAATGCAAGAGAGGGCTGCTTATAAAAGAAACTTCCAATTTATACTAAATTTAAACCAGTAGTTTTTAAAATATAGAAACCACACAATTCAAACAGAATATCTTATTTCACAGAAATGGAAATTCTTACAGACTCTAAAATCTACCTACAAGCTTGTATACCATCTTGGCTTTACAGTAGAGAACCATTCCAAGCCATTAAAAGCCAGATCAAATAGCACCTAATTTATAAGAGCACTAATGATATATAAGTGTCTTTTTCTCTACCTACCACACTGTATTTCTGAATCCAAGACACTATGATCCACCACTGGTTTTTAAGAAGGGCCTCTGGAGAGTGGAGAAAGGCAGAAGAAGAACTACATGGAATGTACACAACGCTGGACGAAGTACCTACATTTCAGGAATGTTAAAAGGTTTAAGGAACACACTAGGGAAAAAAAAAAAAACAGGATGAAGAAATCACTAACTAGCAACTGGGAAGCACCAAGAACAGATTCTGATGTTTTAAAAAAGGAGCTGTCTCACTTGTGGGTTTATAGCCAAAAGAATTAAAAGCAAGGTCTCCAAGAGATCTCCACACACACGTGTTCAAAGCAGCGCTATTCACAACAGACGAGAAGAGGAAGCAGCCCCAGTGCCCACCGCCAGATAAATAGAGAAAGCAAACGAAGCGTGTGCATACAATGGAATGTTATTCAACCTTAAAAGAAGGACATCCTATCACAAGCTTCAACATGGATGAACTCTGAGAACATTATGCTAAGTGAACTGAGCCAGTCACTAAGAGACTACTGTGATTTCACTTATACAGGTATCTGACAGTAGTTTAATTCATAGAAATGGAAAGCAGAACAGTGGTTTGCAGGGGCTATGGGAGGGCAACGGGAGAGCTGTTGATGATTAATGAGGGTAAAGTTTCAGAGAAAGTTCTGGAGATCTGTTTCACAACAACATAAACATACCTAATGCTACTGAACTGTACATTTAAAAATGGTTAATGATGGTAAATTTTGTTTTTTTTTCCCCACAGTTGAAAAGTTTATCAAAAATAAAAAATAAACTAAGTGTATGATTCAAGAATGAAAACAAAAACCAACAAAGTAAAAGGAAGGAAAGACTAAAAGCAAAAGTTAATGAAAAGAAAAACCCAAATTAAACAGTAGACTTGATCAACAGGATAAAAAGTTGATTCTTAGAGGGAAAAAAAACAAGATAAAAAGTTGATTCTTAGAGGGAAAAAAAAAAACACTGACTAATCTCTCTGACCTATCAGTCGAGATACAAAAATAAACATTTCGTTAAAAAAAAGAGAAATAACTAAAGTATGGATATTTTTAAATTAGGTGAAATAGAAGATTTTCCAAAAAAATTAAATTATCAAAAGAGACGGAGAAGTAGGGGGAGAAAATGTGAATAAATCAATAGTTGTAGAAGGAACTTAAAAAGGTGGTCAAAAAGTTTTCCTGTATGACAATCCCCCATAGGATTCTGAGTCTGCTCTAACTTTCAAGGAGCCAACAATTCCTATACAATGCACTCCAGGGCATGGGGGAAAAATGTGTATGTAGGCACAACTTATTCTGGATAAGCTAGGACACAGAAGCTAGACAATGCTGCCTACACACAAAAGTTAACTATGGACCAGTCCCACTTACAAACATAGGTAACAAAATACAATAAACTAGAAAATCAAGCCCAACAGTACATTAAAAATAATATTCTAGTTCTGGAAGTGGTTAGTGATGGTAGCTGCACATTATGAATATACTTAATGCAACTGAACTGTACACTTAAAATGGTTAAAATGGCCAATTTTTATGTATATATCACCACAGTAAAAAATAAACATTAAAAAAAGGAAAACTGTTGAATCATTATGTTGTACACCTGAAACTAATATAACATCGTGTGCCAACTACACTTCAGTTAAAAAAATACACACACACACACACAGGCACTAACGGTTTTGGAAAATATAGTTATTTTTTATAACAATAAAAGGTGGGGGATGGGGCGCCTGGGTGGCTCAGTCAGTTAAGTGTCTGCCTTTGGTTCAGGTCATGATCCCAGGGTCCTGGGATTGAGCCCACTATCAGAATCCTTGCTCAGTGGGGAGTCTGCTTCTACCTCTGCCTCTGCTTGTGCTCTCTCTCTCAAATAAATAAAATTAAAAAAAAGATGCGGGATAGAACTAGTTTTTACCTGAAATGAAAATTAATTATTTTGTCCAAAAGATTTCCCATATATAAATTCATAGGGCATAATGTAAATCCCAACAGTGAAGGTCGCACCTCAGGAAGAGGGACTTCGCAGGGCCATGTAGTAAAGACCATTTAATAAACGGATTCTGCATGTAAAAGCCTGGTGCCAGAAACACCTAGAAACTGAAGGAGGTGGTGACCGGTGGATCTGCAGCTATCCTGAAAACCAGCTGAATTTCTCATTTAGTACAACTGACCAACTGGAGGCACAGTGGTCTGAACTTCACCGGCCTGGCCGAAGCCAGGATGCTCCTTCGGAATGCCAGAGTTACTAAACACTCAGACTTAGAAGACGAGAACATTTTAAAAACAAAAAGCAAGTTTTCAAGTAAGAATTAACTTCAACACATCTATTTTGTTAAAAAATTTTATAAAAATAAAAGTAACACATACTTATTTCTAACAAATGTAAGTGAGGCACAAAGTATAGAACCAGAATAAAAATCACTGCAGTTTCACTACCCAAAAAGAAGTGTTTTTCCTTCCTGTTTTTTTATTTTTCAAACTTGAAAATACGGCAAACTACTGTATCCTGCCTTAGTCACTGAAGTTTCCTGGAAGCAGTTCTTCTAAAGATACAGGTTCTTAGAGTTTCTGAATTTCAACAAATAGGTATCAACCCACAATTATCACTATTCTTAACGTCCTCCAAGTTGGTAAAAACCAAGAATTCAATGCTTAGTCTTTGTACCGAGGTTCTTACACTTACCTTGTAAACTTCACTGAAACCTCCTCTACCCAAAAGATGTAACAACAAATATCTGTCATTTAGCGTTGGATGATCTTTAAATCTGTGGAAACAGAAAATACAGAACATCCTGAGTGTAAGGACTACACAATCTTCCCTGCTGGCAAAATTCCCAGAATACCTCACATGCTATACACGTTCGAGGAGGCGGCCCAATGACAATGAACAGCACTGGCTGGAGAGAACCATAAGCCACAGGTGCCAGCCTCAGCGTAGCCACAACTGGACCTGTAACCTTTGTTGACCTTCCTCCCCTTCTGAAAGGTAGCTGTGCAACTCCCAACACTATCCACTTGCTATAAGGTGAGGGGGGTACAGACTCCACCAAATCAGGGATTTTCAAACTGTGCTACCCACTTCCTCCAAAGTATTCCCACCATTCCCAAACTAATATAATAAAGTTCCAAGATATTTCCCAGGGCCTTAAAAATGGATCTGATTATTAAGGAAGTCATATGTTCTATGCGCATTCATGTTCTCTCTTTAAGACAGTTTCATGATGTGACTGTTTTCCCCACAGAGGATTCTACCCTGTGTTGTTTTCTAACAGTAAGACAAAGAAAGGAGAGATGCTGGCAAAAGCAACTTCACAAATATTTCTACCTAATTCCAGATCTTAAATAGCCCCATTATTAATCCAGAAATTATTTTCATTTTGAGACACTGACATGCCTGCAGAGGGAGGCAACATGACCGTGTGGCAGTCAGCTCTGGAGCTGTTCAGTCACACAGGTACGGGTCCCTGGTGAGGCTGACTTGAGTTTCACTGGGCTACTGTGAAAATGAGCTGACAGCATCAGGGCACGAGGCACTGTGCCTGACACACACACACAGCTCAGTCATGGGAACTGCTGTGCCTGACACTTCACAGAAAGGAAAAGTCCATGGCTCACACTGGCCAAACAAAAATACACAAGCTACAGCTATGTCCAAAAAATTGATGGTTCAGAGTCAGAAAAACATGGGAAGGAACAGATTCTGGACTGAAGCTACTTCCCACTTTAATCTACTTTTCAGTTGTTATCCTTTAAATGACTTATAAACAAAGGTGGGCATTCATCTACAATTAATGCGCCAAACTTAACAGAGTCTTGTTTAAAATCTCAACACCCAAATTGCCCTTAAAGGTCATTCCAAAACCAGGGCTATCTCAAGCCGGTATCATTCCACAACACCACACTGTCACCTATGCTTCCCTTTAGCAAGGTTCTGCAGGAATCTGAAAATACAGTGTATCCCAACTACGTACAACCACAAAGCTATATTGTTTTAGTGACCTCTACTTGTGTAAAAGTGCTATAATACATGTATAGATATTAACATATAAATCTAATATATTTACATATATTTAAACTAAAGCACATCATAGTTGTGTTCACAAACCTGTATTATAACCTTGCAATAGAGCTAAATACACTGTGGAATCATTTACCCAATTTATAATAAGCAGAAACATCATTCTTGATCATTCATGTCAGAAAGTGTTCAGCAATCTCCAACCCAACATACCCCCAAGTTGCTTACTGTGAATTATCTTCATTATGTATCCTTTTTAGTTCCCTGATATGTAGATTTCTAACCCTTTCTAGCCTTTCCAGCTCTGCCTGGATCTCTGCTTCTTCCTAAAGTGAAAAGGAAAGAAATAGCTCAGAACAGAGGACACCACTTTTTCAGAATCTCATTTCAAAAACAGCAGACATTTCTCTTTTGAAAAACTAAAGGAAAATGTTTCTTTCAAATTGAAAAATTTAAGATAACCATAAAAAACAAGCCCACAGCAAATAATAAAAAAAATTCAAACCATACAAAGGAGTACACAAGTAAGAAAAAAGGCCTCTGCTCTTGAGTCCTCCTATTATGCCCATTCCCCATATGTAACTGTTTCTAAGTGTTTTGTGTAAATTTCCAGAAATGTTCTCTGTTTTTACATATAGGCACACACATTTTTTTTTTTTTTTTTTAAAAGAAAAATCAGATTCTCTATCTGGTTCTGCTCTGTAAGTATGGATCATGCTTGGTGCCTTAAGTTCCACTGATTTAACAAGATCTGAGAACCCAGTGGGGAAAAACACACACACACCAACAGCAGTTTATTAAATGCTTACTGACCATCATTACCATAAATAGCATCTACCAAAAATGTATGGGCTGTTAGATGAGCAATCTACATCCAAGATGCCTCTGTGAACACTGTCAACAATTTTTATGTGGGTGCCTCTGTGTTACAGTATGGCTTGTACAAGACCTTCTATTCTTAGCTAGTCTAAACTGGCAAGAGGTTAAGAGCTACTATGCGATTTAAAATATCCTAAGGGTTTTTAAGTGCCTGGGTGGCTCAGTTGGTTAAGCATCTGCCTTCAGCTCAGGTCATGATCCCAGGGTCCTGGGACTGAGTCCTGTGTCAGGCTCCCTGCTCAGCGGGGAGTCTGCTTCTCCTTCTCCCTAGAGCTGCCGCTCCCCCTGCTTGTGTTCTCTCTCTCTCGTGAGCGCATGTGCACATGCACTCTCTCTCTCAAAAAAATCTTTTAAAATAAATAAATAAAATATCCTAAGAGTTTTCATATCAAATCTGAACCACCTACTCATATTGTATATTTAATGTTTATTATAAGGATAACACTTATGAAGCTTTATGACATATACAGAATTATCTATTGGTATATCATTGGTTGAAAAAGTGCTCCCACTGGGTGGCTGGAGTTGGCTCAAAAATTGAAAGTCATTTCATCATTAGAAATACAAGAGGGGTGGGTATGCCTGGGTGGCTTAGCAGGTTGAGCCTCTGCCTCTTGATTTCGGCTCAGGTCATGATCTCAGGATCCTGAGATTGAGCCCGAGTCGGGCTCCACGCTCAGCAGGGAGTCTCCCTGAGATTCTCTCTCTTTCAGCTCCTCCCCCCGCTTGTGCACGCACTCTCTCTAAAACAAACAAAGAAAATCTCAAAAAAATAAAAAATTAAATACAAGATGTGATAGTGAACACAACTACTCAAGATTTCTGCAGGTATATCAAACCATGACATCTGTTCCAATACCACATGTAAACTGATTTCTCCATATTTTTCTCATTACACTTACCTTTTTAAGATGACCTAATCTAAGTTTGAAGATTTCTTCTTGTTCATGGTATTCTGCTAATGTTAACCTGGAAGATAATGGTAGAAATCCCAGTAAATTATGTGACATCGTAGTGTGTCTATAATAAAGACAAATGCCAAAGCATGTTGTACAGTATATTCAGTCTCTCTGTTAAAATAACTGAGACAGATTATCTTGCAATCCTTTGACAAGAGAAAACTTCTGTGATTTATCAGATATGACATGAAGAAAGGACTGCAAAGCCAGAAGACTAATTTGTAAAAAATGAGAAAATAAATGAGCTGTATTTTTATGTTATTTATGAAATGAGTTTTGTCCATACAATCTCAGATGAAAATCCACTGGGAGAGGTAGCCAAAAATTATATGCCTAGGTTTTTGGGGTTTTTTTGAAGGGCAAATAATAAGCCAATGGATTTGATTATTTCTGATAACTCTTAAGACTCTGCTACTATAACAACAAGGAGAAGAATGACAGAGTGGAAGAGTCCAGGATTTGGAGTCTGAGGTCTAGGGTTCGAAGTGCAACTCAGGCCACTGGCCATGTGACCTTGGACAATCAACTTTAACTTAAGTCTTAGTTTCTTAAAAATGCAGCAAGCAATGATCCCCATCTAACAAAGCTGCTGTGCCTATTAAATGAGAATGTGAAATAATCCATAAATTGTAAGAAGGTATTTAAACACAATTCTCAAAGGGCTGACTTGGTGGGTGATCACTGTTCCACCTACCCCAATTGAACCCTTACGTTGTAAGAATGAGCCTTTAAGGGCGCCTGGGTGGCTCAGTTGGTTAAGCAACTGCCTTCAGCTCAGGTCACGATTCTGGAGTCCCGGGATCGAGTCCCACATCGGGCTCCCGGCTCACCAGGGAGTCTGCTTCTCCCTCTGACCCTCCCCCCTCTCATGCTCTCTCTCTCAGATAAATAAAATCTTAAAAAAAAAAAATAAGCCTTTAAGAAGTGACAGCTTACTCCTCCAACTTCATTCTCTTCACACTCTAGAAGTACACACATATACTTCTAAGTTTCAGATATCATTATTTAGACATATTCTAAACAGCCGGAGAAAGAAGAAACAGCTATCCCATCAACCAGGTAGGGCTACAAAACAGTCTTTGAGGTCTGAGTCCCGCATCGGGCTCCCTGCTCGGCGAGGAGTCTGCTTCTCCCTCTGACCCACCTCCCTCTCACGCTGTCTCTCATTCTTTCTCTTGCAAATAAATTAAAAAATAATAAAATAAAATAAAAAGAATAATAAGAAGAAATGTATCCACTAGGGCTGTTACACCTGTCTCTTCACAGTGACAGACATACTTAACATCCATTAATCCATATCACACCAGTAAAAAAGAGAGAAATGAAAGATCATAGCTAGGGACTATCCCTGCCTAAAATAGGTTCAATACCAGGAATGATAATGTGACTCACTCTAAGCCTCCAGAGGAATGTTTTTGGCTTCTGGCCAAAGGAATGAGCCAAGTTATAGATACTCTAATTAAAAACTGGACTGAAAGCCTTCCAGCTCGGATCTGACACAGGGCTCCAGATGGCAACTGCTCACTGACATACTACTGGCCTGGACTGAATTCTAATTATTGTTCTGTGGCTAGGGAACAGCCTATGCCTTCTACTACTCCTAAGCCAATGGTCTTATACACTAGCATTTGATAATTTTCAAGTAATACTGGAGGGAGAGTCCCTTCACAAAATAAATATGGGAGTGATAGCAAAAGAAGACAATGATCAGATTAATGTGTACAACATGTGCCCAGAAACTTTCAAATCTGGGCTCCTACTTGGACTTTCTGAAAGGAAATATTTCAAATTTAGAATCCAGTTTTAAAATATTTATTTATGGGCGTCTGGGTGGCTCAGTCGTTAAGCGTCTGCCTTTGGCTCAGGTCATGATCCCAGGGACCTGGGATCGAGTCCCACATCGGGCTCCCTGCTCAGCGGGAGACCTGCTTCTCCCTCTCCCACTCCCCCTGCTTGTGTTCCTGCTCTCGCTGTGTCTCTCTCTGTCAAATAAATAAATAAAATCTTTAAATAAATAAATAAAATATGTATTTATAAGAATGAAGATGTTTCCCAAGCTTATTCACTGTGTGTATTTTTATCACTATACTCAATGTAATTATTAGTTTATTCATCTGTTCATTTCCCCTAAATAAACTGTGAGCTCCTAAGGCTGGGGCTGTATCCTTTAGCTCTGTATCCCCAGTCTCTAGAACAGGGCCAAGTGTATAATAAGCATTTAACACAGATTTATTAAATCAATGTCAAGGAAAAGGCTCCCCAACACATCAGGTATGTATGGAGTGAGTACTGGCATTAAGTTAAGCCATCTTTCTCACTGGAATGGGATGTCATGGGCTTTTAACAAAGGTATAGAACAAATATCATTATACTTGAGGTGGATTATGGGTTAATATGTTTTTGAGAACTGATATGAAAACATAAAGGCAAAACACGTATCTTAAATAAGTAATATATAGTAACATACAGGTAATCCCCAAAAGATGGTACCAATGCACCATAACCCAGAACCATACATAAGCAACTATATCATTTGACTACCATGATGACATTACATTTGTTACAAGAGTGGCCAAAGACCATGACGCCAATTAAGTGACATTATTTCTCTCGCTCATTTGAAAATACCTAAATAAGATCAGGACTAAGAAAATGAATTAATTTTACATGGTTTTTATATATAAGTTGTGAGTAAATCCATTAATGTAACTAAAAAGAAAGCTAATGCTCTAGAAATCCCCATAATTTAACATTTTGTCCAGTGGCACTTAACAGGATATCAGTATTTTGGGGGAGAGTGTGGTACCTCACAGTTCACGTGAATAAAGAACATACGTTTCATTTTCAGCTCCGTTGGTCTTGCTTTTCCTCTGTTTCTGCTCATTGGTTGCTGGAGGGGCCTGTCCCATGGCAGGAGGTTTCCGTTTCGCTAACATTTTCCGTTGTCTTTCTATCTCTTCCCTCTGTGAATTTATCCTTTCCTGCTGCCTGGAGATATAAAAGATGTTGCACAGAAGATCAAAAAAATTGTAAGACAGCTGCAGAATAAACACAAATATCTTGGTACCCATAGATTTTGATAAACTTCAAAAAAATAAGCCCCTTTAAATCAAGTAAAGATTTGTCTTAACTTCAGTTTGGAAGAGTCAAATAACCACGACAGAAAGATTTTTTTGGAATGAGTCTGTGCTTTAAGACAGTAGTTATGATTATTCTCAGACCAGGAAAGTATACAGGAACAATATCCAATTTTCACTGTGACCTTATTTTCTGACTCAAGGAAGAATTTTCTCTCTCTCTCTCTCTCTCTTACTTTCTTTTAAAGATTTATTTATTTGTGAGAGAGAGAGAGGAGAGAGAGAACAAGCAGGGGGAGCTGCAGAGGGAGAAGGAGAAGTAGGCTCCCCACTGAGCAAGGAGCCTGATGCGGGAGTCGAGTCCAGGACCCTTAACTGACTGAGCCACCCAGGCACCCCTAAACTAAGGTTTTCAAAAACAAGTACATTCAGAGAAAGCACAATGAGGCCTTGCAACTCGTAAAAACTCCTTAGGGAATGGGACATAAAATGAATTCATAAAAAACATACATAAAGATTCTTCAGATATCTAACACCATCACCATTAGAGGATTTCCTAATAATAAGTCTGAATTTTCTATAATAAACCCATTTGCAAATTAGGAGTCAGTAAAAATATCAATATAAGAAAACCACTTTCTCTCATGTATGCCTAACAGATATTAAGGTTTGGAGAGCTGGCATATTAAAAATATACCAAGATTTGGGATTAACCATTTAAAAGACTAAAATCTTTAAATCACCTACCCTAGTTGAGAATCAAATGCTAGCTCCCTTCTTCTCTCTCTACCATGCTTCTCCCACCTTTTCTTGATCCCACCTTCATTTCTGCAGAATAATGGAATCTAAGTTGTTTTTTTTTTTTTTAAGATTTTATTTATTTGACAGAGAGAGAGAGAGAGAGCAGGAACACAAGCAGGGGGAGTGGGAGAGGGAGAAGCAGGCTTCCCGCCGAGCAGGGAGCCCGATGCGGGGCCCAATCCCAGGACCCCGGGATCATGACCTGAGACGAAGGCAGACACCCAACGACTGAGCCACCCAGGCGCCCCGGTATAATGGAACCTAAGTTGTTAACCTGTTTTCAAATGAAATCTATGCAACCCTCTTCCGTGAACGACACTGCAGTAGTCAGTCTCTTGACCTTCCCTACACTCAGTGTATTTTTCTTGGAAGAATGGCAACCAGAAGAACAAGACTATATTCCAAGGTAGATGCCCAGAGTTTATGCTCCCATATCTGTAAGGACAATGCTGTGAGCAAGATTAACCTAATC